>NC_086195.1:99022459-99338368 GCF_035770615.1 Melospiza melodia melodia | reverse complement strand
ATGAGTAAATACATATATAAGCCTCATTTATATGTTCTCATCTCACACGCCTATTCAGTCTCATGTAATGAAAAACTACAGGCTTTAGTGATACAACAGAAAATATTAAAACCTTAGTATCCAAAATATTTTATTTTGAAAATCTAAAATGAGCAAATAAAATACCCCTGCAATTTAACAGAGCAGGTGACTTTAATTTGGAAAGGTCAAAACTCTCACATGGTAGGGAAAAGCTGTTGAAAAGTCAGAGAATTTCAAGACATAGAATTTGGGAATTTCAGTGTTTACCACATCTGAGACAAAGTGAACAACTATTCATTTTCCATTTAGTCCTGCAAAATTGAGAAGACCAGGCCCTTTTGAGAAATCTAGAGCAAGAAATAAACAAATAAATTGATTATTAATAACCTCAGAGCTAGAAAATTGTGCCACCAGTTTAAATATGACTCCGTTTTAAATATGACTCTGAACTGGCTCAAATATTTTGTACTCTATGTTTATAGTGCATTCTGTTTGTCCCTTAGTACTCCACAGGTCCTGACTCTTTCACTGTAATGTCTGTTAAATGTATCAGTGTCATTTTTAATCTTTGTGTGATGAGGAAACAGAGAAACAAAAAAGAGAGTGAGGAGACCACCTAAAATTAGTATTGATGTGAGCCTTTGAAAAGACTTACTGTAAGGTTCTAAATTTGAAACAAGTTACACTGCTTGTGTTCCCTTCCCATCAGCAATTAATTTCTTTGTTGTGGATATTGTTTGAGATAACCTTAGCAAGGAGTCAGTTTGAGATTGCTGAGGTGGATTCATTTCTTTGGTTTAAAAAATAATCAGACGAGCCAGAACAACTTGTTTTCTTGCTGAACATGAGCCTCATAAGAACTTTTCATGTACTAGTCTTTGTCACTTTGTACATTAAATCTTGCTTTTGCTAATATTTAGAAAGTTCCTATTTCTGTAGACAGTCCAGATGGTAAACTTATTTTCCCTAGAACTTGATAAAAGAAAATTCAAAGAAATGGGATGAAAAAAGTCTGAGTAAATTAATTTAAAATTTATAATGGGCAATTTGCAGATAGTTTTTCCCTGATAGTTGCTCATATGTCTAGTGCAAAAACATATAAACTAGGATAAAATTTTTAAATTTGCATTTTAGACGTACTAGTAAGTGATAGCTAACAGACCTCAGAGGTCAAGCCTTTATGCAGAAGAGGCATGTGGCAGATTCCTGCTTAAGATCAATTACTTTTTCTGGTTTAACAAGAACATCAAAAATACTGCTCTAGGAGCATCATGCCGGCTACTATGCCTGCCTCTTTTGGGGGAACAACACTGATGCTCTTACGCTGCCTTTCTTCAGTGGTAACTTTGTTTTTCCCTGTATTGCAAGGTAGTTGAACATCTATCAGGAAACAAAGCTCTCCAACATTTTTTAATGGTATCATGTTATTTCCTTTAATAAAATTTTAGATAAATGACTGATATAATTTTTACTTTATGGTGCATGAGAATAGCTATTGGTAGGTTTGGTAGTCAGCCATAGTCCATGTTTCTATTATCAGCATTTAACGCCATTCCATGTCACTACATGCAAGTAGTAGATCCTTCCATTGCAATACTGATTGCAATGACATCTTAAAATACAGCAGTTATGAGTATTTAATGTACTAAACTCTGCTGTGGTAGTATTTAATTTCTGAATAAATACACTTTTCAGCATGGCAATATTTAGCTTTCACCATTCATCATGATCTTTTTAATAATATCTCCTGTTAACCTGATCATCTGGACTGCCTACTGCAAACCCTCTACTGTTTTGCAGCCCATTAATTTTGCAAATTTTAATTGTGTCCAGTTTTGACAGCTTTAATTTTCCTGATATCCTGGAGAATTTTTATGAAAAGGTGGCAAATTATTTAAATTAGTGCTGCAACTGGTGCACTATGTAGGATTGCAAAAATGGGAAGAGGGGTAGGCCAGAGAAAAATAAAAAAAAAAAAGGTTGAAAATTTTTTGTCTGAATCTAAATGCAAACTTAGGATTAAATAGTGACATTAGGCTGAGTCTTCAGAAAGAGAGGTAGCCAGTAATTGGTATTAGTCTCCATGACACTGTGTTGTGAACATTTCTTTTCAGATCCACTTCCTCAGGCAATTTCTGATGTGTTGTGGGTGAAGCAAGTTAGTTCATTTATAACACAGGGTTAGCTCAACTAAGCCAGAAATAAATTAACAAATCTTGTTCCTCTATTTTTCTCTTGCTCCCAGTCACTGTGTACTTCATTAACAGCATTCCTGAGGTTAATCAGAGCTTTTCACTTTGAACGTTGCTGTCCAAGTCACCATCCCCTCTGGGGGGCAATCGAGCAAATCGAAAACAAGGCAATGCACTAACATTTTTTGTAACAACTTTCAAACTGAGAGGAGTTATATATTAACCTTCTTAAGAAAAGGAAGTGAATACTGTTAAAATCAGGTTAAGTTTATGTGTTTTGGCCATTAATCTCTTAAAAGCCAGTCTGGCTTATATCCAGCTGCTTCTGTACCATTTTGTACAGGTGACATACTTAGTTATCACGCATCACAGAAGAAAATCAAAGCCAAAACAATGCTTACTGAAGACTTTTGATTTTGCCTTGTCATGTTCTTTTAATTCTTTGTCATTGGAAAGCTTTGTCCTAATCTTTCTTGAGAGTCTCTAACCTCCAAGTTCCTTTTTTGACATCACAGCTATTTTTCTGCCAGTGCAGTTTAATATGCATAGCAACTGAAGCTTCAAAGTCATCAGTTGACAAGCTGGTGTTTGAGATATATATGTTAACTGCAAGGAAGGAGAAAAACTCCTAGTTCAAAGGAAACAGAAAATAAATGCTCTGTTAATCAAGAATGATTTAAAAAGCAACCTCTGAGCATTTATATAATAGAATCATCCTGTTACAGTGGCAACCATGTCAATCCAAATTGCTTTGATTTGTTTTCGTTAAACAAATGCACTTTATCTCCTTGATTAAGTACTACAAAAATAAGAAAAAAACCCCAGCCAGTTTCATGTCTTTTATTTGAAATTAGGATGGTTTTTAATAGACTATTTAGAAACATATTAAAGATACAGTTGAACAATCCCACTTGTACTGATGCATACTTACATTTTAAGGCACGAAAAGGTATTAAAATGGTAGAATTAACTTTTAAAAAGTGCACAAGCATTCTATTAAAATGGTGAGAGTTGCTTCCTTTTTTAAAACATTACTAACACGTTTCACTGAGAAAGCAGGAAATACCCTCTGACATATTATTAAAGACAAAGTTCACTGGACGCTTACACCTCCTATTTCTCATGGACTGCTTCCCATGGGCACTTCCTCCAGACAGTCTTCTTCCTGCTTCCACATGGCACCAGCCCTCTGCTAGGGGATATCAGGTGAGGCAAAGTCTCATTCTCTTTCTACATGCAGTTTTTATTTGGCGACATAAAATCCATTAAACCAAAATATGCAGTCCCAGAGTCTTCCTGATACTAATGTAGAACATAGGTTGTTTGATCTCTTCTTCTTCTTCACAAAAAAAAGGGAAGAGGAGTACTAAATGACTATAAAATGGTCAGTTATTTGATTAATGGTATTTAAGTAAAATATCCTGTGGAGGATCTGTCCAAAGCTCAAGTCTCTTCTGCTAAACTCCAGAAAATCCTTTAGTGTTATGGCCTAAACTTTTTTTAACCTTTAATTGTTTTTACATTTATTTTCTTTACATTTTATTTTTAGTTTGGTTTGTTGTTACTTTTTTTTTTTTTTTTTAAGCAGGATTGAGTGGATTGAAACTCTTGTGTCTTCTATGAAATGAACAAGCATCCTAAGTTTGGAAGTAGAAAAACTAAAACCAGACCATTATTCCTTCTCTGGAAAAATAGTAACCAATCTGAACACTAGAAGCTCTTTTCCCATAATCTCTTTAGCCAATTTTTTTTGTCTCCAGTTCTTTTCTTTTCTGCTTTGTCGCCCACAATATCTGCTTTAGACTTCACAGACATGTCTGTCAAACCTTAAAATAAATTCAAAACATATCTTCAAAGAATATCTCTGTTAATTCCTTTCATCTCACTTGTATGTGAGACGAGTTTTTTCCTTGTCATTGACTTCTCCAAACCTGCAATACTGTTCAAAATGATACCTGTCCCAGCTTTCCAAGCTCTTATCTTGTACCACACCACTACTGTGCCAAGGATGATAAGTTTTATCAGTCTCAATATTTCTGTCCCACAAAAGTTGTTTGGCTTCTTGCTGTATTGTGTTTCATTCACCCCAGCTCATTCAGACACTATGATCAAGAATTTTCTTTCAGAATCTCTTTGCTGCTGTGACACTTTAGAGAAATCAGTTGATGAAGATTATCAGCTTGTAACATAAACAAAAATATGGACTAAACCAGATCAATAATTAACTTGCATTCTCATAGTCTCTTATTAACATCCTTGTTATGTACATGATCTGGGGAATGGAGAGCTACACTGGAAATCAGGAAGCATAATTTCTGGCTGTGGTAGAATATGTTCCATGAGCTGCAATTTTCAGTTCAAGTAGGTTAATGTCAAATGGGATCACCTTTCATAGTGGAACTGGCTTTCAGTATTTACAGATAATTACTTGTGAAGATTTTAGATGACTATTTACCTTACATTTAGTGCATACCAAGAACCACACAGAGTTTTCATATGGGAATCAAACACAAATATGTGTTAAGATTAATCAAAATCTACCAGGGGAAGAAAGCAAAGGCACCTTCAGCACAAACAGTCTTTTAAAAAAAGTGGACATGAAAAATTAACTTTACAGGTGATCCTAGAAATTGAGTCACTTCTCACTTTAGAAATCTGATGCGAAATGTAAAAAATATAAATTCAAAGGTCAAGAAAAGAAATAGGAAGTTTCAACACCCTAGATTTAGAGTAAAAAAAATAAAATAAAAAGGAGAGGTAGAGAAATAGCTACAGCATCCAAGCCTGGCAAAATATATTACTTAATTATTGAAAGTTATAGTGGCTAAAATTGTTCATAATACTAAAAATATATCTTTGAACAGTAAGAAACTCTGTTAGCCATTTCTATCAGTGTAATCTACTAGAATAATTTTAAAGAAGAGGAAAAACTAAAGAAAAAATTTCAGACGATATTGAGCATCATGGCCTTGAAATTAGTTGAGTAGACTATGCAGTTCAAGAAAATAAAAACAGCTTTTCTTTTTTCAATGAGTGAAATACCTACTTAGCCCTAGATGAATGTTTGTCCTTGTAAAGGGTTGCTGATGGAAACTAGATACCACTGATTTTATATAAACCAAAGGAAATTAATTTTTGTAAACATGAAAATATAATTTTCAAAGTAAGTGTGGAAATAGAATTCATAATTACTCCTTTTCTGCAAAACAAGAGCTTGCTAGAGCACAGACAAGTAATCCAGTGTGGTAAAAACACTGTGATTCTCAGATGTCTCTAGGATAGCTAAGCCTAATATTTTGCTGAGGAGTTGATACACTCGTTGAAAAATCATTTATAGCTGATTGAAAGAGGTAATTGCATCTTGCATTTAAGCTTTTGTGCAGCATATTTTTTCGCTGCTCATATTCTGGCTAAACAGAAGTGGCATCACTGTGGTTTGATCCTTCGCCCACCTGAAGACTTTATACGATGATCCCTCCATGGTCATTGTTTCGGTGGTCCAGAAAAACTAAAAGTCACTCTCGGTAACTGTGTATCCTAAAAGATGAGGAAAACTACGTAAAGAGAACATGCAAAACCAGCATAAGGAAGGTATCAGCAGCTCTCTGCTTACATATCATATATACAGACGAGATTAGAAACTTTTAAGAGGTTGTCTTGACATAGGTTCTTTAATGTAAATATATATTTCTTACTTTAAATAAAAATATTTAGTTTGAATTGACTATTTGTGTGCTGTTTAAAATATATTAAATCAAGTGGTACAACATGTGTAAATATTAGAATATTAATTACATAGCTCTTTAAAACAGTTTTAAAATTGAATAGCTAGAAACATTAGGGGATTTTAATTTTTAATGACAGGTTCATTTAGTAATTATACAAAAACCATGAAGACAATCATGAATGCCAATATGCGTATTGTTGCTCTTCTTTGACATATGCAGGTAAAAGTTTTTATTTAAAAATAATGGAATTGGGCTTAAATTTTGCAATAACAAAGGAGGTGATTAGGCTCAATCTAAAAATGTTAATAATCTGTAATGACATAGGTCAACTGTTAAATTAAATTAGATCACATCATATGTAATCAGCTACAATAGGTGTTTTTTTCTCTCTCACTACCTGCCCACCTAAAAAATTCAACTCAAAACCAGCTGCTTTCAGTCATTATGTTTTAAGCTATAAGGCAATAATAGTGACTGTACATTGAAAGATATAACTTTTCTGATGAAACATTGTTAGTAATAAATCACTGATCAAAATGTATCCCTTAAAATTATTTCTATTACTATAGTACTGGGGGTCAGGGGGAGCTTTTTTTTGATTTCAATTTAAATGGTCAGTAGTATTAAAATATTAATGCCCATGAAAAATAAACTACAGGGAAGGCTGAACTGTAGGGATCTACAACTCTTGCTGCTAAAGGCAGATTATTCCCTACAGCTTTTTTTTTTTTTTTCATTTTCTTAAATTTTGGTTTTAATTTTACTCTAGTGACTATTTTTTTCAGATTTATGTTAGTAACTGTTTAATTTTGGTAACTAGTCCAGCCCCAATCATGAAATTAGATCAAACCTGAATGAAGGCAGAAGAAAATTTGTCTCTAGCTCAGCCAATTTAAAATTCAAGAGTACAATTAAGCTCAGTTACCTTCAGCTGTCTGAAACTAGACTTCTGGCTTAAGCTTTGCTGTCTATGCCAAGCTGAGCTCCCTCTGTGAATTCTGGAATGTGATGCAACCCTACTTATTTAGATACCTCTCCAGTTCAACTAGAGAGGGATCAAAGATGACTTGTTTGGAATAGGTGTTCACCTAACTTTTAGAAAGTTAGTGTTAGATAGCTCTTTCTCTAAATATGATATAAACATATCATATTTAGCAACTAAACACAGACAGAAACATGAGACTACAAGGAAACTGACACATTAGACAAAAAAAAATCAGGATTGATCTCAAAACATCATCAGCTTAATTACTACTTTTTCCTAAGCATCATAGCAAAAGAGAGGTGTCAACATAAACAATGTTAAAATGTTCTGTGCATGATTCTGTGAAACAGCAATGATGAAGGGGAATGACAAGGCAGGAATCATAAAGAATCTCTTATCCTCTTGTTAAATTTCTAATTATCAGAATCAGGAGTCAGCCCCTCAGTGCTGAATGAAGGAACAAAGCAGGAGTCTGTGAAAGGTCTTGAAAGAAAAAGTACATCATTTATGTTTGACTCAGCGTAGATATCAGTGAACATGGAAGAGTGCTGTAATCTGAAGTCAATGAGAGAAAATTTTATTTGTAACAGCATTCATAATGAATAAAAGTAAAAAAATATGTACTCATCAAAATAAAAAAAAAAAAAGAAGACTGAATAATCAAAGATGCTGGACTAGGTTTTAGGCATGTGGCTTCTCCTTGGGCACGTTAGACATCAAGAATCTGTAAGACTAACATGTAACCTGGGTATGACAACCTAGAGAGATAGCATTAATTTGAAAAGTTTAGAATTCAATAACATTTAGTGTGGAATTAAATTTACCTAGCTTTAAACTTTATAAACATTTGCATATGGATGGATTTCCTTTTTTGGTAACAGACAATAACAAGCATTTTTATGACAGATTTCATCTCACCTTTAAAGAAGAAAATAAGTGAAAAAGCTTAAGAGAAGACTAGGAGCTCTGAATCTCAGCTGACAGCTAAATATTTGTATGACATGCCAAGAGACAGGCAAAAATTTTTAGAAGTCAACACCTTTGGACTAGAAAAACAAGCCAGTGTAAACAAATCAGAGGCGCCTTTTAGAATACTTCCTTCCAACTTACTGAGAGGCAAAGCAAACTTTCTCCTTCCTATGTGCCCATTTTGTTTCACCAGGCTAAGCACAGGCAACATGGTCTGCGCAACTGCCCCAACACTACTCTCAGGAGAGTTCCAGAGAGATTTTATTTCAAACACCAGGGGATGACTATCATTTCTGCTTTCCTACATATGCTATGCAAAACCTGTAGATGACCTTCCCTGTTTTTGCAAAGGACTAGGAAGAAACCAGGCCAGAGTGTTTGATAGAATATGGTAACAGAAAAGTTTAGTCTACCTGTAAGCAGTTACAAGATTGTGGTCTTCTGATAGTAATTTACTACCACTGAAGTCACCAAAACTTTTGATAATAGAAAATACTTAATGTTTTAAAAACATACGACTGATTACCAGGAATATTTATTGGAAGTCTATACTCTCATCTGAGTATATATGAGAGTCTATACTCTCATCTCTTGACTATATTAGCAACATATTTTGGATTTATCAAGTCAAATAAGCAGTTGATGTACATCAACACAAGTCAGAAAAAAAAAATTCTTTTTGAAACAGCATCCTATTTGCTCCTTATTGCTCTCTGAATTTGTCTATTTTTTTCTTTTTGAACAATCTGCTTTAGCTTTTTATACAGAAAAGTTTTGTTCCATAGTATAAAGATATTTATGCATATATTAAGAGTTAATATAAACAGGTTTTGAAACAGAGATCAATAGCTAAATATGCAAGAAACTCATTTTCAAAAGAAACAAGAAATATAACAAGACTGTGTGGCAGTCAACACAGAATGTCAATTTACTGTCTTGACAGCAAGGGTAATAGAAGTCTAATCCAAAAAGGAAGAAAGGTAAGAAGCTTAACCTTGCTGGAGTGTTGCTGTGATAAATAGTCTCCTCTGCAGTTATTCCAGCTGAGCTCAGGCTACCAAAAAGGAATGTTGCATTACTCTACACTTTAAAATATTTTTATATTCTCTCTAGTGGTTTTCATAATTAAAAAAATCAAACATTACATTTCAATTAAGATTTTCTGTGTGGTGGCCTGGTTAAGCATTTAACTATATTTAGTCTGAGATTTGTGCAAATAAAGACCTGTTATCAGAAAGTCAATTCAATACAGTGAATTTAATAAATTACTAATTTCTATTTATTTTTCCTCTCTTTTGGAAAATAAATAAATCAGTAAACACATTTAAAACTCTAGAGTCCTTCTAAAATCATCTCAGCTAACTCCTAGTTTGTAACTGTTAAATTGGAATCCAGCATTTTCCAAATTATAACACTTGACCTGGAACCTGAACATGCCACAGCTTCATTGTGACTGGGGGCAAAAGAGCAAAGAAACAATGAGCAATGAGCAAAAGACAAGAAACAATGTGGATAAAAAGCTTAGAGGAGATAACTGAACAGGGACAATGAAGGAGAACAGAACAGTGGGTGGAGTGTAACAGAACAAAGAGAAAGAGGGCACTGCTGTTGCCTGCAATGAGAGACATATACATCATTATTTTTAAAAGAGGGTGAAAGAGAGGGCAAAAGAAAGACCTAGAGAAGACTGAAAATGAAAGACAGGAATAAGTAAGTACAAAATATGTGTGGGACTGGAGGAAAGAAAAATTATTAAAGTCCAAATTTACTCTTCAAAATAAATCAATTCTAAAAGGCTGCTCAATTTATCAGTACAATTTAAAACTGTATATCTGCACAGTACAACCTATAAACAAATATATCTGCATTAGTAATCCTGGGATTTCTCACTACCACTGAGACTGTGTAACAACGACTGGCTCGTATCCATTCTTTGATGTGCCCTTACCTTCCAAAACAGAGTGACAATGTCCAAATATCCCTATTAGGAATGCTTCCTTACTCATACTCCCTCCTCAGTGCTGCCTGGAAAGAACCACAACCAGTTTTTATGAGCTGAAATAATTCTGCAGAACTTCATAGAAATTTAGCAATAAACATGATAGCTAATGTCCTCTAATGTTCTTTGTTATTGTCTAATTGACCAGCACATCTTCAGCTAAAAAATCCATGAGATTCTGTCTATGAAGAATCTGCCTTGACAAAGAGATTTTTTAGCCATGATACACTGAATATTTCATATCTGAATGTAAAGTAGTAGGTCCAGTGGTATTGTAAATCTTGGTAATGTTATTAATAGGCCTGTAAATCTCAGTTTTTAAAAACTAAGATTTGCATCCTAACATGAATTGAAAGTTCACTAAATTAATATTTTTTGAATGAGAAAAGAATTATTTTTTTCCATATTTTTAACTGAATTCATTTTAGCATCAAAAGTACCGTGACCTCAAACTCTATTGTGAGGAAATATAAAGCTTTCCATATTTTATTGCAATAGTGAAAAGTAAAGCTCCCAAGCATGACAAAGAAGCCAAATTGAGGAAAATTGTAATAACATATGTTACAAAATAAAATCAGTTTCCATCTTTCTGTGATATTAAATGAAATTCACTTCATCTATTTCTCCTCAAAATATAAAATGTCATAAGTGAAATTAGGTAGGAATCCATTACTCCCTGCATTACACAACTGTACAAGAAATTTCCAGTGTCCGGGCAGAGCTGCACAGATTTCCTTGGAGCTCTGTGTTAGTGTGCCTTAAAAACTGTTTCTCCATATATCAAAGTCACCTGGCTTTAGGTTCTACAGATAAACAGGTTTTAAAGATAGTCAATATTTTAATTTTCTCATTGTTTCCTCAAGTGGTGTCCTCCAGCAGCATAAAACTTTGACCACACCACACTGTAGATAATTTAAGGATGCAAATAAGTGTTTCAGAAGAAGAAACAGAATTAATTTTTTTTCAGGGACTATGTTAAAGAAAACTGAGTTGTTTGACTAGGTAGTATTTAATCAAATTAATTAGTAGTATTTTTTTTTTCTAATTTAAAATCTGGAACAGGAAACAACAACAAAATCATGCAAAATTTAAAGTAAGCAGAAGACATGCTTTAAGAATGTTGTCTATAAAAGAAGAAGAAACGCTCCAAACGACAGAAAACAAGCAAATTAGGCAAAGTCCCTACTTTTCTCATTTCCATTTCAGACACCTTTTCATGTTAAATATTTTTCAATTGTTCACATTCTGGAATCTCTCTTGTGTGTACAGAAACTGGATGCATATTTTTACTTGAGTCTGACTTTTGTACTTCTGGGCCACTGCACATCAGGATTTTTCATGCCCTTCTACAGCCATCATAAGATAGATGAGATATGATTAAATAAAGTCAACGTGAAGACTTGAATTAAAATTCACCAAAGGGTTAAAAGCTGTGTTCTCATCACCTAGGTTTAGACAGATAGCTCTGACAGCACTAAATTCTGCATAAGGGAACTCTTCAGTGCAAACTCAACTGTCACTACCTGTTCAGCCACTTCTATGCCATTGTAAACTTTCACTTTCTGTTCAATATCTAAACTGGCAGATGAAAAAAACCCTCTAATTCAGATTTTGCAAGAAGACAATGAAGGTTCAAAACGCAGCACAGCCAGCTTAGTTTCAGATGACAACCTCCATCATGGTACCTACATGCAGGAAGTTGTACACAGAATGAAAAGTAAGATAAATCTCTTTAAATTCTTATTTGTACACTCTTCCAGACTTCTGGCCCCCTAGTTTACCTTCTGCTAAACACAGACTAAAGACATTGCCACCCTTGTTACAGCCTGAGGGGATAGAGAGAATGTGACCATTTCCACAGAAGCAGCCCATATCAAAAACAAAAAAGAGCCAAAAGATTTTGACATATGTAGGCCATCAAGAAAAAATTTGTACAATTAGCCATTCTGCAATTGGTACAAATTGACAATTTCATTAACAGGCTGAAGAGAGAGGCCTAATTTCAACAAGTCTCACTACTGATGTAGGAAATTAATATAGAAATGTTAAGGATACAGGTACACTTGAGCTGCTGCAATATCATAATGCATTCTAGTGTGGTGTGAGGGCTAAAAAAAGTTAATATGGATATCCATGCCAGCTCACCACAACAGTGCACAACTTCTCTGTCTGCTTTTACAAGGTCTGAAGACCTCTAAAAATAGGTAGAAAAGAGGTGGGTCTTGCACAATTATTTTGTCTATATTAATTAATAATTAAAGGAGTCTGTATTTTTGCACCTTTTTAGCCACTTTTAACAGAGGAAAGATCAGATCATCAAAATTATAGGTATGTGAGTGCCAGAAATGAGGACATAAACAGATATCTCCAGGAGAAAACTTGTCTAAATCATAAACGCTTGCATCTATGATGCAACTAAAATTATTCCAATGAAAGGTAATTATATTTTTTTCATTTTGTTATGACTGAAAAAATACTGTAGATTAGCAAAAACCTCACGTATATGCTATGAATTCCCTAAGAACCTACATAACTGCTGCAAATTCAGAACTAACATTAATTGTCACTGCTTAGGTGAGGACAGTGATGAAGTTGCAGACCTACTGCAATTAATGTTAGTGCTCAAGATTTGCAAACTCACACAGAAAGCTGAATATCTGTATATGAATGCTAATGCAGTTCTTAGCAAATCATTGTAACAAACTAATGAGTATTCCTTCAGGTAAGAAACCTGATAAAACCAACTTTGATTTTGGTGCGGTTTAGGAATGATGTTCTCTAATTTAGTGCTCCCACTAAAACCACATGCCACTTTCTCAATTCCCTCTCTCCCTTCTTCCCCCCTCCCCTGCTATGAGCTGGAGAGGAGAATCGAATCGGAGGTACAGAAGGCAAAGATAACAGGTAGAGATAGGAACAGTTTACTGGAAAAAGCAATGTGTTAAGAAACAGCAACATTAACAGCAAATATATTAATAGCAAAACTGTACAACGGAGAGAGAGATTCCCATGTCAGAACGTTCCCCACAGAGCCTGCAACCCAGCTGCAGCCCTGCCAGCCCAACCAGAGGAGAGCCCTTCCTTGTGGAAAAGGACTCCCTTTCCCTGTCCCTGGCAATGAAGTGAGGTGGTGTTCAATAACATCTGGATCCTAGTCATGTCCCCTTGTGACTACTGTAGAAATTTAATCCTGTCCTGCCTGGAACCAGGACATGTTTTTAAAAAAACAAACAAAAAAATTTGGGCCGTAGGATCATAGGACTAAAATTAAAACAGAAAAGTAACTGGTATCTGAAAAATGACAGAAAATATGGCATAGCAATTTTGTAGAATGAATTTGATACAATTTGATTTTTGGGCCTTTTCTGCATAAAAGCACAAGAATTTGTTTATTTGAAAATGACCATTGATAAACTAAATTTAATGCAGTAATAAAAATTAAAAGACACCATACCAAACAATAACAGAATGCAAAAATATATCAAGTCTTATATCCTTTGTATAGGAAATAAATATCTTTCATATTAAGGTCCAACACAGTAAAACAGTTTAAATTACTTCAACAAGGATGTAGCTTCACTATTCACTATTAAGTCATTTTTCATTTGTTTGTGTGAACTTCAGTTCAAGGTCTGCACATGGCTGATAAATTTCACAGCAGCCTTCCTTTCCCAGTCATGATGCCTTAGGCAAGGCCTGTGTGGATGAAAAAGAGCAGTTTAAAATATATACTATTTCCTAAATTTTCTTCTCTCTGCTCTTAATAAGCTACCATGCCTTGAGACTTCCAAAGCCCACATGGTTTTCAATCCTCCTTGTGAACATGCAGGTTGTACTTAACTAAACAATACTGAAAGGTGTATCTAAGCAACAAACAAAGTTTAGATTTGTGAAAGTAAAAAAACTACTACTTTTAGTACTGTACCTACCAGAACATAAAATAAACCAATCCTCTTACCACTACTGAAATACTTGTATGGTATACTTGAATAATAATTTAAAAAAAAACACCTGAAGACATTACACTGCTATCAGACTTGAATTTAATTTTTGAAAAAAACAAAACCAAAACAAAAAAAACCCAACCCTATATGCTTTGCATATATTTTGGTTTAGTTTGTATTCTAAATTGGATTGTACAAAATGATCTACCAGTTCTTAGGATCAATACAATACATTTTTCACTTTTTTAAAATATATGCTTATAATCCCATAGTACACATATGCAGGAAGAAAAATAAAGATCTAAACTGATGTAATTACTCATTAGTTCCAGTTTTATATATTCAGAAAATCCACCTTATTTTCTTCACCATGCCTTTTTCTCTCTCTTATTGAGGCAGAAATCTATGTTCTAAAATGTTCCTTTAAAATAATACATATTGGAATATTTGAGTATATTTCAGTTTGTCTTAGTTAATAGTTCAATTCATAGCCAAACATCCATGAGCACAGTAATTTGGTATAAATTCTCACACCAACAACACACTAAAGGCACATTTAGTTCACAGCTCCACAAATATCTCTTGAATTCTTTTATACCTTATTTAAAGAGAAGTAGGAGTGGAACTGACATTTGTTCAGCAGATGATGTATGCAGCAGCCTACAATATGTGTTTAACAAGTACAAAGACTCTTGGAATAAACACAGTAACTTTTATTTTTAAACATTCATATTTTATGATTGGAAACAGAATTCCACAAGAGGAGGTTCAAGACAGCAATATTGCAAGTGGAACTACAGACTTTAACTGAAAGGTTAATTCATTGTGGGAACGTTTCAGGAGTCAGCAGAGGTGATAAGATAATACAAAATATCTGTGGGCCTATCAAAGATTTCTTCCACATGTTCAGTTCCTCTTATTCCAAAAAGGAGTTAATATATAGATCACAGCCACAAGAAGTGTTTTTTATTCATGACTGCAAACCTTTGTGCTCTGAGGGGTAAAAAGCCCACTTGTGACCATACAAAAAAAAAAAAAAAAAAAAAAAAAAAAAAGTGCTCCAGGAGTATCCTAACATTAGGAGCACATTTTTTTATGAAGAAATCTTGAGGCATCAGAGTTCAACAAGAATGCTGCTACTTTACGGAGGCTTTACAGTACAGTTGTGTAGAAATAAGCTTGTATTTGGGGGAGAATGCAGAGAAAAATACCTAGTGGCTATTAGGGGGTTGAATAGAGTGCAAAACCTCATAATTAAAAAAAAAAAAATGCAAGCAAACCAAAATGTCTTTCATGCAGAAAGATTCAGGAGTAGGAAATAATAAAGATGATAAAATAGAATTTACCTTAGGAGCTTTTGGGGTTCGCTAGGAACATTTCCCAGTAACACATGAGAAAAGTCTAGGTAAAGAGTGTGCCAAAGCCTATGACATCTTGAATATATTTAGATGCCTATTTTTAAAAATGCAGCAAATTATATTTTACTGCAGAAAACTAATTTTAATCAGTTTAGCAGGTCCTCTGCCTTGCTAAATCATCCAGTCATTGTCTTACCAAAAGATTAAACAAATGCTGTTTTCCAATACTTCACATTAAATAGTACTTTAAATATAAACTAGCTGAGAGTCATGTTATATAAGGTTCTCTTCAGCTCACAACAAAACTGAAAAAAAATAAATGAGAGGCAGTGATGCATAAGCTCAGTATATTCGTACAAACTAGGGATATGTTAGCTTTGCCTTGTTAAATATTTCTTAAGCAATTTTTAATTGACAACATATGTTGAACATCACATAGCAGTGTGTGCAAAGCACTTTACATCTGTCATACCCTCCTGAAGCTAATCCCTCTTTCATGTGCTAGCTTTCTTTGTATTGCTGCAGGCTTTGTTTCTGTTTACTATCTTTCAAAAAGAAGAGAGAAAAAGCCAAGCTAGCTGTCAGTGAGAACAGGCTTATTTTGCAACGATTCTAATTCTATTAATCTTTTGACTGGTTATCTGCTAAGAAATCATTATAACCAGGAGATGATTTGCACAGAAAGAAAAAGTCAAATTCCATTTCTTTCAAGGTGAGGGAAATGCCATTTATTTTCAAGGCTTAATGATGGCAAATGGTGTCTGAGAAACTTGGTGGCCTTCAATGATAGGGTTACACCATTTTTTTAGTAACAGAAAAGTTTCTAGTGTCTTCTAGCCAGATTTGCTACAATGCTAGCCACATTGCTAAATGTTTGACACCGAGTCACATAGCACCCTTATGTCTAACTGGAAAGACATGGATTTTTCGGATGGACCATTCAATAGATAAAGAATTCAGTGCGGAGGGAAAGCAAAAGCTGAACATGAAAGCAAAGCAAAACAAAGAATTAATTTACTGTTTTCCATTGGCAGGCAGGTGTTTAGCCTTCTCCAGGATAGCAGGACTCCCAATATGTAATAGTTACTTGGGAAGACAAACACCATCACTCTGAACAAACACTCCTTAACTCCTTCTTTTCTCTGCCTTATATATAGAACATGATGCCCTGTGGTCTGGAATATCCCTTTGGCCAGTTTGGGTAGCTGTGTCTCCTTCTAACCACCTGTCACCCCAAATTTC
Organism: Melospiza melodia melodia; assembly: GCF_035770615.1. Taxonomy (NCBI): domain Eukaryota; kingdom Metazoa; phylum Chordata; class Aves; order Passeriformes; family Passerellidae; genus Melospiza; species Melospiza melodia. Next base: position 99,321,930 of record NC_086195.1, on the reverse strand, counting down.
CTTGGCACTAAGGAAAGCAGAAGAGGCCCTGGCTCTGTGTAAGCCCTGCTCAGCAGTAACAAAAACACCTCTATATCATCAGCCCTGTGTTCAGCAAAAATCTGAAACACAGCTTCATACCAGTCTCTGTGAAGAAAATTAGCTCTACCCCCAACAAAACCAGCATTCTCCATTGGAAATATTCAAAAGTCATCTGGACGCAGTCCTGTGCAATGGCCTGTTGGACAGAGTATATAAGATAACTTGCATAGTTTTACATTAGTAGTACATTAAACAGTTTTGTCATTCTGAACCGAAAATATCTGAAATATCCCCCCAAAAACAAGTCAGATTTTTCTACTGAAGCTGTAGTCTTTACTCACAACTTTTTGTATGCAGTGCTTGCCCAGGCTGTGGGGTTTTTTTACACTTGTACTAGTTGACATTCTTCTTTAAATTTTGTGAAATAGGCAAGTATTATGTCACAAAAATGTAAGATCTAGCATGAAATTGGAGAGATTATGGGTAATGCTTGCAATGTATTGTTTCAATTTACTGTTTAAGCCTATCTACAACTTTTCAGCATCTGTTTCAATTGAAGTAAAAGAAGAATTTCTTAATCAGAGTAGAAGGAGGATTGACTGCATGGACAATGTGTAAATACATTTGTCATCATTACACCTGACTTTTTTTCCTTTCTCTCTATATCTGAACTAAAGAAAAGAATGTGTTAAAAACCTTACCTTGTGATGGGAGTTGCAGATATTCATGTTAGTGTATGCAGTGCTGTCGGGAAGCCAGTGGGGCCCTCCTAACCTGAGAAATTGCACTTAGCTGAAGAGAATGGAATTTCAACATTTGCTTTAAGTGGTGATTACCTCCTGGAAGGAGGAACAAAAAAAAAATAATGTGAATAGAATTTGTATATAAAGAAGAGAGCAGGTGGAAGACTAAGAGCATAGTTCTACATATATTTTCCTTGGAAGTGAAGTTAATTTAAGAGGTCCTCACTCCCTACACAAATACATACACCTTGACCCCCCACTGCTTGTTCTCATTCACCACCCTCTCTTTTGTGCTGTTGAAAACATTTGTAAGGCCATAATGTGGAACAGATCCCTGAAGTGAACTGAATTAATGAAAGAGGCTCCAAGGTTTGTTATTCATGTCAATGATTCACTTTACAGCACAGCATTACAAATAGTTGCATTGGTACATTTGAAGAAGTGACGAATTCTAACACAGGGGCAGGAATCAGCAAGTGGTGTTAGAAAAGTGATTTTTTAAACCAGCTTTGACACTGAAGAACACATGAACCTGCACTTTAGAAACCCATAGGGAAGGAAAAGAATTCTGTAGAATTCTTATGCTACTTTGCATAATAAAGGCTTTTCTTAATGCAGTTCTGTTCTGACTTCAGGATTTTTGCTTAAGATTAGTCGTATAATAAATGCTGACTTGTTTTATTATAATTATTTATTACTCATATTATTTTATCATTAGATCATGCTGAATTCTCTTTTAGAGTGTTCACTTCTGGAATGGAACTGTTTACGTATGTTTGATGAGATACAGAACAAATTGGGAATGTTTAATTCATTCTCTTCATAAGAAAATAAACCCATTTAGCCTGGACCACATAAACAACCCTTGTTCATCAACAACTTGATTCAGAAGATAAAGGGAAGTTTCATAGAAGTCTAATCCTTGCAAAATCTAAAGAAAATATGATGTTGTTTTGTCCAAAACACGAGGAAAATAAATGTTCCCAGCTCCCAAAGGAACTGGAATTTGAGTATAAATCATAATTCTTCAAGTTATCCTTTTCACTTATTTTTTACTGCAGATGTTTTCCATCAATGGCTCAGAGAGTCAAATGTGAGTAATTCAATGTGCCATGATTAATGATAGTAGGATTACAAAATGTAGTCACTTTGTGCTTTCTGGAATGCAGAAAATTTACTACTACTATCTTATTTTCAAAAATAATGAACTCTGAAAAAATGCAGATTTATTTCATGCCATCACTGTATATACATATTAATAAAACAAATGAAACCACAATTCTGGACATAATATTAAGGACTAATAAAATATTTTTACCAAAGCAAGTAAATTTCCATAAATTATCTTTGTACAGGCATGTTATTTTAAGAGATATCCAACAAGAAAAAAATCAATATTTTAAAGTTCTTTTAAGGTCACTTTGGACTAAAATAAAGTCTAAATAAATAAATATATATACAAAAATTTAATCAAAATGATCAAAATCTTTGGATGTTCTGCTGTTAAAAATTGAATAGTTTCCATCTATCCATCTATTTATCCATATAAATTCCTTTCCAGTCTACACTGAGTTTACGTTACTGTCTCTTACAGGAAAAGGAAAAACAATATCCACTTAAGTTCACCCAACCAAGCCCAGAGATTCTGATTTCAATTCCCTTCTCAGCAAGGCAGAAGTGCACTTTTTGTCTTTACATTTCAACAAGTTGTATTTCTAAGATCGTTTTTAGTAACAGTTTATAATATGATTCAGTGTGAAGTTTGATTTGCTTGAATGGAATTTACATTAATCCTTTCTGCATCACCTGTTGACTAAATAACACTCATATGAGAAGATTTAAATAAAATATGCATTCAATTAACTTCCTGGAAAACATTTTGTACTAAATGTTAGCTGAAAATTCCATAATATATGAACTGAATAAGAAACCAAACATAATTTGGTGTGATTCATATATAAACACCAATCAAGATTTTTAATATCTACTAAGAAAAACCTCAGAAAATTGCTGTCTTTACTCATTGCTACTGAAATACAGAAAAGATTTCCTTTATTTTTAGTAAATAAGAGACTCAAAAATAAGAGGATACTAAGATGATAAAGATGGAACATAGTCATGCAACAGAAAATCTACATTACCATGACCCTGTCTTTTTCTAGTCTTAACTTTTTTGACTGAAATCTTACAACAGTATGCTGTTTTATAAGACATTATCACCATCAATTTTCCCAGAAACATCCACATAAAAGCAAACAGACCTTCACTCATATTGTTCTCCAATACATCTAATCTTGTAAAATGAACTCTCTAGGTCTACCTAGTATGTTTAAATTATAATAGTTTGACTGCTGACTTTTACAAACACAACCTTAAAAATCTTGTGTGTTGCTACGAATTTTCTGTTCAGACTCACAGCAAAGTTAGGGAAGACTATCTGAGAACTAAATTCATTATTTTGGTCTAGTTCAGGTCTGATAAAGGATAAACATTCCTCTTTTACTCACTGTATTACAAAAAAAATAAAAAATAGAAAACAGCCTGGTGAAAACACAGACATGAAAATGGCAAGGAAAAATAAAAGAATAAGGCAAATTAATTCAATCATCCAAATATTTCATAACTCTAGTAATTTCAAATCTGGCTTATTAGTAAACATTTAAAATTACATTATCCTAAAAACCCACAGAATCAAGATGATGTGAAGTCAAAAGAATCATATAACACAATCAAATCTAGTATCTGCATTTCCCACCTTTATTTATCTTGAAGTCTCACTAAGTGACAAATTCTTGAAATCTCTTCTGGTGCAAATGTGGAGGGAAATGGAGGGAAGGGAAACATATCCAAGTATGGCACCAGGTTTGCTCAAGGTTCTCCTATCACATCAAATTCATGCAATGAGTTTACAGTCACTTCTGTTTTTCAAATGTATCCTACCAGTGCCAGCTGATATTTTCTACAAATAGATGTACTTTTTTCAGTGGCTTAATTAAGTGATTATTATGATTTTTCTTTGTATTAATTACTTCTCCTGCTCTCTCTGTTTTTCCTTGGATATCAGGCAAACATGAGGCTAGAGAAGTGTCTTGGATGTTTGAACATTGTCTTGTTAAGTGCAGTGAGAAATGTTTTTATTCAGTTTATTTTTTAAACTTGTGGAAGAACACTTCCCTGAAATGCACCCTAGCACCCAATAGAAAGATTCTGTCTTCCAGTGCTGCTTTTGAGACACTGCGATCCTGTGCTACATGAAAAAATAAAACGTAATTTTGTGTTAGATCTTCCCCAGAAAATGCAAATTGTTGTTTTGGTAAATACTCTTGGAAACACAAAAGTCTTCAGAAATATCAACCGCTGGCACTGGAGAAAAAGTCCAAAAGAGGCAGAAACTACATTTCAGGGAAGCATACAATTTCATAGGAAAAACAATGGAAAACTGGAAGGTTTATTCCATTCAAACCTTATATTTTTTAATAAGTTTAAAAATAAAACAAAAAAAGAAAAAAGAAAAAAAGGAAGAGTAAAAGTTTGAAAAATCATAAGAAAATGTGGCCTTCTGCTATAGTGTTTTTTTCAGCTTCTCAGTTGTTTGTTAGGTCATTTATGACACCAGTAATTTTTGAGACACTTGCACCTAGATGAGGGTGGAGTGCTCATGTAAGTCACCATTTGAAATGAAAAAAATAGTCTTGGATACTGAATTGGAGTCCCTTGAGACTAATAAGAAAGGATTTGCTGTCATTTTGGAAAGCTCCTCCTTAAATGAATATGCCTTGGGGCAGTTATCTATGAGTGTTCATGGACAAGAAAGCAAAAATTATATGTGTTCAAATCATGAAGGAAATAGACAAAACAGGTAATGTCAATAGATGCTTCAATTTTGTTGGAAAGGTATTTTAAGTTATTTGTTTCAAGTTTTGGGGTCTTTTGGTTTGTTTGTTTGCTGTGATTCTTTTTTGTTGTTTTATTTTTCTTTGTGTGCAAAATATTGGGAAGAAAGCAACATTATTCAGACAACTTTCTCATAGAACGTGCAAAATGGTTTCTCTTGAGACTCAAATTTTACTGCTTGACCCTTTTCAAAATTACCACATTTGTATTTATTTGAATCTGACAAAAAAGAAAAGAAAAGGGGAGAATGGCTAATTAACTTGATTTCTGAGCCATGGATATTGGGAGTGGGGGGAGCAGGTGGAAGTGGGAAGGGAAGGGAAGGGGGAAAGAGGAAGTGAGGAGAGAGAATGAGAGAACATCTTTCCTAATAGTTATGCTCAAGATGAGGTACATTCTCTTTATTCTCTATTTTACAGGAAAGGCAATGAATAATTTTGAACATTAGGGGGTTGTAGTTGTACTCATTTGATTTTCGTTTTTCTCACAGAGTCATTTTTCAGGAATTGGTTTCAATTGTTTTTGCATTTGATAGTAGTTTTGCATTTACAGTGTTTCCAGTGACTGAGGTTGTTGGTCTTCATAGGAGAACCAGGCAGTAGGGGAATCCCCCATCTCATCCCACCTTGCCCTCTCACTCTCAGTACTGCTGTGCCAAGCCCCTCTGGTGCTCTTCAGTAACATAATATTGCTGATTTCCATTTAGTCCCATAGAATATCAGAGGCCTCAACTTGCAGGAAAGCTGATGCAACACAAGGAGCAGTATAGGACTGAAGCTATGGGCAACCTTACACTAAAATTATAGATCTCTTCCTGGAAAACTGCAGTAAATAAAGGAGTGTGAAGGTTTCACCATGCCACAAGATTTGTATACTGCTAATCCCTAGCAAAGCCTTATTTAAAAATACATAATGGCCTGTGACCAATAAAACACACTGATGTGTTTTCATTTTTGTTGAGTGGGAGAAACAGGGAACTGCTAATGCTTATAGAAGCAGAAATGGCTTTTAAAAAGACTTATTATCCTGATTAACCTGATAGAAACCTCTATAAAATCAGCCTACTAGAAGCAAGGTAATAATGTGCCAATCATGTGCAAAGTCCATAGAATTTAGTACTACATTAATAACCTGTGAGGCATCATATGTACTTGTTCCAGTTAACTCTGCAATTCTTGACACAAAAAAGTAAAAATATATAGAATGATAATTGCAGGTTTGTTTGTAAGTATTAGATTAAATACCCTGATGTTTTAGAACATAACTCTCTGTTACCAACTATGTCTAGTTTGTAACATCATATATATTTACATTTTTATTTGTAGTCCTAATTGGCTTAAAAATCTGATCCATGTCTTCAGGATCTATTTAATAATTGTAAAAAATGTTATACAATTTGAATGACGTGACAGTTTCTCAGGCTTATGGCTGTCTTTTGGCATCACAGAATGTATCACGTATGCACATAAAATATCCTGGTATGGTTTTGCCCCATACCAAATGACACACCATGTTTTCTGCATATAAATAAGAATACAATAATGGCTTTGGATCATTTCCAATAGATAGCTTTGTTCTGTGGAAGAAAAAACTTAAACTGGTGTAAAAATTACAGTGTGCTACTTAACATCATGACTTACAAAATGGTCACTAAACTATTACACTCAGTAATACAAACATAGCCTGGGGAACCAAATAGGTAGGTTTTTTTATATAAACATCCATCACATCAGTCTCAACAGAATAATTAAACCAAAGACACTAAACTCCATGTGAACCTTCTTTTGTCATGCACTTGAAATAAGTGACATTACATATTAAAAAGTAAAAAAAAAGTAAAACATGACTTCCTTCAAAAAATGAGTTAGGTGGAGATATATATTTAAATAATCTGGAATTTAGTTCTATAAATTCACACAAGTTTGAACTGTAATTCTTCAGATGAAGTTTATAATTATCCATATCCCACTGTGCATTTCTTTGCCATGCATGACGTTACACAAAAATATGAAACAGATTTAGAATAATGGTTTCTATTCCAAGAGTCTAAATAACTGAAGGTGTGATGGTCTGTTAATTTTGAAAAGTCAAGTTTGCCCTGCTAACATTAGATGACAAAAGTAGCTAGCTAAGATGTAGCATCATTATATCAAATGGAAATTGACTTACAAGACCTTTCTACACAGATTAAACAATTTCTCTCAACAAAGTAAACACCAAATAGTCATGAGTTTAAAGCAAGGAGGATTTAAAAATGTATTATATTTTTCCCTCATATTGAAATATTATATTGTTTAAGGAGGCATATCATCTTTGTCTGAATATAAAGCTCACTATTAGTTGGTCCACACAGGGTTTTTTTGCTGGAGTGGTATGAAATTTAAGCTCTGCTCCTGCAAGAATTTACACATCTGCTTAATTGTAGGTACCACTCATGGTCCAATGCTATCTGAATGAAACATGATACTCTTCAGCAGGGCTAATTAGTTCAAACCGGTGAAAGAGGAGTTGGAGGAGGAGCTCCAGGTGCTGGAGCAGAGATTCCCCTGTAGCCTGTGAAGAAATCTACACTATAGTAAAAAAGTACACTGTAAATGACTGCCTATTTGAGCAGATGGATATTCCCAAAAGGTATAACTACCTCTGGCACACACATACTCAAAGAGATTTTCCACAGTAGTTAAAGGAGCCAATAATGAAGGCGTAAAGGTCAACCTAAAAAAAAGAAGGTTGTCCAGGGAAGATTTTGTTTTTGTTGTCTTTGTTTCTCACTATCCAAATCTATTTTAATTGGCAGCAAATTAAATTAATCTTCCTCAAGTTGGATTTGGTTTGTCTGTGACAGTAATTAGTGAGTGACCTCCTTGTATTTATATCAGCACATAAGGCTTTTCATCTTATTTTCTCCCATCCTGTTTGGGAGGGAAAGTGATGAAGTGGTTTGGAAAGCATCTGGCAGCTAGCCAAAGTCAACCTACCACATAACAATACTGTATTTGATAATATAAATTTAAAGATGGCAAAGAACACAGATTTTGACTTTGCACCGAAGTGGACAAGTGAACACTTTCAAAAAGGTGAGAGGAAAAAAATCTGATGGTTTTCAGACATATACTCCTTTTACTGAACAAAATCCAAAACAAAATCTAACAGCAATTCTAAAGAGAGATATTTGGAATCACTAAACCTGCCAACTATTCTTGGATATTTTAGTTAAAAAGGAAAGCCTGATATTTGGATGATCCCACTAAGGACAGAGCAGCAATCAGAAAAAATTTCAGTACAGCATGAAGTACTGATTTGAGCTGCAGTTCCTTACGTGAATTTCCAGAATGGGCATTTTCATGTTGTCACAGTTTTTCAGTATTCAGACTTGTGCTACCATTTTTAATTGAGGGGGTTTTGATGATTAAAACTCAGTGTTATGCCTGGATCAAATCCTGGTAGCATTTATGAATAGTATTCTTCTTAACTATATTCTGACATGGCTATTTTCTCTGTTTTTTCTTACCTACTTTGTCAAGATTTTCCCCAAAATGAAGTCCATAGGTACAGGTCACCTGTGATCTTTGAAATACTCCAACAGATATGTTAGACAGCTGAAAAGAGCAGAATTTGTCACTTGTCAATTAAAAACAATCACAAATAAGTGATTGTTATTTCCAATTTCGTAAACTCTGTAATAAATAGTTTTACAAAATAATTGCATTATTTTAAATAGTCCCTATATATGTCCAATGTAATTGGTTATGCCTCATTGTAATATCTAGGCTAGTATAGGTATTTCATGGTAGTGGGAACTAATTCTTGATGGGAAGCTCAGGAAATAAAGGTAGAGACATGTTTGCCTAGAGAGCGCTCATCACTTTTCACTCACAAATGCCAGAATGAAAGTGAAGCAGCGAAAGAGCAAACAGCTGACACCAAAAGAATGTAGGCATTGAAATTTACAAGGAAGGTCTCTCTGAACCAAATTTTAAGTGATATTACTGCAGACAAAAAGAGAGAATTGATACTGGTGGTTGTTAATTGCTTATATTACAGGGGGTCTCAGAACATCTCAAAAAAGATTGAAAACTGTAATGCAGCTTCCTCCCCCCCAAAAAAAATATGTATCTTCTCAGTCTTCAATACAACTTTTAATCATATGTAGCTATTTATATATCTATATATATATTCATATATATGTATGCAGAAGGGAGATCGAGAGATAAATATACATATATTCATCAGCCAAAGTCTGATGTTTAGCACAGGAAAAAGTTATATTTAGGTATGTGGGGAAAAACCATTATTTTGCAGTCTTCTATAGACATATGATAAACCTCAACTGCTATTTTGCAGTTTAAAGATTCATGTTATCATTCCATTAAAGCACTCTTTCTACCAGTAAAAATAGCTATAAAGTTAGGGCATCATTCAGCAAGACACACTAATCCTATAGACTTAAATATGTAGTGAAACATTTTGCTGCGCTGGGATAATTAATCCTTGGATTGTCTGAGAAAGAGAGACTACGCTTCAGAATACAACTTGGTATTTTTCTCAAGAAATGCCTGTTCTGTCCAACAGAACAGAAGACAAACTTCTGCACTTTCTGACATATGCAATCAGGGTTTTATGAGTTGTTTTGAGGGTCTGAAATGTTTTCAGATATATAGGAGAAAGAAACTAGACAGATAATATGTCAGCTTTTGGTTTTGTACCAGCAGCGACACTTTCACTATTAAATCACAGAGAGCTCACTTTACTCATCTTCTGGACATTAAAAACATAGTCTGATGTCTGGTGAGACCTAGTTAATTTTCTTTTTCTTTTTTTTAGCAGAATTCTTGTTCTCTGTAGTCTGAGATAAAATGGTTCATTTTGTAAATGCAGCTTCAAAAAGAAGTCATGCCGTGTTCCTCCATTATAAGCAGGATTAAAACCTACAAAAGTGAGCTAGTCCACTAAGTGTGCCACTGATCTCCTAACTGCTAGCTGGGAAATATGTCCATTGTTATCCTCTCATCCTTGGTTCTGAGTGTACAAAAGTATTTAGCATAAGTAATATGTATTAAAATGTCAATAAACTGTCTGTGGTATTTGAGTTCTAGTTAGCATTTTTATTGAGCTCTTGTGTTAGCATTTTCAGAAATGGACTTTTATTAATTACCAATTTAAATCCATACTTTGATACCGCGGGTCACTATTAAATGGGTCATTTCAAAATTAATAGCTCTTACCAAGTGCAATACTTCAATTTCTGCAGATTTCACTGTTAGTAATTAAAGTGTGCATGTACCCCAACCTATTTATCATGGTAACCAGACAGCTTCAGACATTTACAAGATAATGCTCTTGATAAAAGACAATATTCTGCTCCATTGCTGTTTTCAATAGCACTTTCAATTCCCATAATCAAGTCTAATTAAGATAAACTGGTTATTTACCTGTAAGAGAAAAAACAAAAATAATTTTAGATCTTAAATACAACCTAGGGAGATATAACAGCTGAAGTCTCAGCTTGCTTCTTTTTGTGGCTTTATGTTGAAATCATTGATACTATCCTGTTTAATTGTTAGGATACTGTGTTACATGTCTATTACACTTGAAGGCCAGGAGCTTTTCAGTTACAAATCTCAAAATTCAGAGGTTATAATTTTGGCTAATTATAACTTGGGTTTCAGCCAAGTGAAAACATTATAATGGTGGAAATATTATATTAACTTTACCAATTTTTTTTCTAAACAGCAGTTTTTCACCAAAACAAAAAAAAACACAGTGTCTGTGCACTAGATCATTGACTAGCAGAACTCAAAACTCTTGCAGATGCTCAAAAGAATGTGGAAATTAATATTTATGCATTTTTAGATTAAAAAAAGTGAAATACTGTAAAGTTGTGCTGATTTAGGTAAATGGCATTTTCAGTGACAGGAAATTATTGTTCCAGCTGTCAAGTAGCAAGAATTCACTACTGAAAATTACAAAGCTTTATATTTGCTTTTTAGGAAAATATCTGAAGCACTTCTCAGGGTCAAACTTATAAAAATACCAATTCCAAGGAATTATAAAAAAACTCCAAAAGGTGAAAATGTGAAAATTGACTTCTATTATAAGAGAAAAATCATTGGTGTTAGTTTTTCCAAGATGAAAATCAATTCATATTTTATACACCTTATATACATCTATAATTTATTATTTCTTCTTAATATTCACAATATATTTTGGCAATAAGATAAAATCTACTTGATTGTTATGTGAATTCTTAATCTCCTCTGTCAGACAGTTTTTTTGGGATTTTTTCTGATTCTCATGGGGTTTTTTCTGATATATTTTTCTTCATTTATCAATCTAGAAACATTTAGCTAAATAGCTGATTGACAAAACCTCTTAGTATTTTTTAGCATTTTTTTGTTTTTATTTTTTTTCACTCTTCTTTCTCTTACTTGACTCCACCTACTAATGTTTCAGGATGCTGCCACAATACATGGTCCTATATTTCTGGCTATTTTGTACTTAGTTGAATACTACCAGCTCAGTATTAGAAAGAGGCTGAAGGAAAAATTCTATATATGTCAGAAATAAAACTGAAAAATGAAGAAGTCTCTACAAATCCTCCTGTCATTCCTGCAGGGGCATCAACTACAACCTCCCTTCTTGTGTTTATAATAAAAGAAGAAAACTCCAGCTAGTAGCTCTGTAAGAAAGGTGAAATATTACTCCATTTTAGCTACAGATGTCCTCTCTCTTTTAACTAAGCTTTTAGAAGGTCAAACTCCCAACAGACAAATCATAACTCCTGAGTGACTGATCTGAAGTTACTCCTGAGTGAATATTCACTTAAACTCACTTGATTCTCTTTGGCTGTGATGATTCCAGAAATTTAAAATACCAGAAATAGAAAATACCAGAACGATTCCAGAAAAAAATCATTTTAATACACTTAAGATGACAAGGGAAAGCAGAAAAATAATTAAATGTAAGAAAATATACTTCTCCTGTTAGAAAATACCACTTTCAGGTAATGACTATATGCGCAATTTAATAGATTCGCTGTGCAGCTGAAAGTTCAAGTTTCACTGGAATGGCTGCCATGAGCTGATAATTTGCACTGAACATCAACTAGGTTTCACCAGATGAGGAAGGAGTATTTTTGCCTGTTTCCCTCTCAAACCCTTTAGTTCTCCCAATACAGAAATTCTACAGATAAAAAGAATGTCAGCCTTTCTGCAGTAACAAGTACTTGGGTTTGATTCTTCACTAATTAACATTATGGAAATGAGAGAAGTGGTAACTGAGTGGTGAGGCATAAAGACTTTTTTGTTTTTGCAGAAGGAAGGAATATTTCACAGACTTGTTATGGTTTTATGGGTATTTTTCACAGTGTCATGGGAAATAAGATCTTTTGTATCAGTAACTAGTTACCTAATATGAAAATACTAGTAGACATAAATGGCTGGTGTTCAAAGTAGCTTGGGATTGTATCATGAAAGGTATTTGTGCAGAACAAATGAACTGCCTAACAAACCAAATATAGAAGGATAAGTAGTGGCATGATAAATGTCTGATAGTTAATGGTACTTGAGTTATAAGTAAACCAATTGAAAGAGTAGAAAAATAATCTTAGTCAAAAATATTCTGGGAAAAAATAATATCAAAAATCTTAATGCACAGAGGGAGCTACAATTAAAACTGTACATGCATTTTGATGGGCCTAAATTTTGCTTTTAGTCAGTTAGGTGAGAGATCTGAGCTTAATAAAAATCAGATCAGTATTCACCGGAGGTAAAAAAGCCAAATTGAACATCATGAGCTCTTAAGAACAGAGAAAAGAACAGATAATACTGCTGTGTCACTAATACCTCTGTGGCATTCCAATGTCTCAAATATTGCACTTGCTGACAAGATGGATATAACTGATATGAAGAGGGTATAAAATGGTTTCTGTAGAAGGACAAATTAAATAGAAGAAGAATCAGCAGGTTCTGTGAACAGGTGGTAATGGTATGATAAAAGTGTATAAAACAATGACTGGCATGGAACAGATGAGTAAGAAACCATTCTTCACTGTTTCTCATAGCACAGAAAGTAGGGTCAGCAAAAGGGATTATAAGGCAACTGGTTTAAAACAAATTAAGGGAAGCAGATTTTCACAGAATACAAAATTAAATTCTGGCACTCATTGCCACAGGATATTTTGGATATCAAAAGTACAAATGGAATCAAAAGTAGATTAGACAAATTCATGAGAGAAATATCCAGCAACTCTATTAAACACAGTGATGCAGAAGTAAAATCTTCATTATAGAAGATCTTAGGTACAAATTGCCAAAATCTATAATACATTGGTGGAAATATTATATTGACCTTTAGTAAGCACCTAGCCAAGGACATGGAGATAGCACTGGGTTAAATTAACCTCTAGTTTAACTCAGTATAATTAATTTTAAGGTGTTATATAATCCTAAGAAACATCCATTTTCTTTAAAAGAGGAAAAAAAATTAAATTTCTTGGTTTTGGTTTGTATGGGGTCAGAATGGAGATGTTAAATCTTATCTCGCCTTTTACAGCTGTCTTAGGAAGAGCTGAATTATTGTATCAGACCTATGAATGGATGAGCCAATATTGGAAAAATAAGAACTGACTTAAACTTTCACCCAGAAGTTCCAGTGAACTGAACAGCCTTTTGAGGTTCAACAGGTTCAGATAATGAATTTCCATGATTCTGCACACCCTAATTCAGGACATGATGGGAAATTGAACAGCAAAAGCAATGCTCATATTTCTTTTCTAGATAAAAGTAGAAAATAGTAGAAATATCAAAATACATAATAATGACATATATTTCCCAAATTATTTTTCCAGATCAATGAGCCTTGATTGACTTAGCTACAAGGGTGAGAGTGGATGGAAAAGAAAGGAGGGGGAACTGCATTGTTGAACTCAACTGTAGCTATAAACCATAAATGTCAGTTTTGGTTAATCTTTATTCTTTTTAATTAATTCTCTATGAAAAGTACATACCTATATGAACAAAGCACTAGCTGGTGGATGTTAGCTTACAGCATCTTTGCTCTTTGATCAGATCTCACAGATGTTTCTTCTTGCAGCCTTTTCTAAAAAGTGAATTCCACCTGTGAATCATTTATTAAAGAAATATAAACTAAGATTCAATTCTTAAAATATAGGAAATCTTTATGTTCCTTATTTATATGACAAATTATAATCTATAATTTATTTCTTATATATAAAAACCTTTCATAGTTACATAATAAATAAAAAATATTTTAATATGCAAAAATTAATCTGCATACTGAAGATTTTAATCTAATATTATTTTCTCTTTAAAAATTAGAACACATGCCATATATCTTTATTTCTATTTTTAGTGTCCCTATACTTGTATTTCACTCTGCCTCATCTGGTCTAGCAGAATCCTTTTTTACTTTATTTTGTATATATTTATTTTTTAATTTAAATTTTTTCTACTGTCTTCCCAGTTCTATATTCATCTTTCTGTGAATATCACTACTATAATGTTTGAGTCAGATTTTTAAGTGGGTCATATTCAAATATGTCCCATACTGAACAGAAAAATATGTCACATCTAAAGTAGTAATGCTTGACATAACTGAATATTTCAAGTATTTTACTTATACATGGTAGGCTTTATTGTGTTAACTGCTAGCCAAGAAATTGGAGCATTTTTATCCTTAATTTTATACTTAGCTTCCTGATACTTTACTAGGTTGTCTTTATGGTGTATGCTTTTTGCACAATACAAGAAATTTTCATTGGTATCTAATCCTGATCAGAATTTTTCCCCTCCCAGGAAGTTACCTGCATCTTCTTAGACTGAGCTTCAATTAGTTGTTTGTTTTTTTTTTTTAAATTGATCAGACAAGTATTACTATAGAAGTTTAGTACTTCACTGCAACATACTTATTTTTAAAATCTCTAATTCATGAGGGTTATTGCAGCTACACACTCCCATGTCTGGATTCTGAGGCACCTCCTCTAAGACACAAACAGAAATTGTCCTAAGGGTAAAGCACTGGGAAAAACTTATAATTATTCTCTGTGTATAAAACATCCTTTTTTTACTTAGAAAATTCTTGTTTCTGTTTTCTGTTTTGTGAAAAGTCCATTTCCAGTGTTACTGAAACCACAAGTGAATGGCTGCAGCATGAAGATTAGTAATTTAGAAACCAGTCTTATTTAACAAAATGTTTGCTCCTTATTTAGTCTGACAGACTGCTTAGACTGATGTCACTTAAGCACTGCATTGTATTTCACTGAGCTGCAGATGAATTTATTTTGCTAAAACCACAGGCTTTTTCAGAGCTAACTATTTCTATCTCAACTTCAAGGTTTTTCGCTTCTTTATATATTTTTTAAATTAGTTCTGCTGCATACAGAAAATATGCGTTTGTTTTTTTTTTTGTTTTTTTTTTTTTGTTCAAATCCAAGTTCAGCCTTAAACTGCTCTACCACAGCAGTATAAATCACTCTTTCATGGTCACCAAGTTTAAGAAACTGAATTTCAAAAAAAAAGAGTTCCCTCTATATAGAGCAAATTGTGACCTTTATCTCAAAGAAGCACTCGCTTCAGGTAGATATGATTCATCTTTTTCTGCAACAAACTAGGAAAGGGAAAAGTCCTACAAACTCCTTCTCATAAAAATACATAGAGAAAGGATACATTAGAAAATGAGAACAACATGAAGAAGCAACTAAATATTGTGAAGCGAAGACCATGAGCATGTAATTTCACCATCTAATCATTCAGCACAAGGCAGCTGCCTTACCAAACACAAGTCAGTACAGACAAATGCATAAATTTGATGTCCCAATGTACCTTCTAAAACATTGTCTGTGTGCATCCGAATATTAAGAACCATCAGATGGGATGGAGGGTGCTTGACCTCATCTGCAGTCTCAATACCAATGGGGAATGAAGAAAGTCTGCAGACCAATTTCCTACTCTATTTTGCAAAATGTTGGTATATTTAAGCAGTGAATCCATTAGTAGAGGGAAGCAAACTGTTTACACAAGATCCTATGAATCGAAGTTCCATCTAGACAGACAGAGAATTTGCTCTATGGAAAAAAATACCAAATCACTTCCTATAGTAACATGAAGAAAAGAGAGAATTTATTTAATGCTTTGGAAGGGAAATATCAGATTAAGATATGAAAAAAAATTGAGAGAAAATAATTTGGACTGAAACTGGGGAGACGACAAGGGAAAGCAGGTTTATTGTTAGAAAAAATTTTCATGCCTTCCAGAGAATCTGTTTAAGTCTCAGGAGTGCAGGCACTTGAAACTGGAAAATAAAATGTAAAATAGTAGAAAGTAATATTTATCGACTACACTATAGAGAGTAAGGACAAGAATTCTATTTTGTCATTGAAGTGTGTGGATCCCACACCTAGATACACTTAGGTACTACAGTCCTGAATCCACACATATGCCCCAACCATGCCCATCAGCAGTAGTTCTTCTTTAGTTTCCTTGGAGTCATACCCATGTAGTCTGATACCACCAGAGTGGAGAGACAAATTGAATTACATTTAAATTGTGACTGGAGCACTCTCATTTGTATCTTCTTCATATAAGTGGGTCTGTATGACAGGCTAAATGCAAACAACCATAGTCAGACGTTATACACTTCAAGACTGAATATTAGATTGAACTCTGTGTGTCTGAATTAATTGGACCCTTCTCTAAAGTACCTTGTACTGAGAGAAAGGACTTTTAGAGACTTGGAGCTGCACTGGCAACTTGCTGGGTTAACTGCAACTGGCAGCCAAGCAGATCTGACATATAAATATATTTTGGACTCTCACTGTCACATGGAAAACAATTAATTTGTTTCTAAAGCAGTAATTAAAAAAAAAGAGAGGAATACATGTCTTTCTTATCTTTTGTTTCCTAAGTAACAGTCTGCATTAACTTTGCATCAGAAAATCCATGTGCGTATGCAGTCAGAGAAATTTATCAATTTTTTTGAAGAAAACACATATATACAATCATCTTACAGAAAGAATGATGTGCCCAATCCTTCCTTAAGCCACAAATATTACACCACATTTCACAGAGTTGAATTATAGGGGTTTATTAGATAATTTCCATTTTGAAAAAATATTATTATTAGGGCACAAAAGAGTCCCAGTTGCAGATAATGAAATTTTACCCACATCCATAATTAATCAATACTTCAACCTTGCAATATATTCTGAAGTGTAAAACAATTTAAAAATAATGTATTCAAAGACCCTTATCTCTTATGTGGTCTTTCAGAAATGTATTGACTTTCCCCAAAGCTTGATTAGAAGTAATTTTCGTCTAAATAGCACTTCACGAATTAATTCTGAGTCAAATATTTTTTTTAGGACTAACAAAAATATTCTTCTGAAATCTCCTAGGTCTTATTAAAATAGCTCCCTGTTCTTGTCTGTTACTTGTTCCTGTCCTTGCATCTTGTGCTTTGCTCAGAGCCAGTACAGGTTTTCTATAATTCCTAGCACTAATCTCAGGTGTAAGTTTCTTCTTGTTGTTCTTCCTCTCTGCTCTCCTCCCTCATCAGTGCTAGGAACAGGCACTTCTGTCATGGAAAGAGATGGGAATTGCAGAGTACCAATCCACTGGCCGAGCCCTGCAAGCAATTCCAGCCACATTTCAGGCTTTGCAGCTGTACCTCCCTGTGTGCCGATGAGCTTGAGGCAGGATGGGATGAGAACTGTATTCGAGGGGCAGGAACAGCAGTACTGACAGGCACCAGGACCAAATCCCAAAAATACTGTCAACAAAAGGCAGCACACTATTCAGGATACTTCCAAGAGTACAGTAAAAAAGAGCATTATGTATAAAGGAAGATGTACTGGGGTAAGAGTTATAGGACTGAAATGACAAGTATGTAATCAAGTATGTTCTGTGGTAAAGTTCTGTCCTGTTACATTCTGGGATTGTGCCTGTCTCCACAGCGATCACTCCAGAGTCGTCAATTCTTGCATGGTGCAGGAAATCTCTTGGTAGTCATCTGGAAAGATGAGATGAAGGGTTGGATTGAGACAACAGACTGACCTGAAACTAGATCATTAACTGAACCATTAGAATTAAGACTTTTGGACAGGTCTAAAAATACCTTGAGGCAGTTCCAGCTGTGTCTAGTCCAATTTGTTTGCTTTGAAATGTTGATTACCACCCTGGGTGGTGTGTCCCAAAGACTCCTAGAGGTGATTTCTGCTGTAGAAGTACTTGAATTGCATGTAGACTATTAGTTTTTAATAAAAACTATTCCTGCAGACATGGTCAGGTGGATAAGTCTTTTGTATGTAGTTTAATCAAGTGATGTTTAGAGAATTCTGAAGACACATTAGAGCAAGGAATTATGTTTGTTCTAGGGCCAGCTGGTTTGAAAGAATTATGCAGAACATTTTTTGAGGAATCTTTCCTAATCCATCTTCAGATGCTACTGTAAAGACCCTTGTAACAGGTTTCTCTGCAAATACAGAGCCCTCATCATGACCAAAGATTGACAAATCATGCTGTTCTGGGGACTCAATTCCCCATGCAATAAGTACCTCTGTGAAGTTCCAGAAAAAATAGGTTTTGCTTTATTATCTCCATAAGGTAATTGCATAATAATTATAATTTATCTGTAAACCATTAAATTAGATTTTCTTTAACAAATACTGCCATGACTGCCTATGAAATGAAGACAATGTGCTATATATAGTTCTGATTTACACCTAATTATTCCCTAACTTTGATTTTCTGTTGTAAACTACTAAATTACCAATAAATAAACATAAGATTATTGCTTATATTATCCTGATCTTCAAGAAATGTTTTCAGTCAGCTATTTGAATTGGTGTGAGAGCAGTGCTTTCTCATCTCTTTTCAGAAAAGCTCAGTCATGTCTTCTCTCAGATGAAGTATTATTGTCCACCATATTTTTTTTTAATTTACATTACAGGAGAAGTCGAAGAAAACCTCCTCGCTGTCAAAGAAGTGAAGTTGAAAATGCATTTCTACAGGAGAAAGTCACATCATCTTCATCAAAACAGGACTAGCAGCACTTACAAGCCTATATCAATCAAACAAATCTTCAAAGGGAATAAGAACAAAAAATCTTTTGTGTTTGGGTCCTACGGTGCTCCCCTGGAAGTTACAGAGGATCCCAGGCTGCCACTTCATGCCAGAGCTTCCACAGATCTCAGTGGCAACTGGAAATACCATCCTTCCTCTTAGAAGTTCAGGCTCTCTTAGAAGTCCTTGCTCCTGCCAGACGAAGCATCACTAGATAGAACATTGTCTTATCTTTGGGAAAGTGCTTTGTTTCAGGATCCTCATTAGTCTTTGTTAGGTAGAAAGAACCCCAGGGTACTTTGATAAAACATAGCAAATGTTACAATATCTCAATTTGAAAAATATTATTATGGAATTTAAAAGGTTATTTTTCAATAACATCTGTGGATTAGGAAACAGATTGCTATTACTGATGAATGAACTAAGAAAAATCATTCTAAAGGGACTTTTAACTAGATTTAGAAAGAAATTTTCCTTATCAATTTAAACCATGGGATGAAAACACATCCCAGTCTGCAGACACACATTATATATCCCCAGAATATGCAAAGCAAAATACATTCTCTAACATGTGAATACCCCAAGCACAAAAAGAAGACGATTAAAAGATTTTAAACTGATGATATATATGACATTTTCCCTTTATCCAGATTCCTTCCAACTCATTGCTGACAAGCTAAAAAATTATTGTATTAGTTTCAGAAAAGTTTCTAGTCCTTGGATGCTTGCCCATCTCTCATCTCTGATGAAGTATTTTATTTTCTGATATTATTATAGACTTCTATAGTTCTGGAGGTTTTTTTATTATTATGGGTTTTTTATTATTAAGCTTTTAAATTATTAAGAAAAAAATGAGAATATAAACTTATTTCCTTCTGTTAACTATCACAAAAATATTACTCCAGAGATTCCATGTTGCATAGATCTGAGACAATAAGATTTTAATGCAAACTCAACAAAGTTTTATAGTTTTTGGAAAAAATATTTACTTTCACTACAGCAAACAGAGAATTATGACATTTGGGTGTCAGAGGCTGGTTTGACAAAATTTAGGAAGTGGATGTAGTTGCTCAGTTTAATTTTATTCTGCTGGTTTGAGGGTTTTTCAAAGAAATTTTGAAAAAACTCGCATGGACTGCAAAACTAAAATCTTTGCTTAAAAAGTTGTAGTTTTACAAAGCTGTAGTTTTACTATCATGCACAGAGTGCAACTTTGAAAGTTATACAGTGAAAAATAAATTCTTTTGTGATTTTAGCAATTGTGATGGTCTGGTCATGGTTTTAAGTCCAGCTGAGATGAAACACCACACAGCTACTCACTCAATACCCTCCTCTCTTCTCCCCCCACTGCTGTGGAATAGGAAGAGAATAAATGTAAAACTCGTATGTTGAGATAAAAGAGTTTAATAATTAAAGGAAAATAGAATAATAAAAGGAAATTGGTAAATAATAATATTGGTAAGAAAAAGGGAAAAACCAAGTGATGCACAATGCAATCACCACCCACCGAGCAATTCCCAAGCCCTGCTTGGTTTCCCTCCCAGGTAACTCTCCCCAGTTCACACCCTGGGCATGATGTTCTGTGGTGTGCAATGTCCCTGTGGTCAGCTCAGGTCACCTGTCCCAGCTGTGCTCCCTACCAGCTTCTTTTGCATTCCTCCTCACTGGCAGAGCATGAGACAAGAACATGTTCTTCAGATAAAGATCACTTAGCAAAATCCAAACATCTGTGTGTTATTGACATCATTCTCATTCTGGATGAAAATCACAGCACTGTAACAGCCCCCGAGAAGAAATATACTCAGGATGTCTTCATATTTAAAATTTCATGTCCAATTAGAAAAAGTTGAAACAGCAGACAAATGGAAATGTGTGTAGACTTTGGAATAAAGACTTGAAACAGCTTGTGACAACATTCCCTTGCATGCCCTTGCAGAATGTAAGACTAAGTTACAATGCTTGCAAAACAGAACACCTTATTTCATAGGTCAGCAGATTTACAGGTGGGTGTGAAACACTTATTTTAAAAACTAATTATTTGCAATGTAGTAGAATTAGTGACAGCAAATCTTGATCAAGCATATGGCAAGTGAAATCATACTCAGGGTAGGGTTGGTAAGAAACTCATGTATAGTATTTCTTCACTATTCTATTCTTTTTCTGGGCCTTTAAACAAATAGCATTTTCATAGAAAACCTCTAATACTGCTGCTGAGGTTATTCCTTACTACAGAATTTTTTTCAGATGTTTTGAAACACAAGGATTACAGGTAGTTGAAGTAAACTGGAAATATTTGATAACAGTTCTCTGGTTCCAAAACAGAAATAATACACCTTATTTTTATGAAATGCATGTGATTGTATTGAAATAAACAGATCATAGTATAATTAAGATTTGAAGAGATCTCTAAGATCATCGAGTCCAACTGTTAATCTAAATCTGCCAAAAGTAGAACTCAGATAACATCTTAAATATTGCTGCAAAATAAGAAATAGTTCTCTTGTTCATGTATTTCTTAAATATCTGTTCTTAACACATGTCCTTAACACATGTAAACACACAACTGCTGATCCCTTTTCAGTCTACTACCTCTCAAATACAAGATGCCCAAGCAGAAAGGTAGGAGACACCTGCTAAAGCTGTCAGTCAATTTCAATTCAACTGAAAAAGTTTTACTTCATATGATACATAAATAACCACACAATAAAAACATTGTACCAAGACACAGAGGAATTCACAAGGAAACAATATCATAACAATTATGACCACCATTAAATATTACTACTAATAATAATTGCAAGTATAATAGTTGTATTATTTAAAAATACTTTTCTTTCAAGTTAATAAAGATCCAGAATAAACCCAAATCAGTACCTTTCTGAGCTATTGGTTGACAGAAATTAGAATAATATATCAGAGGATATGAGAGAAAAGATGATTCTCAACTTCCTACATGTATTATAATTTTTCCTTAGGTGTCTGCTGCTGATACCTTTAAAGATAGAATAAAAGATTTAGTGGAATTTTAAGAACCACGACACATCAAAAATCTCCACTCATAAAGAAACACAATGGTCTTTTAAACTTCCCAAAAGAATTATAACCATAAACCTTTACTGGGTTCATATGTAATGTGCAACCTAAGATTCAGCTCACAATATTACAATCCCATAGTATTAAAACATATAATCTGAATTCAGAACTTGAGCTCTCACCGTCATTACTGATGGTTGACAGACATCACCCCTACAGGACAATTTCACCTGAGATCATGGATGGAGAGAAAGAATCATTCTATCAATCTGGTCACTCTTTTCATTTGCTGTAAAAGAGAGGGCAGGCCGTAACTTAGAATATAGTTCTAATTTTTACATCCCAAAATTCTAACTAAAGTATTTTGAACTTTTATGAACTTTCTATGTGTGAAAAATATGTGAAACCTTTAAATTTACTTTAACTTGTGAAACACACAATGCAATTTACTCCTTTTCAGATCTGAAATGCAATACCTCAAATCTAGACTTAAAACGAGAGAAGGAATTATTACTCGACAAAAGGATTGTCATCGGTATGATGAACATGACAAAGGTCATATTCCTAAAGGCCTGGAGTTAGCAGGAGGTGCATTGCCCTAAGTTCAAATGTCAGTTTCAACTTCTGTTATAGCAGGCTTCCCCAGCAATGAGACCACAAAGGCAGAATCCTGTAGCAACTTGGCATCAAGTGCTCTCTATTTCTCCTTTTGTTAACCTGTGCACATATGAATAAATGTCTCAGCAATGCCAAATCTTGTATAAGCAAGGATGCCATTGCTACCATCCTGGTTAAAAAGACTAGTCTTTCTCAGCACAGAACACTGTGTAATTCTGAGGAATTCTAGATGATTAAACTTGTCCAACTGATCACTTTTCAGAAAGAGAGTAGGATTAAAATAAAGAGATAACATTTAAATTAATCATGGATGAACAGAAGTGGATAAGAATCATAATTTCTATCATTCTACCTACCACTGTTCTATGTATTTGTCTTTAAGTAAGCTGTGTTAAGACCAGTCAAATTGAAAACCAGTAAAAAGAAATGCAGTTTTATAGGATGTGAAACTAGTAGATAGAACTTTGAACCATGAGATGAGATGTTGCTTTTCAAAGCATTTAAATTTATCTTGATTTTTTGTTTCCCTTTCAAGGACTATATCTAAACGCTTTCTTCTCACAGCATACAGAGTAACTAGTCAACAGACTAAAGTATTTACCCTTGTAGGCTGCTTTTCTTTAAAATATACTTTGTCTTTACCTGAAGCACCATACTCTGATTGCTACAAGAGAAGGACAATAATCTCTGAGGCACTGGTGCTCTTGAAAGAGTAGCTCTTTTGTTTAAAATATACTGTATGAGAGGGCTTAAAATGTCAAACAAATCAATCTATTTAGACAGACTCTTACCTCATGATCTTACCCTTTTCTTTATTCCTATGGAACTGCAGGATACTTCATAATATACATACTAAGAAAAACTCAGAAATAATTTTCCTTTGGAAACCTATCATTGTAAAAACACATGGGACACAATTAACTTGTGTCTCAGAGAAGAAAAGAGGTTAACAACTATGGTTTACTCTCAGTTCTTAGCTGTACTAGCTACTGCATTGCTTTACACATGTAGTTCTTCATTGTTTGACATCTTGTACACAAAATGTTCTCACAGACTCCTCCACACATACAAACCATAGAATTATACCATAGAAGAGGTGTAAAGAAATTTCTATGTGTAAATACCTATGCATGAAAATGAGAGAAATTGATTTCACAGTCTTGCTACTGTTGATTTCACAGTCCCACTACTGTAGGTACCAAAACTTTCAACAGTTTCATCTCTCATTTTCTCTCTCAAAATATACATAGGAAGCAGCCATATGTAGATTGTAATGCAACATTTTCTTTTATCATTTCCCTTTATATAGTTTGTAATTAAAAATATTCACAGACATGATTGCATATTTAATTTTTTTTTGTTTTTTTTTTTAACAAGAAAGAATTGAAAACAGGGATTTCTTAAACTTTCTACCATCTTGCATATTGTTTTGATGGCAAT
Source organism: Melospiza melodia melodia (assembly GCF_035770615.1). Taxonomy (NCBI): domain Eukaryota; kingdom Metazoa; phylum Chordata; class Aves; order Passeriformes; family Passerellidae; genus Melospiza; species Melospiza melodia. Next base: position 99,298,103 of record NC_086195.1, on the reverse strand, counting down.
AATTTGACATTCCAGTTCAAAATCCTAATGACAAAATTAATAATTTTTTTACAGTATTTGAGATTTTCAGTAGGTGCCTTTGCTTTTTTAACATTTGGCCTTTATTTGAAGACATTTGTTTAAATTTCCACAAAAAAAAACAAAACAAAAAAAAATAGGCATATATTTAAAGTGAAATCTCTGTATGCCCACCACCATGACACTGGGCATCCCCAGACACTCGTAAGGAATATGCAAAAAGAGCTCAAACCCACTGCTGCCTTCAAAGTTTATTGAGTTAGTTTCTCAGACTTTATATTCCAAACTTGTTTGAGGTCATTATATGCTTCCTCCATGCTGATGTGGAGAGTTTAGAAAGGACAGTTTATTGAAATTTCTTGATTAACTAAGGAAAGGCCATTTTAGAATCCACTCAAATTACTTAGCCCTTTATATAAAACAAAATTCACCCTCTGGTTCATTTTTTAACAAGTTTAGCTTTCTTTGTAGCAGCTGTGGTTGCTCCTTGTGTTTGTTCCTGAGCTTTGTGAACACATTGCCTGCGCTCATCCCCACCAAGTAATTTTCTTTTAAAGGGATTTGTTGATTAGTCACACATGGTGAGGTTTGAGATAACATTTCCCTGTAAGCAACTATGCAGTGATTACCGATTTTCTTCAGTTGATGACATTGACATTAGGTTGGATCCCTGAAAAATCACATATCTATCCTCTTTTCTCCTTCCATCAATTTACTTAGGAAGCAAATTTAATTTATTTTTGTATTGGTAAAAACATACTCCTTTTGTATAAGATTCAACCTTGAAGAAATTGCCAAATACCAAAACTGCATTTTATTCTCCATTGTGATGTATAATACTATTTTCTTCATGTTACAGATGTATATGCCATTGCTACTACTTTTTCAATTTTACTCAAGTTGGGACTTCACTTAATCTACTGAATATTGAAGGCAAGGCAGTGCCCCAGTGGATCAGTTTATCTGTGTGTTATGTATGTAGAAAGAAAGCTAACATAATAAAATTGTTGAAGCATGCAAGCTAAGGCTGAAATCTTCAGAGTTGCAGCTCATCCGAGACTTATTTAAAGCTGATGGATTAGTAGTGAAGTATTAATAAGATAAGTGCTATTTGTCACTGTTTTTATATATAATGTTGAAGAGAGTCTGTTAACAGAAGTGCTTTCCAATTACTGTTAGATCATGCCATATTCTTGTGCTATAATAAACAGTCTGTTTCTCCAACTTTCAGCAGTTTATAACAATTTCAAATGCACATAAAGCACAAAATTGTGTGAAATGGTCCGAGTACTTCCTCAGATAATGAGTAAAACACTGAATTGTAGTATATAACATAAAATGCAGTTATAACAAATAATAAAACAAAAAAGCTTTTAAATGGTTGGATTATTTGAGGTTAAGGCTACTGTTACCAATAGGTAAACTTTATTCTTCTCTTCTTCTGTTTACATCTAAAAGAAGTTCAGTGAAAACAAGCTGGGTTTTTAAGGTTTCCAAATTCTCTGCAAATTGTCAATTCCTAAAGAGCTAGGGTATGTTCATTTGCCATATGCCTGTGTGGAACAGTAAGATGCTTGTTAGCTTATTCAGCTACTGTCTGTTGAACAGGTTTCTCTCAGTGGTTTCATGTATTTGTAGAAATCGAGATCAAAAATTAGCTTGGGCATGCTAGGCCTTGTATGAATCCACTGGTACCACATAGATCTGCTTAACCTAAAATACATTCCACTGCTTAGCCAGGCTGCTATGCTAAGAGAGTAATACTTCTTACAGTTCCAAGTTCAGCTTGTTTGGAACCATCTGTGTATGCTTTCTTCAGGGTAATGTGTTGCCATGCAGGTGTGTCTTCAAACATTGACAGTGCAACCATTATGCTGCTGGCTATTTCCTTTAAGTTTGTGAAATTATGTACCTTTAAGGGTAAGCCAAATATTTCTTTTGGTTTTTTCCTTCTTAGCAGTAATATTTCCTGAACAGAGAAAACCAGTGGGAAGTTATGGAGAGTTGTGATTCTCACAGGTTATATCTCTATTTATGCCTAGTTCATATTTTGATTGCTTGGTTTATTGGTTGTTTGGTTTTTGTGTTTAATTTTGTTTTGTTTTGTTTTAACGTTACTGTCTCTTGATGTTTTCATGGCTAACACATTAGAGTCTCTGGAAGGATAAAGAGCATCTCCATGGAAGAAAAAACTTTGTGGGCCAGAAGAGGGCAAGAAGGAACAAGGAGTGTTCAGATATAATGGCAGAGAGTCCTTTCCTTGGAGAGTCAGAGGCCACTGGACAGATTATTTGAGGCCCAAAGAAACCAAAAGCAAATCTTGTACCAACAGCAAATGAAATTAATTCCTAAATCTGATGAAAAGGAATTGACCTGAAAGGCCACCTGGACGAGAGTACAGATTTTTCTAAATAATTTCTATATTTTTGTACTGTCTCATTCTGCTGTTAAAATGTTCTTTTCTTCTAGTGCTTACAAATTCCTACTTAGTCTATGAAATCTATGATTTTGGAAATCATAGATTGGTAAATTTGATAAGTTTGCAAAAAGCTTTTCCATATTTATAAAGCTCACAATTTCAAATTTGCAAGCAGATCCCCCTCAAAACACTGACCAACTTTGAAAACTGACAGAAGAAACATTCAGCCACACTTGACCTTCCAGGAAACTACCGAAAAGGAAACATGTATATAGATGCCATATAAGCAAGATTCATACTATCCAAAAGTGATTTCAGTTTTAGCAGTGTAAGATTTTTAGCTAGTTTCAGGGAAAAAAAAAAAAAAAAAAAAAGAAAAAAAAAAAAAAAAAAAACCAAAAACAACTGATCTGTAAACATTTCAGACAGTGATATAGTGATATATAGTATTCAATGCTTGAAGTACCTGGTGAAAATAGTGGAGGTCCTGTGCCCTCAGATATGTATACTCTCACAGAGCTAAAACTCAAGTGGACTATAATCCAAAGCCTTCAAAAACATAACATTAACATTAAACATAGTTCTCACGTTAATGGTGACTTAACATTGGGAAAAGAAACATTTATATGACTATAAGTACTGGGTGAGCAGACAACAAACACTGGAAAAATTAGTGACATCTTCACAGTGTGATTAGGTTCAGCTAAAAAAAGAAAGGACAAAAAAGAGAAATTATTGGAGCTGATTAGAGAGAAGATAAAAGAAGGCTTATTAGGTGTATTAGCTTTTGGAGTGAAATTGGACTAAAAGTGATTGAAATCTCCTTCCCTATGATATCCAGGAAAAAAATCTCAGGACAGCAGCATAAAGTGTGTGGTAAAGGGTAATTCATCACTAGTAACACCATGGACTGAATAACCTCCTCACCTCTTTTCCTTCCAGAGTGGCTTTGACCTTATGATAGAGGGGTTAGAAGCTCTAAAAGAGTGATTAGCCACAAGCTTAAGATCAAAGCAGAGACCGAGTGTTGACATTTGGTTAAAGCTCAATGAAGAGAAACTACACCATCAATAATTTTACAAAGGCATAATGGTACGATGTAATTCAGAATTGATTACAAATATTTGCATCAAAATTCCATTTAATATTTAAGAAAATAAAATAATTGAATTAATATATATAGGAGTTATTATTAAGGAATAAAAATATATAAAGGCTTGCAATATGTGAAAATACATTAAAATATTTGAAGAAACTTACTTCTGGATAAAAGTAGGATTTTTATTTAAATAATAAAAAAATAAATCAAAGGGTCTTCAGCTGCATGGCTCAGGTATCAAACACTCACAGAAAAGTTCTTTGTTGAGTTCCTACTCTCCAGACAGTATACTTTTCTCTCCAATGACACAAAGGCATGTTTACATTAATCTAATATATAAGTGCCATTCAGATAAGTGTTGGGAATTAATAGGAAAGTTAAATATCTACTCTATTTTCACATTTCCCATCAATATTTCAGTCACTCCAAGATTTTGGAATGATGCACTTTAGGAAGGTTTAGGCAGCTCTACCATTTACAAGGATGACTGTACATAGCTTTCATTTCAAATGGCTTCTTTCTGTGAGGTTCTGACAAAAAAAAAAAATAAAGTAAGCTAAAAGATGTCTGCCAGCTGTTAAGGGGAGATTGGGAGTGATGGTCACTGGAACAGAACCACATTGTTCATTGAAATGTGATCTAAACTTATTTGATTAACAGGGTGGCAGTCACAGGTGATAACAATTCCTTGCCTCAAAAACAAATGTCCCCACAAGCCAGCCCACTGGAGATCAGCATAAGACTCAGAGTATGGCACTTGCTCCTTCCTCTCAGTTGATGTGTCAGGTCCACAGATGGGAAAGCAATTATTTTGCAGTCTCCAGCTTCCACTTGTTGGATGTCCACCTATAGTGTTTCCCTAAAAGTCTATTGTTCAAAAATTTATGACATTAGTTTGTTGGCATTAGTTGCCTGCTCCTTTACTAAGCACAAACCAAAAAGAAGTGTCTTGTCCTTTTGATCATGCTTCTTCAACATGTGGTGAACATCAGAAAAATCTCTCAGTTAAAACTTTAAATTTTAGTAATTGAAGTTAGCTATATAAAAGACAGTTGCCAGATTTTCAGAGGTTTTCTGGGCTTTTAGGCCTCATTATCATTAATTGTGTCAGAAGTGCACAGTACTCATGAAAAAGTCAGGCTGCACAGTGAAGTGACAGAGTATGGCCTTAATTTCCTTATTTTAGACACTGCAATATGGCAAACTATGCCTGTAAGTAATTCTGACAATGTGAAGTTGCAATCCATAGAGTTGCACTGCAGTTCTAAGGTCACCATGCAATGTTGTACATTTAAGTTTGTTTAGAATATTTACTCTATTAGTGTCTTATGGTATTAATCCTAGTCACAATTGATAACTACTTATGAGATCATAACTGCAACATTGCCAGTTGATAAAGGTTAGAAACATTAGAGCTGATTTTTCCTGTAGGACACAGCATGCTAGAATTTAATTGTAATCTTGCTTCATTACCCATCACATTCCCTATTAAATAGCACAATGATTGTCTTTATGTCTTTATTTCTCACATCCTAAATTATTGCCATTTGGGATCATAAAAAATCATTCCTACATACTTGAATGCATTACTTTACACTGAAAATTATTTTTTTTTTAATTACTTAGGAATTTATAGTTAGGATCCCCATTGAAGGACTGTCAACCTTACTTTGGGGATTTTTATAGCAATTTGAGGAGATTTAACTGTATATTATATTTCACCCCCAAAAAAGGAACAGCTGGCCTATTTATGTACATCAGCAAATGTCAGCTCCTTTAGAAAATGAAAGGCTTACTGCATCATTATCATCCTCAAAATAACCAGTAGCTGGTAGAGACAGAATTTCATTTTTTCTACTGCTCAGAGGAGGTCTTTTCCACTTTATCATCATTAAGAAGTATTGTAATTATTTTAAATAGTAATAATATTTATTAGATTAACAAGAACTTGTCTTAGAGTACTGGAACAAGTGTCAAGCTAGACCTCATAGCCAAATCCTGATAGCTTCTGTCAAGTGCATTGGTGTCTGAAGAGGAGAACCTTTACTTCCTTAAGGTTTATTTTGTTCCCAAAGGTGTTGATTTAAATTAGTTGCTCTTTTTAGACAATTAGCTTTGCAATTTTTTTTATGGGAAAAAGGATTCATGGGTGACTCCAATTAAAATTCTTTGCGTCACAAAATTACACTTAGAACATTGTAAGCACTTTTATAACTAAATATTTGATCCATAAATGGGTCACTTAATATTGTTTTACCTGTTTGTTACACAATCCCTCAAAAAATTTCAAAGTAGCTGGACTTTCCCCTGCTTATGATTTATGGTACTAGGTAGGTCTATATAATTTCACTTTAGACCTGAAAGACTTGTTGCTTCTAATATACTCAGTTCAAAGAAAAATGTGATATGTCCATAAATAACTTAAATTTTATGCTTACAAACTAGAACTCTGGTTTTATAAATAATTTTTTTTAAAAAAAACCAAACTGAAGATTACTTGCATATAAATTTTGGCATATAGAGAATAGCAATAATGAAATTCGTTTTGTGTCATATTTCTTATTTGTACATACAAGAGAAATTTTGCTACTTAAAGTAATGAACAGTCATGTGAGTTTGGTATTTAGCTATGAGCTTATATTCTGCTAAACAGCATGAAGAAAAAAATGTGGCCTTGTCATTTAAAGAGGAATGTAACTGAGTGAATTCTTATACATGCTATTCACATAGTTTTCTGATACAAAGGTATATTCTGATGAAAATCAGATGGCATATTAATGTTTTTCTAATGACGATCTAAGGCTTGTTCCTACTATATCTCTTCTATTAATAAATTATATTTCTTAAAGCATATCAAGATATCTATTTCAATTTTTATTTTATCAATTTTTTCAATAACCATGATAAGTGAACCTATTTGATTTTACATAGGCAAAAAAATTTAAATATATTTAAGTCAATCTTCTGCTTTGAATGTTAAAACTAATGTTTCAAAATAAGAAGCAATGTAAATCTTTAGAATCATGAAAAATCCTTTTGCTATAAGTGTGCTAGTTTAATAAATGATTTTCACTTGTGAAAATTATCACTAGCAGCCATATGTTAAAATAATTTCACAAACCCAGAAAATATACATTTGAATTCTAGTCAAGACAATGAAATCAGGATCAGTTTTGTTGTCTTAAGTAATGCTGGCCATCTTCACAGTGCTGGAAAGTTATATCCAACCAACAAGTCCATACTAACATTTTACATAAGTCACTTTCTGCAGACACAATACTAGCTGTCTGATTGTTCAATTACTTTTTTTCTTTTTTTTCACTCTTTTACTGGTACAGAAAATAAGGAGTTGGTATCCTTGGGAGCAGTATGGCAAGCAGTCATGTGGATTGGGGAACTGAAGGTGATTGGCACTGAGCACTTGAGAAAATCAAGCCTCTAGTTTATGGGGCTGTGACTAAATGACATACAGGATGATGCCTATGTGAGATGCAGTAGAATACTAAAATAATCGTGGTTGCTTTGCAGTATTGCAGGGTAATAAAAGGAACTGCCTCTAACCTGAATGATTTTCACAGCTTTCCGTTTAGTGCCTAAGAAAGTTGCTGTTTTATTTACATTGATCCAGCATTCAGAATTTCTGGATGTGAAGGTCACCTCTTCCTGAATAAAACTGACACTCCATTACAATCACCAAACCCATACCAAACAATTGGAAGGGATGGTTTATCTCAAGCCTTCAAAGCCTCTCCAACTATTGAAGGGTTTTCCTCACACTCTTGCATTCTGTCCTTTCTTTTGGCATCTTTCATGAAGTGTCAAGTAAGTCTATTTGCTCAGACTACTCCTATATTTGCAAACTAAATAAGGGCAGGGTTTGTGCACTGACCTGAGACAACTGATACAGCTTAATTGTTCTGTCTATGGCTTGGCTTTAGCCTGCAACATCTAGCATGTTCCCAAATGTTCTGAGACAGCTGAAGGACAGTTTGCCTCAAAAAACACTCCCAGTAAGCTGTTTTGATGTGGACAGCTTACTTTGGAGCATCAAAGAAGGCAGCCATTTGGACGCTAGCTATGTCAAGTCATTTGTTCTCATAACCAGAGAACAGTTCCTGGACCATTTTATTTTTAGGAGAGCTTTTGCTTCAAAGAAAAGCTTTGAGAGTTTTATGCATGAATTTCCCCACTCAGCACCTAACTGCTGCTCCACAAAGGCACTGAGGGCACCATGCCCAAGTCTCTTGCCAAGAGAACTGGGATGATATTCAGAGCTAAGAGGAAGAGAGGATGAAGGGAACAAAGTCTGTTTGGAAGGAAGGGTTGACATAAAAATGCACCCCCCTCAGCCAAAGCATAGCTCTGTCCATTTATCTACCAAGCTGCCTGCTGTACCCAAAGAGATGAAGTGGTGCAATGGGACACAGCAGAGGACAAGAACAGTTTCTGTGCCTACTGGAACAACAGATGGACCCAGCTTCATTGTTACTCTGTTTGCCACCACACTGCTATTTACCTTTGTCTCCATCTGTTCTTTCTTGTCATGAGCTTATGTTGTGAGTGCTCTGGATCAGCGACTGCATCTTGCCAAGCTCAGTGGGATCCTGATTGCTGCCTGGAGACAGGCTGTTAGGCTATACATTCACAAGGGAAATTTATGCCACAGCTACTTAGTGAAATTTATACTGTTCAGTCCAGACAGTGTCTTGTATGTTATTTGGGTAGAACTTGGTGTTAAAGAATGGAGTATAAAAAGCCAACATGAACAAAAAATACCCAACATTAACAAAAAATACCCAACATTAATTTAAGTAGTAATAATAACTCTAGAGGAAAATGGAAACTAAGGATATAGTCACCTAATTCCCAGCTCCAGAGAACATTTACATCCATATGAGATTCGTATCTCTGTATCTCTGCAGAGATTAAGGCCAAGAACATGACCAGAGACCTAATAGATTTCTAAATAAGTTTGGAAGAGAAGGATAAGATAGTGATACCACCCATTTTCTCTGATAATTTAGTAGTAGAGCACTTTGCTTGTGATACAGGGCCGCTAATTTCAAATTCATTTTTCTGGCCTGGTAGATATGAAGAAGTATCTCCAACTACAATCCCTAGGCAGCTGGGTATTCAGAGATGAGATTCAGTCATGCTCACCAGGCCAGTACTAAGTGAAAAGACAGTATTTTCTGGCCCCAAGAAAGACTGAAAAACAGTGAATGCAGGTTTGACTCTATAACTTCACAGCATGGCAGCCAGCTTGAAGTTGGCAGATCTGAGGTTCTGTCTCCACTGTGCAATTTTATGTTGGATCCCACTGCACATATCCTACACAATAATGGCATAAGGAATCGAGACTCCTAAGGCATATTATGGAAAATATACTAACAAATAGGCTACAGAAAGATCACAATGGACTACTATTGACAATGCAACAGAATCCCTTTTCTTCCTTCATTATGAAAAAAACCCATAGTCAATAAAGTTCAACTTAAATGCTTGAACACTCGGAGTTATAAAAATATTTCATGAAGTATCAATTAAAATTCATAATCCAATTCTTCCACCCATGTGAAACTTCCACATACAAAGTGAGACAAAGAAAAGAGTTTTGGAAGAGAAAGGATGGGTTAGTGCTCTTCATGGTACACATAAAATTCTAGCCTCCCTTCATTCATTATGGTTTTAGTCTTACCATTTAAACCAATTCCTCCACATGCAAATGATGAACACAGTGACTTTTTGTTTTTGTACATATGTACTGTAAGAAAAATAAAATCAGATGTAAAGAAATAGCAAAAATGCATTATTGCAACAAAAGTTATTTGAAACTGCCTGCCATGTCCTATAAATATTTATATTGATAGGTTTCCCAAGATATGAAATGATAAAGAGTTTCAAAGCAATCAAAAAGCCATGATTTCTTCAAAATTTCTCCTTCATATTCTCATGTCTTGTGTATCAATGAGATACTCTCATCAATTAAACATGAGAACAATATATGCAGATTCAATTGATTTTTTAGTGGAAGTGAATGAGATCATGAGTTTCCTTTACACTCTAATCCCAAATGTTTCCCTGTTTGATCAGCTCTCAATCTTCTCTTCTGGCTGCATCCATATTCTATCCTTCACCTTTATGGTGACTGTGTGGTCCTAATAACCTCTTCCCTGTTCTTTCTTGTCCTTACAGTGTTTTCGGTCCTTCTTTTTCCACCTGTTCCTATGTTCCTATTTTGTATCCCTCTTTCCTCAAACTCTTCTAATTTGGTGCAGCACTTGATTTGCTCTACTTCCTTGGCAGTAATAGATGAACCACTGAAAACTCTAGTGAGACAGAGCATACCTTCTGCAGGAGTAGATTAGAGATCTCTGAATAAGCTCCAATGAGATAACAGTTTAAATTCCACTAACAGTTTAGCAGATTATTTTTTTATTCGTGTTGCAACAATTTAACAGTGAATTGAGTGGTCAGGCCCAGTCAAAGCATGGAGCCTGAAAGATTTTTACTACAATGAGTGAAGTGTTTAGAAAACACTTTGAGGAGTCCTTTGAGGAGCAGCTGAAGGAACTGGGGTTGCTGATTCCAGAGAAAAGAGGGCTGAGAGAGGACCATGTTGCTCTCCACAAGTAGCTGAAAAGAAGGCTCTGTAGCAAGGGAGGGTGGGAGGGCAATCTCTTTCCTGAGCTAATTTTTGTTTGGACTAGAACAAACTGCCTCAAGTTGTACCAGGAGAGTTTTAGATTGGGTATTAGTAAAAGATTTTCTTGCTGAAGGAGTTAACAAGCATTGGAACCTTCTGTTGTGGGATGATGGTGGCCATCTCAGGAGGTTTCTAAAAGGTGTGTAGGTGTGTGCCTAGGGAGTTGGCTTAGTGGTGGCCTTGGCAGTGTTACATTAATGGTTGTACTCACTTTTTGTACTGGTTTTACTGATCTTTTCCCATCTGACTCTATGATTCTATGAAACTTCTAGTGAATAAGGTTGACATAACCGGTTACATGAACATAGGAAGTGAAGAATATCTACTCTTTGAGCAACAATTGGGTTTTAAAAGCATATTCTATCTATAGCATAGCCTTAAATTGTTAAAAATTAACCTGCTAAGGGGTTAGATGAAAAAACATGATGCATATAAAAAACTGGCATGAAAAAAAAGGCGTTTTTGTCAAAACTACCCTGGAAAAATTGTTACAATGCAGTACCTTAAAAATATTCATTGCAGAAGGTGGTAACAAATAAGAACAGGAAAATCAATATGCCCACAATGATAACCTATTTTGTGAGGTGGTATCCTTGGCTCAGATTTGCAATAGATCAAACCTAGCTCAGGACATACAAGCCAAATAAGGTTTTATTATTCCATGAGAAATAAATTTGGAATTAAGTTTGTGGGGTCTACCCAGGCCCATTTCCAGAGTCTTGATAAGTATTTCAGTGACACAGTCATCTGCCATCAGACATTAGCTTTTAAGTACTAAAGATACTTTAAGAATATCATAAAGTCATGTTGAATACCAAATCAGTGAACAGCATACACAGAAGCACACTTTCCTCAAAAAGTATTACCAGAACCTTATTACCTGCTGAAAATTCATGCAGCCTATCTTAAAAAGAAAACATGCACTATAGCTGTCAGCTGGAAGACTGGGCATGTCTAATATATGCAGGATTCAAGAGCTACTTAAGAACAATTCTGAAGAAGATTTCAAAAGCTTAAGCTTTAAGCCTTACATGCTAATAGAAGTAACTAGCAGAACAAAATAAATGCAATTATATCTCTGGTGAACTTATGTTTTGGTACCTGAACATGATTTGGTGCTGTTTGAATGGAAAAGACACACATTTAAAATTTTCACTTGGTGAAGTACAACCGGCTAAATGTTTATAAAACAGCAGCAATTGACGAATATGAAGTCAAATGCTATGCAGTCTGCACTGGCAATTACAGAAGCAAAATCTGAATGAATGCTATGACTGCAAATGTAGACTAAGAAAAGTTTGTTTAGAACTAAGAATCCAACCCAAAAAATCAAACAGTAAAATATGAATAGTAACTATAGGAGTAACAGAAATGATATTGAATGTAAGGAATGCATCAGCAAGGCCGAATTTAAAAATCTTCAACTGAGAATGGGTATCATAATCCAATGCAAATGTTCAAAAATATTATTCTACATTTCTGTTTAGAAATTTTCTATTTCTTCTAACTCATTCCTGGAAATCATCACTTTATTCTATTGTACAAACAAAAGATCCTGAAAAGTTTCTTTTAATAATTTTACTTGAGACTAAAGACTTTAAAGAGCTTTTTTATGAAGGTGAGAGTATATCAGCAGGTTTTCCTTTGTCCCCACTATCATCATTGGTCTATGTTTTGAGGATAAAAACATTCTTCATGGATAAAATTCACCTAAGTCTTAATAAAATTAAGGCTTAAGAAACTAAATAATCCTTAGCTCCCAGATGATAATCTTGTTTTATGGAATCATCTAAATGTAGGCACACAGGTGTCTCTGAGTATCTACAGTCATTTACCCACATACACAAACATATGTTGTGGGAAATATGAAGGCAATTCAGGATAATGTAGGCAGCTGCTTAATCTCCCTTAGCTCTCTGGGGCAGATGATGACAGCAGCCTTAAGCACAGGAAATCAGATCAGGATTTAAGGTCTGTTCAGATGAAAGTTAACACCCACAGATTCCTAATTTGTGGAGAGAACCCTGAAACACTGGTCAAAGCAGAAATAAGAATAAAAGAAAATAAAAATTACTTGAACAGTGAGACATGAGTGAAGTTCGCACAATGCAAATTAATAGGAAGTAAACTCTAGCTGCAGGTAGTCTCAATCACAGCACCTCCCTATGGCATATTCTGGCTGAGAATCCTCTTCACTCTTCACATGCAGCCCAGGAATGTATGAATCATCAGATCATTAGGAGAGTACTATACTGTGGGGGGTCAGGACATGCAGTTGGAAAAGAAGACACTTAAAATTTTGGGGTTTGGTAGTTGGTTGCTTTTTCATTTTTTCTTCCAATCCCTGGAATTTTGTGGTTTCAGCATTGTAGAAACTCACCTCTAAAGCTGTTTCTCATCCTCTTACTGTCATCATAGCCTAGCATCATAACTCTGTGTTGCAATGTGGGACATAGAGGCTGACATCAGCTCAGATGGAGTCAAGATAAGTCTCTTATGTGTCTTATCATCATGAATGGCTGTTTTGATGACTAAGCTGAGAGTCAGGAAATGGGGATTATTGTTTTCTCTCTAGAAAAGAAACTCACTCTCTTCTATTAGAAAGGTATTTATTGGAGATGTACAGCCACACCAGATGTGCCAACATGGCCACCAAAGATTTCTTATTTCTTCCGATGCAATAAAAGTGCAACAACATAACAAACAGAGAAATAACCACCTAATTTACACTGACTCTTCGGTGTATGGGAAGCCTACAGGTCTATTTATACTTTTTTGAAGTATGCACTATATGCTGAGGTGTTTACATTGGATTCAAGGATCCAAAATCAAAGGTGAGGACATTTTAAATAAGAATGGTCCACTAGTTATTGTTTATAGGGATGGGACATAGCATCTCTATTGGAGAAGGGAAAGATTATCCAGTTACTTCTCTAATATTTTGGGGTAGTAGTTCTTATTGGCATCAAGGAGGAGAAGTAACAATTGCTGCAAAAATATTTTAAGAGTAGGATTAGGTCAAGTGAATAAAACTAAGAAAAATGCTTGAGGTATTGGTTTTGGAGACCTTTCCTCTCACCTGCAAAAGATGTACAGACCTGTAACTCTCAATTTTTCTGTGTCTTATTGTTTTTGAAGGGAAATAAAGAAAGAATACTGAATTTTGAGAGAAGTAAGACAGAAGTCACTCATGAACATCAGTGAATCACTCAGCAACTTTTTTTCCCCTTATTTTTTGATTTTTTTTAAAGATTAAATTATAGTCCTTATGTTTTGAATAGGAGTGTGCAAAAGACACATTAGAGTACCACTTAACAAGCCTCTCAGTTTTGCAAAAAACATACCTGACTATATTGAGTCACTGAGGGTTGAATATGGTCTTGCCTAAATCAGTTCCAGAGCGAGTGATAGCATGGCATCCTTGCTAGGAAGTCAAAGAAAAATCAAAGGGTTTTGTTGGGTTTTATTTTTTGGTTTTGTTTATTTGGTGTTTTCTTTGGATTTGATTTGGTTTGTTTGTTTGTTTGCTTGTTTGTCTTCTTTAAGGAGATGCAGGGAAGAGGGTATGTGTCAATTGACTCATGGCTGAGCACACATTTCCAAGTTGAGCCAAGTTGAGGATTTATTCATATTCCCACTATGATTAATGAGATTTGCTGGGTAAAAAACACCTTTAAATGCCAAAGCTGTTCAAGCTGTGGGAGTCTATAAATATTTAGCTGATTAAGAGATGTGCACCAAATTAAAGGGCTCTAACTGATGAGTGTCTAAATAAGACTTTTTCAAAGAGCTGGATTTTTAGAAGATGCTGAATGCCCACCCTCAGAAAATCTGTTTTTCCAGTGTATTCTTGGGGCTTTGATTGACAAGCTGGCTAAGACTGGGGTGGCTGAAAAGGTTACTGTGTCCCTCATCCCTGCTGTTCTAGAGTCAGATCCTGAACCAAGGCAGATGAACACTGTCAGCTCAGCCTCTTCAGCTGACTAACAAGCAACTTGTTCAGGTGAACAAGTCAGGCAGAGGAAGTGGTAATGGTTTTCACTTTCCCAGCCCACACTACCTCTTGCCCTACATTGAGGAATGCCTGAGAAACTAAATTTTCTAAGGGTGAGCAGTCAGCAAATTCTGAACTCCTTTGGGAAATGTTGTTTGGATAGTGAAATTTGTGGATACTAAGCAAAAAATCATAGGCAATATAATCCCAAATTAGAAATCTAAAAGATTGTGTCCTAAAATCCTCATTTTCAACGGGAGAGTCTGCACTAACACTCCTGCAAGGCAGTTTGTCTTACTCTATCACCATTTACACAAAGAAAGTATTTTTCAAGAACTGCCTTACTAACTTTATTTTCTTAAACACCTTAAGTGCTATTGATCTTGGATGCAGGTCTTACTATATTTTCTATATATTATAATATGTTGTATTATTATTTTTATCAGGTTTATATATAAAATATATATATTTAGTCTATATTGTTGTGGCAACCTTCTTCATGTTGTCTTATTATTTACATATTTTTGTTTAGTCTGTCTACTAAAGTGGTATAAATTTTTCTGAAAGAAAAGAATTGTTTAGTGGGCAGCAGAAGTAGAATAAGGTAAAACTTTTAATTTTATGAATCTGCAAAGAGCACAGAGAATTTTGCCGATCTCTCAGAAAGTAGCCCAGACTGTTCAAACTTCAAACATCTATAGATTTTCATATCCAGGGCCAGTGACTTGATTTATGATCCTACCCTATGTTGAATGAACTCTGAGACTGTAAAAATAAATTTTAAAAACTTGTAAATTCCATAAGAAAGAGCTCCTCTGCTGCAGACCAGAATCTGGAAGACACTCTACCGCATCTAAACACTGAAACTTCTTGGCTCTGAAAAGAGGAATGCAATAATCTTTAAAAGTGTTCCTCCTTCCACACCTAACTAACTTGCATGTAAAACTATGGAGCTGTGCTTATACTATTTCCATA
This sequence comes from Melospiza melodia melodia, assembly GCF_035770615.1. Classification (NCBI taxonomy): domain Eukaryota; kingdom Metazoa; phylum Chordata; class Aves; order Passeriformes; family Passerellidae; genus Melospiza; species Melospiza melodia. The sequence goes on along the minus strand of NC_086195.1, from coordinate 99,282,892 downwards.
TGTGTCTTATTTTGGTTTATTTTTCTCTTGCACTTTTACCACCATTCAAAATCAGTCCTGGTGCCATATTTTAGAAGATACGTGAATAGAATAATCTTTGCCAGCGCTTTGGTCCTCTAATTTTTCTGGTCTTAGGAAAGGATGCAGACATTCAGGTACACAGTGATGTCACGGTAGGAGTCCAAGCATTTTGGTGTCCCTGGCCTTCACACAGAACTGAGGGGAGTAAGAGTACATCTAGAGGGGATCAAGATTTATTCTAGGGAAAGATGGCCTGGACTCCAATCCAGAATATTGCTGTCCAACCCACAGAACTGCTGTTCTGTGACAGAAGTGTTTTGATATAGAGAAATATCTTTCCAACCATTCAGCTGATAGGTCTATGCTTTTTCATAATGCTGGCTAATTCAGCAAAGAATGGATTTTGGTTTCAGAGTTACATAGGGTTTAAACATGTATTATTCTCCTTTAAATTACACTTTATAGCATATTATACCCTGAGAGAAATTATTCATAAATGGCACTAATGAGTGTCAAGCTGCATTGCAAGGCATTTTGAAAATTGTCCTATTAATTAATGGAGTAATTAAGCTTTTGTCAGTGACATATCATATTTCTGACAGAAATAGATGGCCTGTGTAAGTCTGCGCTAGGCAGTTATCCAGACAGCCACTGTGTTTAATGAATAGCAGCAATTTAGTCCAGGTTTATGGTGATGGGACCACCTGCATAGGGGGAGCTGGCAACCTGCATACACAAACAGCACTTTGCACTTTTCCTCAGTAAAATCATCTTAGTTCTAAATTGATGTAGCCCTCCCTAGGATGACACATTAGCTTTTTGCCATTAAACCATAAGTACTGTTTCTCCAAGCTTTTGTGACAAAAATGTCAATTAACTTTCAACTTTCATTTCCATTTAATTTTGTATTCTCTTTCTATTTGCATATTAATGTGAACATGGTGCAGAACTGTTAGATTAAAATACCTTGCTAAGGCTAATAGCATGTAATGCATACTTATTGACTGTAATAGTTATGAAAACATAAAACTTTTAGAAAAATAGATTTTCAGGTTGCCATCTCCTTCAGGAAAATATTTTTTCAGACATTTCTACCATCAAACATCACCCAAAGACACTGGATGTATAAACACTAAAAATAGGAAGAAGGATAGGAAAAATGCCTAAGTGTATATCAACACAAAAAAAAAAAAAAAAAAGTGCATATATACTTTCATTCCCTTAGCAACAGAGCACTATTAATTCTAATAATAATTTATAGCCTGGTTTCATTTAACAAGATCTTAGAATTGTATCCAGCAGCAAAAGGGCATGAAAGGGGAAAACTGTATTGGTGGACTGATTTTATTTCCATGTGGTTACACAGTCCATATGCTTAGATTTATGAGTTGCACATCTTAGAACACATCTGAGTATTTTCAAATGTAGATGAGCAAAATTATTGAGCCAGCACTGACATAAAATATCTACTGTCTTGCTTGGCATAAAAAGCAACTAGCTAGCTTCAGCACAACAATCAGTGCAGTTAAACCCTGATTTGTGGGTGACCACTCCATCAGTGCACTTCTTGCAAGCAAAACACTCACAATAAAATGGCAGGGAAGGTTCTTTTGCTGATCAGTTCCAAATCCGCCCCCCGCTCCCCCCATCCCAATTTAAAATTGCTAAAGTCTGAATTTTGTCAGTTTCATGAGGGTGCTAAACTCAGAACAATCTAGACACTCAGGATTGGACAGAATAATTGGCATGCCTGAAGAGTGAAACTCTCTTAAATTTAAAATACTGGGCCAAATCTACTCCTGATATACCTAACTGAAACAATTAGACTCATAGCAATGAATAAATTATACAAGACAGATAACAATTACTATCAGTGTATGTGAAAAAACCACTGTATGATCCCATTCAAAATACATGAGTCTGAACTCAAATTTCATTTTTCTGCTGCAAAAAAAAGGGATATATGGAAGATGATGCAAGAGATGAAACATATATGACCCTCCTGATGGTGGAAAAGACAGCTTGAATATAGGCTCCCATGATAACTCCACCATCCTGAAAGACTCTGGATTTTGACTGCTTACTTTTCAATTGTCAGAGGTTTTAGAATATTCTTTCAAATATTCCCAACCTCACTTTGGGAGGTTTGGTAAGCATCCAATACATTTAAATTAAAATGGTGATTCATTACAATGTCTAAGACACAGAGTTACTTTGTCATAAATTATAGGTAATCTGCACTCTTACATTAGCTCAATTACCAGTAATAGAGTTTTAATGCAGTACTTACATGGTGTTAGAGAGAAATCCACGACATTACTAGATTTATCTCAAGGAGGAAATGAAAACTAAATTGGAAAGGCTGGTACAGGAGAAATGCTGATAGGGCACCAGGGAATGGAAGTGGGGACAGAAAGTCATGTCAGTGACATGAAATGGAGAAAGATAGACTAAATATAAGAAAGAAGATTAAAACAGTGTGAAGAAAAAACGTAGTGTGCTAAGGACACTTGAAGAACGAGAAACAAACCAGCAGAAAATTGTAGGGCAGAAAGGATCCTAAAAGGGGGGAACATAAGGAGAATGAGAACTGTGACAACGTCAGTTACATGTAAGTGGCCTGCTTCTAAATTAGCTCTGAAAAATAACATTATAAATGTTACAGAAAACAGAGAGAGAAAATGGTGATTGTTTTCTCCTGCAAAACTCAGAACTGAGAGAGAGAATGCAGAAGTGAGTTTCTACTGATTCCCAGTTAGTCCCTAACTTTAGGTAGTTCTGTAACTGTTGAGTACTTTTAGCCAGGGTTTAATAGGATCTTATTTTTGCAAAATCAGAGTGCTACTACTTTAATGAAATATCTATCAGGTTGAAATCTGTTAATATTTCACTCAAGCTAGAATCCTATTTCTGTTATTTAGACTTAGTCCTATACATCTATAACCTGGTCTTTTGAAACAAAGATGGGAGGGACATGAATTGGAACACCCACAGAGCTAGAAATTTAATTATGTTGTTGTTTTGGTTTTAAATTAATTGAAGTGCAGAACCTGGGATGAACCAGTTCTTTATGAAAAAGAGGACAAGGAAACATAGTTGAAAATAAAGTATGTTTTCAAAACTCTCATACAGTCTTCTCTTCCCTTATGAAATAAAAAATAAAAATAAAAATTGTTTGTAAAACCATCACAGGAAAAACAACAAAACAAAAACCAAAACCAAAATATGTGCCAAAACAAAAAAACAAACAAACAAAAAATAAACTGGCAAAACATAACACTTCCAGAATCAGAAATGCAGACCTGCCACAGTGGAAAAAAATTTAAAAAATCCTGGAAAACCCAGAGTCAATATTCCTGCAATATCAGACTTTACCACTTGATTAATTTAGAATGACATACAAAAGGCTCATTAAACAGCCTTTAATGAGGTTATTCATCTGTAATATAAGAGACTGAGACTGAAATCTCTCATCTGTCTCAGACAGCCCAAGGACATGATTCAGGTGTTTTGTTTCCTCCCCAGCTTATACTGATCACAAGGTTATTTGTAACCCTGAGATCCTGTACCTGCTCTCTGTTTGACCAGAAATTTCATAGTCTGAGAACCTTTCCGACTGAAAGTTCTGTAAAAAAATGCTGTACTCCCACCACCAAGTTCTCCAGTCATAGAAAATGGCTCTGTATGTACCAAGACCATGACAAGTGTCAGCTCTTTTTTTTATGTCCATCTCCTTTATTGCTCCTCTAAATTGCCTATACTCTGAGTCATCCAGGCCTTTTTGCAGCTTTAGAATCTTCAATTATTTCCAAAACCTCTTTTTATTTTCCCTTCAAGTAACAAGTGGCCACATCATGTAAAGCTTTTAGAGCTTTCTGGAGTCAAATGGCCTATTGTCTGCAAAATGGTTTTTTAGCAAATCAGCTGTAGAAATAAAAATACTCTCTTGTATACTTTAATACTTTGAATCGGTTGTAGAAGTGATAATACTGAATTTTTTGGGGTTTTTTTAGTTCTTTTTTAATATATCCTGGAAGAAGAAAACAAAAGAAGGATGTAAAATATATAAATCTTTGAAAAAATTCTTGTTTGATAAAACATTTTATCACACTTCTAGCTTAGTATATATCATACAACACCTTGTTATAAACTAATATAAAAACCCAAACAAATAAACAAACGAAAACCAAACCAAACCAAACTAAAACAAACCTTTGTTTTCCTTCAGGTTATATATTATGTAAACCACATTAATTGGGGAATTCATAGTTTTCTGTAATTTCTGAATTACTTATATAAGAGACTTAAACATATTAAAAATTTGTTTTGGTGAGTGAAAACAGTGATGAAGAAGACTCAAAGGAGAACAAACCACTAGCCATGTGATCTTTTTGTTGTTTATTAGAAACAATTTATATTCCTGGATAAAAGTGAGGAGCATATGAGTAGTAAACCAGTGTCATTTTTACAAGGCAATGTTTTCTGAAAACACCTGTGTTGGTTTCAGCTGGGGTGGAGCTGGCTTTCTTCAAAAACCGATGTCTTTTTTGGGGGAATGCATTTTAAATGTGCCCCAGTACACTGAAAGGTATGGTGCTAGATTGATAGTAGCAAAATGCCTAAGTTCAGACCATGTCATGCACAGACCCTTCAAACAAAAGCCACTCAGGAAAATGGGTTGGTGACTAAGATTATTTTGCTCCCTGGTTCTCCAGTTATGCAAAAAATATAAAGAGATTGTTTTGGACTAGCATTGAAACAGTGAATAAGCAAAGCTGAAAGCCTTATGGATTTCAAAAGCCTCTCTATCTTTTGCTCACAGAGTTGAATTTCTAAGCTGAAATGTCAAAAATGCGCCTGAAATAAAGTGATCTAGAAGAAGGTTCTTGGTTGCTGCTAAGTGTTTTTGTGAGGTACAGAGTACTTTCTATAGTAAGCTTAATGTAGTTCTATTTTATGCCAGAAATGTTTCACTTATTTTCACTATTTCTAAAATTCGGAATATGGGGAAACAAATTCTCAGGCACTGAATGCATACGATTCCTTAAAGTTCTTCAAATGTTGTAAAGTTGTGTAAGATGAAGTTGCTAAATGAGCTTATCTTCCCAAGATGAATTCTGTAAATAACAGGAAGGACATACAAAATGAACCTGAATATTTTAGGTCTACTAATTTAGGTAATGCATGCAGATCTGCACACTGCTCACAAACACGCTGCATTTCATTTTTATTCTTCACATAAATCTCAAGACACAAAGTTGCACTGTGAAGCACAAGTAAGCAAATACATCTTGCTATAGTAGGTGCTTTGAATGCTGTCGTGAGAGATGTTCTCCCACAGAGGACCAATTTTTCCTGAAGACTGAATTGATGGGATAGTTTTATAGCTCTTGTGAAATGGCTGAGGGTATAAAATGTCTTAAAAGTTTTCTTAATTACCTCAGTAATCAAATGCTTAACACTAATATGATGGTTTTAATACAGTATAGAAGTCAACTGACATTGTAGTTATAAGAGATAATATACCTGACTCTTGAATTATACTTTTGATTATGCATTACTATTAGTCCATCTTAAAAAACCCCACACAATTAAAGGTCTTATTTTATAAGTACCAAACATATTGAAAATATCACTCAACAAAACATGTGTAGTTATTGCCATAATTTGATTGTTGATATTTCAGTTTTACTAATTTCTTCAAACTTTGTTCAACAAAGATCCTCTACTGTGTTTATGGTAACCTACTTTCTGCTAATTTTCAAACTTACTAGCAATTCTTAATTTTCTAAAGTGAGTAAAAGGACAGTGTTCCATTTAAACATTAGATGCATTCAAATGTGCCTTGTTTGCAGACTTTCTGTATGTAGTGTATTTATGCTCTTTGAACATAATGAAAACTGGGCGTTTTATTTTATTTACTGCTTCTTTATTCTGTTCTCTTATTTTTGAAATGTTCTTTGTATTTATGACTTGTGAAGCTTTTTCCCCTTCCATTTTTTCTGTTGTTTATCATCTCTGCCTATCATTCAGACTCTTCTACAGCTCTCAAGGCTTTTACTGCTTCCAGTAATAAGTCTGTTTTTCCTAAAATCACTAACTTGAGAAGCAAATATGCATACTAAAAATAAACCAGGGGAAGAGCTTACCTCTTTGGGCACTTATTTATCTTCTCAAAAGTGACATCTGCCTCCACCCTGGCTGAAATTCTAGCATGTACTACGCAGAATCACTACTAGGCTGGTAACCCTGGCTATAACATATTGATACTTTTTGACCAAATATTGGTTTTTTTCTGCAGATATATTAATTTACCAAGACAAAATCCACACAAACAAAGCCAAACATACACAAACACGCACAGATACACACATGGCATTCATAAGTAGACATGTCTACGGTTATTTTAACAATGACAAGGAACTGGAAAGTGATTTACAACCTGAAGGTGAAATGGCAAAGACCAGTCTAATTAGCTGGTGAACAACTTTTTCTCTAGTAGACTTGGCTCAGAGCACACGAGCTGGAGGAGCTGTAAAAGGAATCTGATAGTAAGCTATCAGTTTAACAGTACGCTTGCTCTTTGGCCCTCTTTCAGAGCCTGTTTTCATCATGAATACATAGATAATACATGTCTGGGGTATGAAGTTTTCTTAGTCATGAAAAACAGGGTTTTAAGTCTACTCTCTCTACTTCAAATGAAACCCCTAACCTTTGTCTACCTCTTGGATAAATCTAGACTGTGTGCAATAACCAACTTTAATTTCTTCATCTTTTTTTTTTTACAGAATAACAAAGATTTTTTTATCATTGTCAATTAACATTACACACATGCACGCATATGAACACATGTATACCACATATGTAAAAGTTTATACAGACAAGTGTAAACTTTCATTTGTTGATCAAAATTCAGGACTCCAGGCTACTCTAGGGATAATGGGGAATGAAGAAGTGTTTTGTTTCACAGCCATTAACAGAAGTTATGAATAATGAGATTTATCTAACTAAATGTGAAGGTCCTTATGGATCTGGCAGTTGGCCTTTTTTCAAACTACTGGAGAGCAATAAACATTGCTAAAATGTGGTTCATTCTAAAGAAAATATTTGAAATATATCATTACTATCTTTCCCTATAAGTGACTAATTCTCTTCCTTTCCTATGAGAAGTGGTTGAGGTGGTTGGTTCAGACGTGATAATGTATTTTTTGGTGAAATGAATGCTATATGTACTGTAAGAGTAAGGAAAATAAGATGTCTTTAGTAATAACTTAGCTATGTTTTTCACAGTTGTCTCCATTTGAAGATTCAATATTCTTTAATAGTATTTAAAAACTGATTTACTTCCATTGCTTACTAAAATGGGATGAGGGAGGAGAAGTGGGAAAAAGAAAGTTCAATGATTCTTGTTATTTATTGTCAAAAGCTTAAAAGTGGACTGCTTGAAAGGGCATAGAACCACTCAACATGATCTGCCTCATGCAGCAGAAGAAGAATTCAGTTTTTTCAGAAATTAATACATTAATAGTGCTTCAGCTATCAGCATTATTTCTTCACCTTAACCAGGACTAACCAGAGATGATGTGTCCTGAAAAGGCTTATGGGAGAAATTTTCTAACTCAAATACTTTTCAGTTTGCAACTATACCTAATTGTTCAAAATATATGCAAGAAAATATTGTTTTCTGTCCCTAAAGCTCTTGAAAAAAAGTCTACATTTTCAAATGCAATTTTAAAACAATATACAAGAGCAATCCTTTCATATTTCTGCAGTAACTCCTAGCAAATGCAAATCAAAACTCTCATTGCTACTAAAAACACAAAGAATAATTCCATTAGCTCTGATACTTGCTAGCTAAAATATTACAAATTATATTACATTTTAATAAAGCATTACTCACTTAGTAGTGGATGGATTCTGATGCTAAGGCTTGGAGCAGGAACTGACAAAGGCAGATCAGAATGTTAATTTTGTTTGTGTAGGTGTTCTGTTACTGAGGGAAAATATTCCTTTTTGCTGAATGTGAAAAGATGTTTGATTTCTGTGGTATACTCAGCACAACATATTTGTTTCCCAGACCTGGATAAAGTCTTCAGTGATCAAGCACAAAGCTGCCCAGTAAGTATCCTCAAGGATAATATTATCATAGGATAGTTTGGATTGGAAGGGACCTTAAAGATGATCTAGTTTCAACCCCTTTGCAGTGGACGGGGTACCTTCCGCATGACCAGGTTGATCAATCCCCTGCCAAGCTTGACCTTCCACATTTCCAGGGCTGGGACATTGACAACTTCTCTGGGCAACCTGTTCCAATATCTCAACACTCTCACAGTAAAGAATTTCTCCCTCATTTCTAATCCAAACCTTCCCTCTCTCAGTTTAAAGCCACACGCCCCTTGTACATGCTCTTGTAATAAGTCCCTTTCCAGCTCCCTTGTAGGCCCCTTTTAAATACTGGAATGCTGCTGTGAGGTCTCTCCAGATACTTCTCGGCTCCAGGCTGAACAACCCAGCTGTCTCAGCCTTCTTCATTGGAGTGGTGTACCTCTTCTTGACTTCCATCAATAGCATCATGTGGAATGAGACCTGGCTATCTGAATGAATTCTGCAAAGACTGTTTCATTTTCTGTAATATGGTTCACAAACGTGTTTGCACTACAAAAGATACTGATAGAATGGGTTGGTCTGTAACTCATCTAATCTCTGGTCCCTTTCCAGAGGAAGGGAGATCTTTCACTTCCACAGCTATCTGTCAAGTTTTAAATAAATAAATCCCATTGTCTTTGAAATGCTAAGGATCCAGTCACTTAACATAGAGACAATATGTTTGCAGACAAAAAAACCAAACGTGCAAAACAACAAAACCCCCCCATATTATAAGTAGGTGCAGAATCGCATTTTAAATCAGATTTCATGTAGCTTTTTTGTGTAATTGGTAGTCCAAGGTAAATTGGACTACCAATTACACAAAAATAAACCAGTTTTGTCCTGGTCAGTGGCTGGTTGCATTTGTACAAAGTAAAAAGTTTCCTCCTTTACAATCCTTTGTCCATTTCCTTGGATCCTTTTTTCTTTGACAACTATTTTTTGTCTTAATTTAGTTAAAAGTTTTAAATTCCAAACTACTGCACAGGAGGTTAGCCAAAACTCATTAGTAATGTTATGTCCTCTCTGTAGTTATTGCTCTATGTTTTCTGTTTGCCATAAAATCAGGAGTCTTTTTCTTCTCTATTTTTAAATTTCTTTTTAACACCCAGTGTAACAATGTCTGCTTCTCCAAGGTGTTGATAAGGATCCTTAGAGGTAAATCATACAAGACAAGTAAAGGTGACATTATCTTGCTCCAGATTTATACATTTTTACAGTTCAATAAGATATAACTCTAGAGATTTTTTAGGACAGAGCAGTTATACTTAAAAAGAGACATCTTTCCATGCTAAGAGATTTGATTTGCTCTTTTGGTTTACTACCTTCTGGCTGTACTCTATATATGTCACCATAACCTGATAGATGCAGCATTTCTTCAGACTTTGCTCAGTGTTAATGGCAATCTACTGTTTCTAGAGTTTATCTGTACTGTCTTTGTAGAGAACATCACAAGGTCTGTCTACCTAGGCCTCAGGAAGGCCAGCCTGACTTTATTTTTGTTTTTCCCCTGGACGAGCTCTTTAAAAAGCAGAAGTGAATTTTGTATCCCTTGAGTCTAATTCTAAAATTAAGAGTTGAGGTTATAGTCAGAGTTTATAAAGTTGCTTAGGACTAAGGAGTTCAAGAACTTCTGAAGATATATTCAATCTCCAACCAAATAGTTTCCTAATGTAACATTCTATTAATATTTCAATGGCAGTATAATGAATATACCCTTTATTGTGAATCTTAAAAAGGTTTTTTGTATGCCTCGAGCCCTTTTTCAACAGTTCATTTTCACTATTTATAACTGTCATATACACATATATGTTTGTGTGTGTGTGCATATGAACAAACATTTACAGAGCTTTTGCCCTTTAACAACAGCCAAACTTAAGTTCCTGCAGGCCAACTGCTTTAATTCTCTAGTTTTCTCAGAAAACCCTTTTAAAACAGAGAAACAGAGGTTTACAAGCCCCTGCCAAGACTCACTTGTTTTGCTTTCAGTAATTGTACAGACGACAGATATAAATTCTAGAAATTTAGTAGGCCTTACTGCGTCCTTACTGCCTGAAGATTCAGAGCTTGACCCTGGGTTGGTTTACAAACTCTGCCCATCTTCCTTTATCATACCTAGATGTTATATTTTTCTAGTTCAGATTAACAAAACTGGAAGAATTAAACATGATGCATATTAAAATGTATAAAATGAAGCGTTGTCTGTCTAGACTTTCAATATCAGTTGCCAGAGATATCTGGCTTTCCTCATGTCTTTCAACAGTTATTCTTCTCCCAAGTCTCTAGCTTCTGTTATATCAGTCGCATTTAACCTCACAGTTGTAGCTACTTCCTTCTTAATGGAAATCTTTCTTACTCTAATCTCCACTGCCCCGAATCTTTCAACTTCAATATTCTTTCTGTCATACTGTTTGTGGCAAAAACATCATGTCACAGACAGAAAAAAAGGCATTGCTGCCAGCTCTCTTTTTAGTGAGACTACTCAACCTAACCTCAGACAACAAGAGTCTTACAGGGCAACCTATTCCATTTATTTTCCTAAACAGTAGCAGTCAGCCCTTGCTGTGCACACGAACTCGGCAGCTGCTTCTTCTAGAGCCTATCATAACTCATGTCTATCTACTAACTTTACCCAACATAAGCTAACTAATATGCTCATCACTTCCAATGTGAGGAGTCAGTGCACAGTTGCAAAAACTCCCTTTAAATGTTTTTGCAGTTATCCTAACGCAATTTGCAGCCCCTCATTGACTCACAGAGGCCCCTTGAGTATGGCCCTTAATGAGCACATCTAAATTAGGTCAGGCCAGTTATGCCCTAAGAGTGTCACTCTTTTTCCATTAGCTATAAATGGAATTTAGGATGATGAGCATAAACATGGCCAGTGTCAACACCCTGGGCTCAATTCAGTTGCCTACATATGGGCCATTGTCTTCTGCCTGGGATTCACAGTTTCTAGCTGCTGCTTCTGGATGGTACAAGGCTTCTACAATGTATTGTGCCATATCTGCCAGCCTGAGTTGATGGCTTTGTTGCATAACCTAAACTAAGCTTTTCTGTTTATAGGAAAAAAAGAATCTACTAAAAATTATATTTAAACTGCCCCATAATATCTCTTCTGGCCAAAGCTCCTGATTTAAGTCTCCTTTAAGTCCTTTGTGCCATTTCTACCAATCTTATGGGAATGGCTCAGATACCCTTGAGTTCCTTGTACAGCACCAAATGCCACATTTCAGTAAGCAAACCAAGATCTCAGTGGGATTCGACAGGAAATTGAGGTATCCTAATTTATAAGTGAGGCAAATCACTTAATTTAGGTGTTGAAATGCAGGTATCTGTGCTGAGGTTGATGCCTAGATTTCCATTACTCTCCACAGAGATCTTGAACATAATTCATGATATCTATGGCCATTTGGGAGTTTTGGGCAAGCAAATGCCCATGGGAGAGGATGAACTTACACAAGAATTAAGGACTACTTATGAAGATTTGCAGTGGAAGCTGAAGGTTAGCCAACAGGCCAGATTTCAAATAGCACTAAATTTCTATGTGCGTGTGTGGTGAAACTTAACAGTCCTCAAATCAATGAAATAACATGGTCTAAATATAAGTCTAAAAAGTTGAAGAGATACACTGAATCAAAATCTTAAACTAGATGTTAGTAGTCTTCTTTAAAGTAATTACTTGAGTGTGCAATTGACTGACTGACATAATTATTAAGAAGTCAAAGAAATATGATTCCTGTATTTATTAGCAGTTCTATAGAATGGGGAATGATCTCAGGAAAGCAAAATAGTGAACTAAAGTTTTTGTGTTGAAATAAAAATTTATAAAAAATTATTATTCATATAAATTATTTAAAAGGCACCAGCGCAGGCAAAGGTTCTCTTAATCTTTGTTTTCTTTAACAAATAATGAACCAGTTTCAATTTTTTTTTTTCACAAGAAGATAATTAGTTGTTGTAAATAAGTACCAGATTTCTTGCATGTCTGTCAGTTGAATATGGTTCATAATATTTCTTCAGTTTATGCTTTGCTTTATTTTAATCACGTTTCCAATGCTTTTGGCATTGTATTACTTTACTCCAGATTTATAGCAACTAAAAAACTCCAGAGCTTAAGGATACTGTTGGGGTCTGAAAAACAAATCTGAAAAACTAGTTTCTTCTCTAAGAATTAAGAAGCTAACACATCTTCCCTGTGGAGAGACTGAGGAGCCTTAAATCTCTTTTGCCTTTTTGCTTATTAAATTTAAGTACATAACATCCTCCACGGTTGATTCTGGGCATTTGAAGACATGCTATTCAGCTGAACCAAAGGTACAGCTAGGTCAAATTCTTCACAGCAAAAATAAAAACCATTGAAGCTGATAAACCTTTACCCCTTTTTCCTAATACAGATCAAAGAGAAGGATCCCTTTTTATGTTGTCAATGTTCATATTGTAAGAAGAATCATAACCTCATTTTTAAACACTTCTTTTTAAATTATCAGACCTAATGCAGAAAACAAAGTGTCTTCTGTTCATATTATCATTTCTTCTCGTTGATATTTTGAATATTTTTTTGCTGATATCTCGGAAAATACTGGAACTAAATATAGCTACAAAGCAAAGGCAGAATTTTACTAAAGCAACAAAGGAAAGGTTTCATAATCAAGAGAAGAGGCATCACCTCACCTCCTCATATTCCCAAAAAGAGGGGGACAAAAATTACAAATATAATAGGGGCATTTCTTCTGAAAAATCCCTAGGGGAAAAAATACTAAATTTAAAAGAAAAAAAAAGCCAAACCATAAAACAAAAGAAAACCAACCTCCCCTTCCCCCCAAAAAAAGAAACTAAAAAACAAACAAACAATCAAAACCCCACAAAAACAAAAACAACAACAAAAAACCCAAGACTGCAGCTGTCCCACCTCATTGTTGTTCCTTACGCGCCTCCTAACAAAGATATCTGAGTGGTTTGGGAACTTATTCCTTATATAACAAAGAGTGGCACTTTTTCAGAGCTTTGAAATTTCATAATCCTCAGGGCTTATCTCAAGAGTAATTAACCTCTGTGGCAACTAGCCAGATAAAACTCCATAAATCTCCCAGAATCTTCAACCTAGAAATGAATTTGTTTTTCTTCTTTTGAGGAAATTGAAAAACAACCTTAACTTCTAATTTAAGTGACAGCGGAGTAATACAGAAAATCTTTTTATTATCCTCATATTTTTACTTTTCAAGTAAATATTCATGAATCCCTAATTGTAAGATTAAATAACATAGACAGAAAACTTTTGAGTAAGTTCCTAAAATGTCACAGTAGCAATAACATTATTATAAGGTGAGGGGAAAAGTAGCTTCTTTTTTTCTCTGGATATTGGAAAGAAGAAAACTCAAAGAAAAATTACTGATATCCAGATGAAGAGAAAAATGGATTTATAGCAACGCTTGAATTTTTTATATATTTCATACGGGCATAGTAAGGAATGTGTTTAAAATCATGCATGTACTAAACCATTAATTTAAGTATTAGTGGAAGTTCCCACCTCTGTTGGTTTTGCATGGCCTGGTTTTTGCTTTTGGGCCACAGGGGTGGCTTCTTTGAGAAGCTGCTGGAAGTTTCTATGCCCTGCAGAGCAGATCTCTGATGGCTCTGGAGATGGACTGCTGCTGGCCAAGGCTGGGCCAATGAGAGATGCCGGTAATGCCTCTGTGATAACATATTTAAGAAGAAATCAAAACAAAGGTCATTGTGCAATTGTAATTTTCCACCCAGAGAACAGAGGAGTGAGAACATGTGAGAAAAGCAATTCTGCAGACACCAAGGTGAGCAGAGGAGGAGGGTAGGAGGTGCTCCAGGCTGAGATTCCTCTGCAGATGGTGGTGCAGACCATGGTGAAGCAGCTGGCCCCTGCAGCCCGTGGGGTCCATAGGGGATGCAGAGATCCATCCACAGCCCATGGGGGAGCCCATGCTGGAGCAAGTGGATGCCTGGGAGGAGGCTGTGATCCTGTGGGAGACCTGTGGAGAAAGGGGCTCTGCTCAGGATAGAGCATCCTGTCCTTGGAGGACTGCACTCTGTGGAACAGTGACCCACGCCACAGCAGTTTTGGGAGGATTGTCTGCCCGTGGGATGGAGTTCACAGGGAGCTGTTGGCTGTAATCACTTCACTGTCATTCACATGCCTTGACATATCTCCCAGGATTTGACCAGGCAGAGAGAGTAAGGCTGAAATAGGAGTCCAGTTTACTGTAGTCATACACCAAGTAGAGAGGACATTGAGAACAATTCAACAATTGAAAATTGGTATAGGATGTGTAAATCTGCAGCTCACGACATTTACTTTGCAATTAGCAGTCAGTGACAATGTGCACAAACGCTCCCAATTCTTTGCTTATAATTCCTGATTAGCTATTGATTTCTATTAAGCAAATGCAGTTGAAGAGTTTCATTTGAGCTGAACACGAGGTAGAGTTCCTGTGCTGAGGAAAACTGACTGATGAAATATCATTCAGGCCTTTTCACTCTACCTTTGAAATGTTCTGTTTTCTGAAATGTTTTCTGTTTACTTCTCCTTACCCCCTTGTAAAGTCTTAGTATTTCCCTCAAGTTAGTTCTGATTTTCATTTGTATTATCACAGAACTGAGTCAACTCATTCAAACTTTGGAAAAACTACATATTGATACAAATTGATTAAAAAAAAATCAAACAGGAAATATTTTTCTGTAAGTTTACTGAATTTTCTATATTCTGTAAGGGGCAGAAGGAACTCCATATTTTTTGACAGAAAGACAGCCTAGCTGTGACAGAACCAAATAGAGAAGGACAGAAGATAAGCAAGGAAGGAGGATAATTCCAACAGTTCAGCCATAACATTCAAATGCAGCCTAACATTCACTGAATGAGAGGAGAAAGATTAAAAGAAAAAAAAAACCCAAAAAAAAAAAAACTTGAAAGTGTTTATAGGTGTTTTATAAAGATAAATGATGAAGAGGGGTGTGAAGATGCATAAAATAGCTATAACAAAGTCTTTATAACCAATTTACATGTAATATAATGTGTCCAGATGGAAAAGTTGAAGTGTTTAACATGTTTGAGACAAGCTATAGTTCCACTGGTGGATAAAAAATTCTGAATAGTTGCACACACCTGAAATAACCTAAACTACTTAAGTTTTGCTAAAAGTGAAATGCATAAAATTCTGGAATAACTCAATTCAATTTATGAAATAAATATTATTTACTGTAAGTGTGTTGGATTAGATTTTTGTTGTGGGATGGGGTTTATTTTTGTTATTGTTGTTTTTTTTTTCTTTTTATTTATTTTTGATATTAACACAGATATATTTTGTATGAGGAAAAAAATTAAATTTCAAGATTAATAGAGCCGTGAATTTTGAAAATACAGATTTCGTCCATTCATGCTCTTTACCCCTCTCTGACACCTGGCACTCTTTGCCATGAAAGCAAATGTGTTTGGGGTTTTAACCAGGCTTCAAATATAATTATATTAATATCATATCTTCTAACTAAGCTGGGATCTGAAGGTTTTCCCAGTTTCTAGGATGTGAAAGATCATAGACAATCTCTAGTTCAACGATGAACCAAACTCTTAGGGAGAGCAGTTTATGGTCTTCACATTTTTCAAGACCTATAATTTGGTCAAAATCTGATGAATCTCATCTTAAAAACTTTGAAAACTCCAGGTAAAGAACTGAGAAGTAGTACCATTGCTTAATAATCAAATTTATTATAAAGGAAAAGAATCAAAATAAAATTAAAACAAAACAAAACAAAACAAAAAAACCCAAAAACTTGAACGCTAAACAACTTGTTTAACAGATGGCTCTACTAATTTGAAAGTTAAGAGCATACGGTATCTCTCAACTGCCCCTCATTAGAAAAGACAGTCCTCTTTCTAGACCCAAATTTCACACCAACCTACTCAGACCTGCTGTTCTTATATATATTACTGTAAATTATTTACATAAGATAAGAAAAATAATGGAAACAGGACTGTTTAAAAATCTCATTTATTTACTGGAAATACTGAATTTCCAAAACATCTCAGAGTCCTACAACTTGTCTTCCAGCACATAAGTGAAAGTCAGACACCCAAAAAAAATCAGAATTGACCAATCCTTCTTATTCTCACTTTGAATTAGTGGCCACACAGGGATCTTTACCTTTGATCCATTTCACAGGAGTTGTACTGATATGACCTAACAACCGTTTTTAGTATGGATACCTATGTCTGAGCCAATCACAATACATTTCTTCAATGCACAGTCACAACAGAAGGATACCTCTAAGTGCACAGTTGAACTGGATTGGTTTGGATTACTTCAGGATGCCAGGCACTGTACCCAAATACTTATTTTCTATGTTGACCAGTCACACAAACTAGTGTGACTGGCTCAGTTGTAAATATTCACACTGCAGACAGGGAAAGTTAGGTGGCTGGACATTGGTCAGTTGGTGGTAAGCAATACTTTTTTATTTACATCACTTCTCTTGGATTTTATTTTTCTTTCGGTTTTTTGCTTTTCACTACAAATCAGTAGTAGCAGTACCAGTAGTAGTATAACTACGGCAGCTATTATGACTATTATAGTTTTTTTAGGCTGTTCTTATCTCAACTCTATGAGTTTTCTCCCTCTAACCCTTCCAATTCTCTTTACCCCATCCTTCTAGAATCATCTGTGTCGTGCTTAGTTGTTGCTGGAGGTTAAGCCACAACAGATGAATGTACACATATATAAACATTTTTTGTCTCCTGAAACACTCAGTCAATAACATTGAACCAAGTATGCTGGAAGCTTTTTAAGTGATATTTGCCTTTCTGCTTTTCCTGTTTTGATGTATGTTTCACCATGAGCTAAAATACAGGCTGTCAATCTGAGGCACTTTTGTCCTGTCTTGTTCTACATTCAGCTTCTGTACTAAAAGAGTGCAGCCAACACTCCACTAGATCTGACCAAATAAAAAGCAGTGAGCAGTCTGATATATTTTCTGTGAAGCTTTTGTTTTTCATAATGTACATTTTGTCCATGCAGAGCTCTTATGTGGAAAGACATGTTTCAGTTTAAAACATCAAAATACAAATTCTTTGGATATATTAGAATGTTGGTCATTTCACTTTTAATAGCCTGATTCAGGGTGTAATTATTTTGTCTACAAATTAAATCGGGCATTCATCACTTATTTATTTAATGGTAGACATTTCAAGTGTTTTCTTTGTCAGAATTGTGTCCTTTGGCAAACAGATATGTTGTACTACACAGGCATATAAAACATTCATGCTACTGTGGTGTATGCTGCTAGAAGTCAAAGCAATGGCAGAGGAAAAGAAAATATGAGTTGCAGCAGAAATTAGCCTGAGGAAGCAGGAGTGATCCAGTTGTGTTGCTAACCGCAGAAGGATAGGGAAGCACTGAGTTACTGATCAAGCGATAAGGCTGGAGATAGAATTTCTAGGATGAAAATCACCAAGGTATACAAAGCTCAGCAATTATAAGGACATAAAAGACATTATAAGAGCAATTTTAAAAGTTCAGCTAAACCAGTATTATTTTTCCCCCAGAAGCACCCCGAAACAAATTACTACGGAAAATACCAACAAACCTGGTATTTCCCATTGACTATCCCCTTAGTTTTCAAGACTTTACACTAATTGAGATTAATACTGCACGGGAATGAGATGGTTTATGCAAACCACAGCCCTTCAGAGGACTTCCCTTTTATGAAATTATCCAACATTCACTTGTATCCATTTTAGCTTTAACAGCCACATTTTAGCTTTAAAAGTTTCTCTTACTTTTCCCTTTCCTTTTTCCCTTTAGTTTTTCCACTTTCTGATGCTATCAGAAGGAATATGCCATTTTTGGGAAAACAAACAACCAACCCAACCCCACCCAACTCAAACAAACAAACAAAAAATCCAAACTTGTAACGGTCAAACACTGGCTTCAACTGGTAGTTCCTTGTTCCACTACAGAAATAAGGAGTAGATAGTTGATTCCTCATCACATTTTCATGCCACTGATGATTTTGTAGTTATCCATCTTAGTCTCTTCAGTTACCCATTTTCAAGAGTGAAGAGCTGTAACTTTGAAGCTGTGTTTAAGGAAGCCATTCCGTAAATCTGATCATCCTTTACATGCTTCTGTGAATTTTTTCCCTTTCTTCTACATCTGTGTGGAGAAGGGATCATCACTGCACAGTGTATGAAAGCTACTAATGAACAGTGTAATTGTATTAATGAAGAGATTACATACTATCAGGTAATATATACTATTACATAATTTGTGTTATTAAAGAGATTCTAAGCTTTAAGGTTTGCAGTGCTCATAGAATAATTCTTATTCCTCTAGAGATAAAATTTCATTAATGTGTTGCACCTCAAAAATGGATTAATAAGAGAGACTGTCATAAATTATTGCATGAACATTGGTGTCATAGATGTCTCTTTTTCTAGGAGTGTATATTTTACTTTGATAGAAAAGCCAACAACCAAGAACATTACAAATATTTCTACAACTTGATTGTGCTTATTTCGAATGAATGAAGAACTAAAATAAGGTCAAATTTTACCTACAATGAATAATAATGATGCAATCATGCAATATTGTATCTTAAGAAGATGTTGAGAGAGAAAGCAGGACAACAAAAGTTAATAGGGAACAATAAAGTAACAGTAACAGAAAGTTCACTTTACCTAATAAGAGTGTAGCATGATTCTTATAGTGAATAGAATTTAGCAAGCACTATTAATGGCAACTCCATTCTTTGTAATGTCCATGTTTTCTGTACTACTCTTATGATGTTATTTCATTTTATTTATGATTCTATATTTTCTCTGTCTTTTTTTTTTTGTTTGTTCTCAACTGTATGTTTTTCATTTGATTCTCTTCTACTTCCTTCATCGCTGTTCATATGCATACCACAGATCTCAGCTCTTCAAATACTGAGTTTTGAATAATGTGTTTGATGCCTTTGCACCTCTTTGTGTATTAGTACCTTGGCACCTACATATCTGCACCTCTCCCACGTGCATTCCATTTTTGTAATGCTTTGACCTTTTCTGACTTATGTGCTCTACTATTCTCATTTTGTCTTCAACAAGTTTTCTCTCTCCCTTTCTACTCTGGATATGTGATACACTTTATACTCCCCCATCATTTGTTGTTCAACTAATTTTCTAAAGAGAAAGTTTCCTCAGAACTGATATTAATTTGGTTTGAGCCATTTATAATTTCAATATTGTTGTACTAATATTTTTGTCTCTCCTTGCAAAAGATTATTTTATTTATAAATGCATGAAAAGTGTAAGAAAAAAAACCCAGAAGAATATAAACAGTTTTGGGTCTCTGTCACATCAAAATATGCTGTTTAAAAACATAATCAAAAAGGTATTGCCAGAAATCTGTAAAAATAATAGAAGGAAGGGGAGATTATAATTTATTTTATTTTACTGGATTTTTACTGAATTTGTGAAGAATTCCAACATTCCACAAAGATAAGAGGCTCTTGTGACAGGTTCACTTGATAATGGATGTAGACCAAAGAAGGTGAAAACTGATACAAAAAGAAAAAAAATATTTGTCAAGCAATTTAAAATAAATTAATATCTTTTAAGTATTACTTTGCTAAAAGCGCAGAAACTTTATAATGAATGCAACTTGGTCCAATAAATTTGACATTTACTAATATCTCTTTGCTGCCACTGAAGGTAACAACAATAGGCAGTAGAGCCAGTGCTCGTAAAAAGCTAAGGAATATTGCTAATTAATGCAGTTAAAATTGCTTTTACACCGGTCACTCAGCATAAGTGGTCTAAAACACACAGTGAGCCATGAAAAATTTATACAGATGTCTTGTTTTGAAGCCAAACATATCCTTAACAGTGAGCTACAGAAAGCAAGAGCAAACAGTAGTTTAGTGGTAAAGTATAAATTAACACACTGAAAAAATGATTTGATTTATTGAAAGAAAAAGTTTTTAGGCTGCTGTTGTTATACTCTACTTTCATCATCTAGGCAAATGATGAAAGTAAAATCTTGCTTAACATTGTTTTCCAAAGTATTTGTGTTAATTTGCAAGTCTTCCCAAATACTACTAGGGAATAGCCTTTATCTAGTCCATATATATTCAGGAAAATTATTCATTCAGAGAGCTAGCACTTCAAAATGTAGGTCTGAAAGAAAATTAAAAACATGTGTCATAAGATAATGCCCTCACAGGGAAGAGTAAATGTTCTTTTAAAGCATATCCCGTGTCCAGCAGAGACCAGTTGCAGATGCTTCAGGAAAAAGTGTAAGAAAAAGAGCCTGTGCTCTTCCTACTCTTGCATCACATCCATATCTAAAGGGCGCACCTGGCCCATCTTTCTATGGTCAGGAGTCATAATCAAGGTCAGTGTGGTTCATCACTGTTAAGCCATGCAGTATTTGACTCCTACTGTTTTTAAAGGCAATCTTAACTTTGCTGCTTCGCTCATGTATAGATCCCATTTCCTCCACTGTGAGTTTCAAAGACATCCTTCTGAAAGTTTTTACCTGTATTCAGCCTTCACTCCATGCCAAGGAGTTTACTTGATTGCTTAATCTGGGAAAACATCTTGGGTTTGTTCTGTACTATTTAATGGAATGAAAAATAAATTGGCAGACTGTGTAGGGAACATGCCACTTTTCTGTATCAACTCTATAACCATCAGAAAGGGGCTGCACATAACATCTCCCCCAGGCTGTCACCATCTTCTTATTATTTCTCATGACAGTATCTTCCTCTTGTCCTTATCACAACCATTTGTTTCCCATGTTGTTCCATGCATGTTTTTCAGTTACCAAAACCATCTGAATTTGGGATATTTTAGCAAAGTCTCAGACATATAAACACAATTTTTGAAGTCTCTCATGTCATTTATGATTTTTAGAAACACATTAAATCAGTGTAAAGCAAAACTGTGCATAACAGTTGTATAAATTTTATTATACATTAAAAAAATTCTGTTAGCATCAGAACAATTATGGAATCAGTTGCCTCATGAGAAACAAAATGCACCATTCTTTACCAATATTACTGAATTAAACACAGAGTGTTTTTTCATCCAACTGCTTTAAGATAAACGACTCCTAAAATTTTTGAGGGAAACAGAAATATTCGGATATTGAGGGAAACAGTATATTGATACTTGCAAAATTTTTTCTACAATTGACCTATTTTCAAAACAACCAATTGGTTTTAACTAATTGTTGCATTGCTTAGTATATTGTTTTGATTTCATACAGTAGATCTTTCATTTATGTATACAGATAAATATACATTTGACAACATAGAGGCATATAAATACATGCAGAAATACTCATGAGTGCGTGCGTGTCTGTGCATAGCATCTATATTTGTAACGCTGTGTATGTCCATGTCTGTGTCTATATTTAAAACTTCCTTTTGACCTTTGTCTCATCCACTGAATCCCCTGGAACTCTTCATGGGAAACAAGGACTCCCTGATGACTATCACAGAAGAGGAGGGTAATGGTGTCAGGTTCAGAGATGAGAACAGGTTGGCTTTGTTGTTGCATGGGCACAGACCTACCATGCTGCCAACAATGGAATGTGCAAAGAAACTTCTGAAGAAGGGAGTGGTCTGCAGCCAGCCTCCTAGCAGGAAAAGTCAGCTGAAGCACTGATATCTAAGATTAATTCACAAAGTCTTTTTAAAGCAGCTCCTATGTAAAATGAGAGAATTAAGCTCACAAACATATTTCTGATTACTGTATCAGTCCACAAGAGCCACATATTTCAACATTTAATAGATGCTGGTTTCAATAACACTGAAATCCAAAAAGAGATTCTTGAGAAAAAATATTAGTCAAAAGAAGTGAATTTGGTGCAATACTCTTACTATTTTAGTAATATGTATATCTTGCAAACATAAAACCATTTCTATAGATACACATATTAAAAAAATGAAGCTACTTGTGCAAGCTGAAGGTGGAAAAAAACCTTGTTAATTGGTTGTAGTTAAAAAGGGATTTATTTTAAATCTTGTCATGTGCACTTATTTTCCTAGGGTGGATCAAAAGTAATAAAAACCTGAAAAGGCACAAATGGAAACTCGGATTTTAATATAAGTTATCTATACAGCCTAACAAATTGATCATTGTGTGCATTGTATATCTATTGTATTGTGGTTTGTTTTTTTTTTTTAATGAGCATCATATTCTTTTAAAGGCAGTTATATTTAAAAGCATTTTTACTCTGATAATTGCACAAAAAATGCTGACCTGATTAGTTTCTCAATCTGTGTTGGCACCTGACAATGGAAAGTGAGAGTAGAGCTGACTCCCTTGCATATGTTTTACAATTTTTGTATCTCAGATATCAATAGCACAGAACATTTGAACATTTGCCCAGATACTTGATACATATGCAGTCTTCTCTGTTTGTCAGCCACTGGTTCTAGGGATGTGCTGCATCCATTCAGTTCTGTGTTTTTCCTTTCTTGCAACACCTTCTGTGAAACCCTGTGGACATTCTGCAAATTATTGTGCTGCATAAACTGAACTTTATCTCATCTCCAGTTAATTAAATCAATAGCAAGTCCTGTGCTTTGCACAAGCAATACTGATGGCTTTGACTGACAGCATCAGCTTTATAAGGCACCACAGCGTAAGGCTTTGTACGGCAAGTGAGTTCTTTTTCCTTCTCTTCATCACAATTGCTGACATTTTGGCTATATCTAACGGGTGACATGATTCAGACAGGGCAGTAGCATGGAATTTAATAAGAAAGTAAGAAGGCTTTGCCTGTGACTGAAAGCCCCTAGTGAGAGCTGTGGTGTGTAAACAGCCTTGCTGCTGCTAACATGTTGGAAAAATTTTAAATTTAGCAGCAAGAACAAAATTATACTTTTAAAATCTCCTTTATAAAGAAACTTAGGTGACTAAAAATGCAGTGTAATAGTGATATTTTTTTCCTGTAATATCAAAAATTCGTTATTAATGATCCTTGTTTATAACATTCTGGAGATATAACATTATATATATATATATATATATATATATATATATATATATATATATATATATATATGTATATCTATTCAGACTTGCAAAAGTGAAATAATAGGCAGATTGCATCCATTCACCAAGAGATGAACTACAGCTATTTTTCCTAGACACAGGAAATTACTTTGAAATATGAAGCTTTAAAATTCCTTTTTTCAAATTAAATTAAAAAGAAAACATATACATATATAAATATAGCTAGAAATAATAGCATGGAAGCAGAAACTAATATGCATGTATTATTTTTTCCATATGACACATGCCTCCTATGATCTTGAAAAAAAAAAAAAGAAAAATTTGACTTGATAAAAAAGAGCACAAAGAAAAAATCATACTTTAAGTATACTGGTTACCAAGGCCTTGTCATCACCCATGGCAGTAGTAGAGCTCTCAAATACTGCATGAAAGAATGTTTAAACGGAATCATCTGCACTGAAGAAACAATAGGTATTTTTTCTTCTTAAATATGCTATTGTGTGCAATACTTCTGCTTTTAATGCTTACAGAAGAAAACAACACTCTTTTAAAAGGAGTGGTTCAACTATCTTTAATCAAAGTTTTGTGATGCTCCAATTAAAAGATCCTTTATCAGTAGGTGATAAACAGCACAGTTTAACATTTAAGCTCTTTTTTTTTTGTGTGAGATGCTTTTCTTAGCCTGATTTTATTTGTTTACAGTTTCTGGAAAGGTTTCATCCTGAGTGGCCCAGGTTTTCCTCTCAGGGTAAAAAAAAAAAAAAAAAAAATGATTTTTAAGTCACCATGACATTTTCTTTGGGAACCCATTTCTCTAAACTTTGTAACAAAGGGTTTGCTGACAAACATTTCTTCATTAACTTTTTAAAAATTGTTATTACTTTTGTACTGCAACTTTAAATAATATAACAATTTATAATGAAAGAGTCTTTTTAAAATTTGAAAGCTGAATTTGAAAAGTCTAGTATTTCTCAAAACCCCTAGGGCTTTCATGGCCATGCCTGTAGCAAAAACAAAGAGATTTAATTCATTGAGCTTTGGAGTATATGGCAAACTTCAGAGATGCAGATTGTTTATGCCTTTCCACAAAATGCTTGGTCATGTGTCCTCCAACCAGGAAAGGGTTGGTGGTGCCAGTCTCTGCATTCTCATATCACATTTATGTTTTACCAGACAAGAAGGATGGGAAGTAAATGTGAGTTAACTCTAATGACCATGAGGTCACAAGGCATTGATCCATAGGCAGCGGGGATGCTGTAGACACCCAGCTGAAAAGATAAAGCCTTAAGTCTTCTGTCATACAGAAAGAAGGAATGAGACAAGGAATTTTGAAAACTCTATGCTTTCTAAAATGGGGTCTGAAAGTGGAGAAGAAATCATATGAAAGAGTTGGGACTAAGAAATGGTCTCAATATTAACAACAACAAAAAAAAAAGCAATTCAGAAGCATGGATTAGTATCACATGCTCTACAAGAAAGTACATTAATTAGAACTACACAAAACCCTCACACACCCTGCAGATAGACAAATATTTCCCAAAAAAAAAGATTGTTCCAAGACTTCCTGCAAAAGTGGTGGGATTTTTTTGGTGCAGGGAGGGAACAAAGAAGGAAGAAAAATTATGTTGAATTGGAAATGAAATGACACTGAAAAAGTGACATATTCAGGAAGAAATGTGCCATCCCCATACTGTTCTTCTCAGCCTATTCATACTCTACAGAACTCCGCAGTTCTTTTTAATCCAATTTAATTCGGATGATTAAGTATATTGAAATAGCAACTGAGATGTAGTAAAAGCAGCCTGTCAGTCATATTTTCTCTGTCTCCCTAAGAAAAGCAGGAACTGGCGGATAAAAGGCCACCACAGAAGTATGTGTGGGAGTTGGGAGAGTAGGAGCACTCGGAAGGGAGATGAAAGGAGGCGGAGGTTGTGCACACAGACTCAGCTGCAGGCACGGGGCCCCGCTCCTGGCGGCACTGTCTCCCCAGCTGGGCTATGGTACTGAGAGCTGCAGCAGCTACCAGAAAGCTGTCTGATCCTTTCCCCACAGGAATCTTCCTCAGGATACCTGAGGACCATAAAACAATCCAGTGGAAAATTTGCTGTACTGCTTTGCTCATTAAAATATTTTGTCTTACTGCTGCTCTTACGCCTGAGACTGTCCACTCTGTCTCTGCTTAGCTTTTTCAGGACACAGAAAAACAATTTAGTTCAGACAGCTAATTTTTACCCTCACTAGCTTTATGAAAATCATTAGTGAAATGTGCTCAAATACATTTTCCCTAGGGACATTTTCAAGGAACTTGCTGTCTCTCTTTGCCCTGTAAATACAATAATTATCAATATACATATATAGATGAAGCTAATAAATTTTGGGTTTTTTTTTTTTATATTCCATTCCTGTGTGCTGTTTGATGGAAACTTAGGCTACAGTGCAGCACTGCTTGTGGGCAGCATCTCATTTCTTGTGAGTAAAATTCCTGTGATGTCTCTGGTAAAAGCTTTTGTCACAGGTGATGGAGGTAAGGGAGCAATGGGAATACAAACCTGCTGCAGTTTGCCTAAAATGCAGAAACATCTGCTTGAGTCATGAGTGGCTTGTTGGCTGAATTCAGCAGGGGAAAATCTGGCAATTAATCTGAAGTGTCACTATATTCAATAGAAATTGTTATAGAGGGCTTCTGGGGACATAAAGGTAGCTCTGGTGACCAAAGACTGCATATGATTCTGTGGTTTATTCATTTTTAAAGACTTCACTCAAATAGTAAACTTTTTCTGAGAATAAAGTCTGCTTAGTGACTTTCTCCATAAATGGTGACCTACTTTGTGGAAATAGGTATGTCAGGAAGGATATGAAAACTTTTAAAAATTCATATATGCACAAATTATGGTTTATGGGAAAAGAGAAATTATTAATTCTTTAAAGGAATTCGCTCTAAAAGCATAAAATTTATTCTGCTTGGTGCCAATGTTGCCCTTTGGACTAACTGGACTAATATCAATATACAAATCCAGAAGCAGAATTGCCATTCTCGATCTCTTCCCTTCTGTTTTTCTGCCTGTTTCAAAATAATATTCCACACTGAGATCATACGTTAGTCTCTGGAAAAGTATAAAAGCTTTTAAATACTATTTCAGGAATATTGCCTAATCTGAAATACAATAAAAATTATGAAGTGCAGAAATTAATTAATGGGTTATATATGAGCAACAGATCTTTCTAAAATTTAATTTTCTCAATTTTTTCAACCTATTGTGCAGTATACATCATGTATCTCAATGTTGTTATCTGTATCCACCCAGAGGACTGATTCAAAACCCACTTTAAAAAACCGAATTGATCTAAAAGGATTTGGGTCAGACGTGAACAGACTTCCACATGAAAAATTATTTCAACCCTTTAAATTTTTTTAAAATGCCTTTACAAATGAAGCTTACAAATGGAAAAACCCTGATGATATTGTATTGCTTTGATGGATCAACTATTTATGAGTTAGTTTTTTTCTATTTTTATGTCTCTGTGAAAACTTTCAATTTGACCATTCTGCTACTGTAAACATTTTTTTTTTCATTTCAGCTAGTCTTCTGACTAAGAAAATTCTGGAATACTTACAATTTCTATATTCAGGTAATTTATGGAATCTCTTACCCTAATGTAGTTGAAGCAATATTAATAAGCAGCTATTTCAACTAATTGGAAAGGTCTGTCTACATGGAAAAATAGTAGAAGAAACTTTGAAGATGCCAATATTTATCTGTTTTATCGTTGGCTTATTTGTTGTCTTATTTGATTGCCTTATTTTTTCTGAAGCACACAGGGCTACCACAAGCAGCATTAAACTTTAAAGCAGGAAGAGCAAATATGTTTCAAGGTTTTATACTATTTATGTTTCAAGGTTTCCGTTCTTCTGTGTACTAAAAGTAACATATCTATAAGTTTAAACATACTCCAGAAAAATTCATGCAAAGCACTTATGAAGATTTCTATAAGTTTAAAAGTTGCAATTTTAAGTGAATAATCAACAGTGGAATTTGTCCAAAACCAACACATACAACAGACGCAAACTGTGGTTTTAAAACAGGCTTTGTGACCATTATAAGTAACGTGGAATAAGTCTCATTCAGTGGAAAAATTAGAATGCTGAATACTCAATTTCTCTCACACAGTTACAAGTAAAAAAAGTTAAGATAACCTGTCATTGTACTCTTATGTTTTGAATACCATGAAAGATGTGAACTTTTTCCCTTTGCAACATTACACAATGCCAAGTAATATATTTTCATAAATGCAGATATGACTTGTTTATAATATAATTATAAGCTAATTTTAAAAGAAACCAAATAGTCTTTTTTTTTTCCTACAGAAATACTTTGTTAAACAAGTCTTGAAATTGTTTAAAAATGATACTAATCTCTTATATATTCAATATTGGTTTTCAAGTTTTCAAGCAATTGAGTTTTCCTTGTAGCTATTTTAAAATCTTGTTTCTGTCATTACAATCCTAAATTGAATCATCAATAGCTTAAGTTATTAAAGATTTGGGGAAAGCAGAGAGGGATGTTAGGAGAGCATTATACCTGGAAGTCAGCCAGGTCGGATATGTGAGAGCCATCCAAACTCCTGAAATTAAAGCTATTACTGAGTGATTTTTAACAATCAGAGGGATTTCTGAAACACCAGCCTCACATTTATATCAACATCATCATTCCAAAACAAGAAAAAAAAAAAAATTCTAACATCTGGGTACAGGAGTGGTGAACTCTCCTCTAAAATTCTTTCCTGTATTGGATAATCAATCATCCTCAGAGGAGGTAGCAGCAAAAATGGGGCAACTCTCTATGTAGGGACAGGCTGGGGAATGAGAGGCTGGAGAACAGCCCTGCAGAAAGGGACCTGGGGGTTCTGGTGGATGGAAGCCTGGAGTAGAGACTGAGTGGAGACCTCATTGCAGTCTACAGCTGCCTCCTGAGGGGAAGGGGAGGGGCAGGTACCAATGTCTTTGCTGTTGTGACCAGCGACAGGGCCAGTGAAATGTCCTGAAGCTGTGTCAGGGGAGGTTTAGGTTGGATATCAGGGGAAGGTTCTTCATCCAGAGGAGGTGTGTCACTGGAACAGGTTCCCCAGAGAAGTCGCCACACCCATCAAGCCTGGAAAAGTTCAAAAGCATTTGGACAATGCTCCCAGGCAAGCAGTGTGATTCTTGGGGTGTCCTGAGCAAGGCCAGGAGTTGGACTTAAAAAATCCTCCTCCAACTCAGGATATTTTATAATTCTATGACTCTGAGACTGATACAATACATTTGACAGATTTCAAATTACAGATTCCAGTTTCCATAGCTCTCCTATTTGTCAGAAGAAGACCATCCAACCTATACTTTTTCTGTTACCTGTTAATCTTTTACCACATTCCACTCTACAGCACTGGAGTGGAAGGCAAGTTGTTCCAAAGAGAAACATTTCTATTATGAACGTCACCACTGGCAGCAGGTTTTTTTTATGTCAGATTTGTTCATGGCATAAACATACTTGATAGATGACATTTAGTTTTATCTAAAATAAATAGTTTGATTATTTCATCTGTTTTCCTGCAATGAAGTATGTTGGCTATTTCCTGCCTCAGAGCTGATGTTTTTAGAAATATATCAGTCACATAGTAGCATCTCAAACTGCACACTCTTGTATAAACCACAACATATATATGCAGACCAAAAAATCTCATCTTCTGAAAAATATTTCACACAAATGCATAAAATGAAAAAAAAGGCTATTTGAAGTCCTTTATTCATTACCTGTTTTTCTTAAAATGAAAGATTGATTTGGTTCTATATTTACTTTTATTTCAATATAGTTCTATCTCATATCCCTGCATCATCCAAAATTGACTGTCTTTGAGCATTATGAAGAAAATCTGTCTAGCAAAAAGATAGAAGTTATAAAACAAGCATAATGCTGTCAGGCTTCAAGATCCATCAACAAATAACAATAAAAACAAATTGTAAAAACAATTTTTTAATCAAACCATAGAATCTAGATGCCTTTGTCAATGTTAAAAGTGATTTTTAATCTCAGTGGAATTTGGCTTATATCATAAAAAGTTATATATCTTTAAATAAATTCCTATAACAATAAAATTTTTATAATCTTAAATAATACCAAAGAAAATGCATTGTAAGTGGGTTCTATATGACTTTCTTTAACTTTAGCCCGAAGACCTTGACGACAGACAGTCATTAGAAACAACTGACCAGGAACTGAAAATGGGTACATTTATGAGGGGTTTGGGTATCTCCTCTTGCTAGCTATGGCGAGTATGACACCACAAATACTTGTTTCCAACAGTTTAAAAAAGAAGTCAGTCAAGTTTTACAAACATTATGATGCCCAGTTACTTATCAGTGTCATAATAGTTGGTTCAATGAAAAAATTTATTTTGTGCAACATCAGTAAAGATAGTAAAATCTGATCTGAACGGAACACTAACAAAGTTTTTCTCATGGAAAAGTTTCCCCCACCAAAGAGATATGGTTTATCCAAAGCTTTCTTGCAGTATTTTGTATGTAGTATAGCCAAATATTATTATTCTGGTAATTAATTATTTTATCCCACCCTTGGTAACTCAGCTATATAATTTAATTAAACCAAGTCAATTTCTATGGATTATTTTAAATAAAAATTGCATAACTGTTTAATGATCACTCTCCTGTTCTCTGTGATTGGCAAATAAATCTCCATCCAGTTGCTCGCTCACTGTTGCCTCATCAGGATCAGGGGGAGAATCAGAATGGCAAAAGTGAGAAAATTCAGGGGTCAAGAGAGTTTAACAACTGAAAGGGAAAAAAAAAAGGCAAAAAATTCATCTAGTGATGCAAGAAGAATCTCTCATCGCTAGGAGATCAATGTCCAGCCAGTATATGAGCAATGGCTACCTTGGCAGAATTCCCACAGATTAACTGCTGACCGTGGGGTTTCCTTGCATGGAAAATCGCTTTGGTCACATTGGGTCACTCTCCCAGCTGTGTCTCTTCCTAATTCTTGTGCAACCCCTAGGTACTCATTGACTGGCCAGAGCAGGAAACAGAGAAGACCATGACACTGCATAAACACTGCTGAAATGTTACCACTGCTATTGTTATATTATAACATATATATTGTTATGTTGTGTTATAGCTGTTATCCAAACAGTTTTGGTTGTAAATATAAAACATAGGAATGTGTAATGGTCTGTGTAATGCCCCAGTCTGCTTAGTGGGTTCAGGGGAAGACAGTTGTATCTAACCTAGGCAATACATAGGAGAAAAAAAAAATTGTCAGGAAGTTCAAAAAACCCCCTTTTACTTGCAAACTTTGGAGCATTCCAATGGAATAATTCCAATGGAATAATTGGCAAAGTTTAATTTAGCAAACTTTAACTTGTCCACACACAACAAGGGATTTAACCAGCTATTGATTGCAATTTTTCTTGGTCCACCTTATGGTGCATTTTGAGAAGAAAAAGTGGAGAAAGAGAAAAGAGAAAGAGAAAAGAGAAAGAGAAAGAGAAAGAGAAAGAGAAAGAGAAAGAGAAAGAGAAAGAGAAAGAGAAAGAGAAAGAGAAAGAGAAAGAGAAAGAGAAAGAGGAAAGAGAGAGAAAGAAGAAGAGAAAGAGAAAGAAGGAGAGAGAAAGGTAGCCACTACCCTAGTGTGGTCTCAGCAGCTTTTAAATCCAGGGTGGTGGAGAGCACCTCATAGCACAAGCTGGTGCTGATTTCAGCACCAAAGTCTCGCGCCTGCATTTCACACAGAGCCAGAATGTTCCCAGCTGGCCCTTGCAGCGACCACCCCCATTACAGCGGGGGTCAGAGCTGGCTTTTCCAATGCTCACACACATCACAGCATGGCATGAGAAGGCTCAGGGGTGCCGGGGGTAACAAAGCATTGTCCCACCTTTGGCTGAGCTTGCCCTGTTCCCCACCACCCCCAAACTGATTGTTTTCAGCCAGTCAGCCTCTCTTGCAGTCCCCTGCAGACTGTCCAACAGAAGTGAGCTCCATCCCAGCCAAAGTCAGCATTTCCCCATTTCAAAATGAGCAGCTAGGTAAGTCATTTGGGTCATGGTCGCTTCATGTGCTCCTAATCAAAGAAAAAAGGCTCGAATTCATATTCTGATTGTGTAGTCAATTGATTCATTTCATTAGATGGTTAAAGAATTCTGCTGTGTTTTTTTCTAAACATTGAAGCACTGTCATAAGAAAATAAATTTTGCCATAACATTGCCAGGAGGGAAAATCCCATTTGTTAACTATTCTGCCAATGCTTAAAGGGAGTAAAAGTAATAATATATAACTGTAGAAACACATTATAAACAGTTGAAATTATAATAATTTTTTTAGGGAAAAATCTTTCTTTCTACTAATTTAAATGCATTTTAAACAACATACATATTCAGAATATTCTGCACCTTCAACAGAAATTTTGCATTAAATTCAAAGAGAATTTTAATTACAGTAAAATTTTGCTGCTTTGGTTTGTTGTTTTTTTTAATTTTTTGACATCTAGAATTTTATGCATTCACTTTCTCTAATCTCTGGACAATCTAGTCACTTTCTCTTCACTCAAAATAATTTTCAAATATGAATTTAACACAGTTATTTATGTTCATAATTAGTTATTGATACATCGCTAAATAATCATCTTGTAGTCATTAATAAAATATGTAATCCTCCAAAGAAATACGTGCATTTCACAGCCACAAGTGCCTAACATTAAATTGAAGGACTAGAAAACTGAGATTTAGGTAATGAGCAAACAGTCTCTTAATTGTTTTTTCATTTATGGACACAGCTTGAATACAGTTTGGGGGGAAAGAGAGAGAAAGCAGTAGATGTTAAGACCAAGGCTGAAGCATAAATTGCATCAAAACAGATGTTCAGGTGGTGTCTTATGGGTTTTTTGGGGCAGACGCTAGGAAGGAATTAATTGCACTGGACAGAATGAGGCACACAGATTAAATATCAGGTCACATTTTGTGAGAAAATGCTAGGAGTTATAGTGTTATTGTGAAAACAGGAAGGATTTGAAGCATATATCTGTGAAGCAATTTGTGATAAAACTTCTGCAGTTATAACCAAATTCAAAATTTCATTTGATAAGTACAATTTAACTTACTGTAGAGACAGCAACTAAGATCGCCTAATTCATACCTTTATTAGGAGACAACTCTCTGTGTGTATGTTTACAGACTGATTATGCTGAGCAGTAGAAGAGAGATTATTGTAGAGGACTGACCTTGTCTGAATGCCAGATGTTCACCAAGCCCTCACTCCCCCTTCTCAGTTGGAGGAAATTTTCTAAATAAAAATGAAAAGATTGTCCATTTTCTGGGAAGCAGAGCTTCAGCATTCATCAAATGGTTGCTCAGGAAGGCAAACATTTGTAAAAACCAAACACAGCCCTCTTCCTCCTTTTCTTAGCTGTTATATCTGAGCTGACATCATACCCTATGGAATATCCCTTTTGTCACTTTGGGTCAGTTGTACTAATTGTGCCCCCTCCCAGAATCCTGCCCACCTCCATCCTGCTGGTGGGATGCAGAATGCTGGGGAGGCAGCACTGATGCTGTGCCAGCGGTGCTCAGCAGTAGCCAAGAGGCACTGGGTTTTACCCACACCTTTCCTACCAACACAAAGCACAGCACTGTTAGGGCTGCTGTGGGAAAATGAACTCCATCTCAGCCAGATCCAGCACAATTACCCATAACACACAGTCTGCCATATACACTTGAGGACTACTGTTATAAATCTCACCAATTGACTTGATTGGTGAGATTCATTTACGTTCTTGGAAGAAAACTGCTAACTTTGAACTTAGTCCAGCACGACACAAACATTTTTCAGACAAGGAAAAGACTGACTTCTGGACATGAATCCCCAACATTTTAAAGGATTTAATTTCAAGTATTATATGTGGAGAGAGATCACAGAATCACAGGAAAAAAATAAAAAGGTTGGAAGGATCATCTGGTGATTGTTTGCAATCAACTCCCACTTGAAGGAAGGATAGTTTAAAACCTTAAATAAGAATGTTCAAAACTTTTTCAGTCAAGTTTTAAATATCTCTGAGGGTGCAAATTCTACATTTTGTGTTCTGCTACTTAACAGCTGTCATTGCAACAAAACATTCCTAAAGTGCAGTGTGAATTTCCTTTGTTATGACTTTTTTTTTGACATTTGTCTTTATGTACCAGTTTTAAGATAGAGTTAATATCTTCACATTAGTTACTGTAGTATTACTTTGGATTTCTTCTGGAAACTCTTTTGACAGCGCTGGGACATTTTAACTATTGCTGAGTGTTTACACAGCCCCAAGGTTTTTTTCTGCTTCTCACCTCACTAGCAAGGAGGCTGGGGGAGCACAAGAATCTGGAAGGCACACAGCTGGGACTGCCGAGCCCAACTGACCAGGGCGATATTCCATACTATATGGTATCATCCTCAGCAATAAAAAACTGGGGGAACCTTTGGAGCAGTTTGTCTTTTGAAGTAACTGTCATGTGATGAAGCCCTGCTTTCCTGAGATGCCTGAACCCTTCCCTATTGATAGGAAGCAGTGAATTAATTAATTTTTTGCTTTCCTTGTGTGAATGGCTTTGGCTTTACCTAGTAAACCATCTTTATCTAAAGAATTTTCAGTGTCAGTCTTCTGATTCTTTCCCCGTTCCCATGAGTGGGAGGTGACTGGCTGAACTGTGTTTAGTTGTTGGCTGAAGTTAAAGAAAGACAGTCCTTTTTTGTGCACAGCATAGAGCTCAAAAGGTTCAAGATAATGACAGATTTTAATGGAATTTTCTGGATCATGAGCATGAGCATAAACAGCAGGATAATTTTTACAATTTTCAAACAAGTTGAAGAATACTTAATTAAGATATTTGTCATTAACTTCTCCTCAATAACAGGAAAAGGCAAAAAATAAAAATAAAATTTTAAAAAGCCCACGAAGAACTAAAGCAAGCCTTCAATGAGTTTCAAAGCCTTTTAAGTAGCAGAAATTTGTTTTTGAAATAATACAAAAATGACATTAAGCATAGTTACTGCTGTTGCACTATGTCACCAGGGATTAATTTATATAATAGGTGGGCAGGCAAGATTGTTAAGCAATTTTGTTCATTGAGAATTTAGTAATCAAATCCTCAAGTAACCTGATAATCTGCTTTATTAACGTGCAACAAACAAAATATCTTGAAATAATGAATAAAGGAAAATTGCATTGGGGATTATCATGTTAATACTATACAATGCCAAACATAATACAAAAGTAGACTTTTTTTCATTAGGTACTAAATACAAATAGAAAAAAAGACAGAATATTCTGACCGTTTCTTTCTTGCCAAAGAACATGAGGTTTATTAGTAAGCTACAAAGTAAGAGGCTGAAGTTTGAATATCACCATCTACAGAAATTTTGGTAAAATTACTTTTCTTTATCATCAGAAATCTGATTTTTGTCATAAAGAATTGGTTTTACTTTGTTCATAGTTTTTATTATATTTGAAGCAGCAGGTTTAGGGTTTTATTAATGACCAGATATGGAACATTTAGAATATTCTGTTCCTGGCCTTGAAAAAAAATGACCACTAATATTCTTCTTGTTCAACCTGTGCAAGTAGTTCTTGCTGTGGTGTGTAGTAGAAGAAAAGTTACCTCCTTCAGCAGAGCCTCATTGAAATGCTGTGAATATATAAGACTGACACTTCTGCTTCAAACCAAGCCAGAAACTGTTAAGCACTGCTTTCCTGCCAGGCATCATATGAGGAGAGTAAAATATTTCTATAAGCTTGTGAGGGAGGAATACAAAACTTGCTCTAAATATAGGCAGCATTTTATACAGTTATGAAGCTATAAATGGAGTTAGGCAAAAGAAGGGTGGGGTGGTGGGGAAAGAATACAATTTTAGGGGTTGTGACAGGGGCTCTGTGTCTGCAATGTGTTTCTGTCAAGAACTAATCAAAAGTGCATACTAGTTATTTGCATAGGTGTTTTCACATTGAGTTTTAAAATAAGTTAGAAAGTTTATGCACAATTTAGCAATTGCTTATCTGAGGATCTGTAGGAGCAGCATGATTCCAAGAAGTGGGAATAACTGCTACTTTGCAGTCAGCAATCTCGGTGGCAGTATGCTACTCTTCTGTTCCTCATCCCCAGAGGCCAAATCTGTACTGTGCCCTGCTGTAATCAGCAAATGCTCCAAACACCTTAGAAGGGCCATAGCCTCATTTGTTTCAGATATTGCTTTTCTTCCTCCAAACACAGAAACATGTTTGGGCACTGCTGGAAATAACCAAGAATTTAAAATTCATCAAAATCAAATACTGTGTGTGGGCAAAAAGACTGTGATTCTCTTTGATAGGTTTAGCCTACTGAATCATGTCTAGTTACCTGTATCATTCTTCCATAAATAGTCTTTTGCTATTTGCTCTGCACACAGATCATCTTGATCTTTTGTTTCACTGCATTAAGTGAAAAACATCAATAACAGAAAGAGAGATAGACCTTAAAATAAAGACAAATATCTTTTGCTTCAAACTACTACATCACAAGGTATAAGTCTGGTGAATAAGAAAGTGGAGAGGAAATCATCTTCCAACCTGCTCCAGATTTCTGGTCTGGATTAAGGTCAAATCACCAGTTTTCAAAGTTTTTCACTGCACATCAAAGCACAAGCACGGATTCTTAGCATTGTGTGTACTTCCTCTTCTCTCTCTGTTGTAGTTTTAGAAAAAATACTTTCTAGACCTCACTGTCTTCAGAAAAAGTCAGAAATCAAAAACCTCTTCCTGTAACAAAAATACCACATCTGTAACTCTGTGAATTTAGTTCAAAATATTATGTATACTCATAGGCAAAGTTCCAAAGCAGAAAGAGGACAATAAAACATTTCTAGGAAAACAGTCCTTCCTTCCTTCCTTCCTTCCTTCCTTCCTTCCTTCCTTCCTTCCTTCCTTCCTTCCTTCCTTCCGCCACTTCCGCCACTTCCGCCACTTCCGCCACTTCCGCCACTTCCGCCACTTCCGCCACTTCCTTCCTTCCTTCCGCCACTTCCTTCCTTCCGCCACTTCCTTCCTTCCGCCACTTCCTTCCGCCACTTCCTTCCTTCCTTCCGCCACTTCCTTCCGCCACTTCCTTCCGCCACTTCCTTCCTTCCTTCCTTCCTTCCTTCCTTCCTTCCTTCCTTCCTTCCTTCCTTCCTTCCTTCCTTCCTTCCTTCCTTCCTTCCTTCCTTCCTTCCTTCCTTCCTTCCTTCCTTCCTTCCTTCCTTCCTTCCTTCCGCCACTTCCTTCCGCCACTTCCTTCCGCCACTTCCTTCCGCCACTTCCTTCCTTCCGCCACTTCCTTCCGCCACTTCCTTCCTTCCGCCACTTCCTTCCGCCACTTCCTTCCGCCACTTCCTTCCTTCCTTCCGCCACTTCCTTCCTTCCTTCCTTCCTTCCTTCCTTCCTTCCTTCCTTCCTTCCTTCCTTCCTTCCTTCCTTCCTTCCTTCCTTCCTTCCTTCCTTCCGCCACTTCCGCCACTTCCGCCACTTCCGCCACTTCCTTCCGCCACTTCCTTCCGCCACTTCCTTCCGCCACTTCCTTCCGCCACTTCCTTCCTTCCGCCACTTCCTTCCTTCCGCCACTTCCTTCCTTTCTTCATTCCTCAACCTCAAATGTCACACTCATTAAATGTCATTATTTGTTCCATGAATTAAGTATAACCCAAAAAGACAAAATAATTTTGTGTCTGAATTGGTAACAGATTAAGCGACAAAGCAACTCATTTTTATGTTTGATAGTTGCTGTGTACGTAGTCAGTGTCTTAGCATTTTTTACAGCATAAACAAAGAAAAGAGTGACCTTTGAAGGACATGTCTTCAGTGCTTTGCAGGCATCAGTGGAAAATAGATGCTAATTCTATTTTTTTTCAAAAATAGCCTCTAATTTTGAAACATTTTCATAATACGGACACATAATAGTTCTAAATCAAAAGGGATTAAAAAGCTCCAATTTTATTTCCTTACACTGACTATTTTGCCAGTCCTTTACAGATTGGTTTGGGGTTTTTTTCTGTATGTCATATTTACACCTGAAGTTAAGTTTATGGAATTGTATGTGTATGTGTCAAAAATATATTTGCTATTTAAATGTCAATTCTGTTTTCTTTTACTATTTCAGAAATATTTAATTCTGGATTGTTTGTGACTATAATGGGCTGGTTATCTTATGCTGAGATCTACATTTTCTCTGGCATCAGTTGAAATTTGCTCTTTCAAACTGAAAACTGACTTCAGGTTATTTTGGTTTAAGTTTGTTTTGTATTGTATGCACTATAAAAAGAAACTGAAGAATATTCTAGTGAAAATTTTGGATGGGGGAAATCATTTCGTTATGCAGAGTGCAATTATATGTGAATACCAACATAAAACTTCTTCTTTTCCATGCTCATTTCTTACCTTTCTTCTTCTTTCTACTAGCCTCAGTACAGTATTTTTTATTTAATACAGGAAAAACCCACATTTATAATAACACAAATGTGTGGTCCTAACCTTTCTAAAAGTGGGTGTGAACAAACTGTCATAGCCCTAAGTAGAAAATAACCTAGACAATGCACTGCTTCAGGATGCATATGACAACTGCCCTTGACCAGGATTTTTTTTTATGATTTCTGCTAGTTTTAAAAGTCTTTTTAAAAATATTTGCTGTCAAATTCTTCTGCAGTACACGTACCTCAAAGGGGGGAAAGGCTCTTTGGACAGGAGTTATCAGGGCTCACAGAAAGAGCTTTAAACTAGATTTGAAGGGGGAATAACTAAAAATCAGGTTCACTGCACATAAGTCTGGTGATGACATGATAATATTTGAAGAATGGTGTGTGAGATCTTTCAGTTTGACACCTCAGTAGAGGCAGGGGATGGAGATCAATATGGCATTAAAGATGCAAGAATTATTGATGTGTTAGAAATCACAGATGCACCTTGGAGTGATCGTGTAGGAATTAGGGCTTCTTGCCCCCAAAAGATCAATGGCACAACTGAAGTGCATCTACCCTCTGCACACAACATGGGCGACAATGAGGAGAAGTTGGAAGCCATTGCATAGTGGTAAAAAGATGATATAGTGGGACATAGTGGGATGAGTTGCACAACTGGAGTTGCTGAAATGGATGGCTGTAAACTGATCAGAAGGCATCAGCAAGGAAGGAGAGACAGTGAGGCAGCCCTCTATGTCAAAGCGTGCTTTTATTGTCTGGAACTTAATGATGTTTACAATGGGATTGCGTGTTCGTGAGGATAAAGGGGAAGGTCAACAAGGCAGATATAATGGTAGGAGTCTGTTATAGACCCTACCAGAATGAAGAGGCAGATGAAATATGCTATGAGCAGCTGGGAGAAGTCTAATGATAGCTAGATTTTGTTCTTGTGTGAAAATTCAGTTTAGCAGATGTCTGGAGGAAATGCAATACATCACATAGGGCACAGTCAAGGAAGTTCCTAGTGTGTGTGGAAGGTAGATTCCTGACATATCTGCAGAGTGGTGTGAGATGTCCCACTGGACCTGCATTTGGGAACAGAGAAAGACTGGTGGGTGATGTGGTTGTTGGAGGCTATCTTGGCCACAGTGATAACAAAATCATAGAGCTTTCATTTCTCAAAGGAGTGGGGAAGGGGTCAGCAAAACCCTTGTTCTTGGACTTCTAGAGGACAGGCTTTGGCCTCTTTGGGTTTTTGGCCTTGGGATACATTCCCGAAGGACAAAGGAATGGATGGGAATTTTTCAAGAAGAGGATCTAAATGGCCATCCTCATGTCCCAAAAGACCAGGTGGCAAGATAGAAGACCAGCCTGGCTGATTAGAGTGCTTTAGCTTGAGCTCCAGGAAAAAAAAAAAACAAAAAAAAAACCAAAAAAAAACCCAACAACTGAACAAGGATGTTGTAGAAGTTTTGCAGGGAGATAATTAGAATGGAAAAAGCCTAACTAGAAATTAAACTGGCTACTGCCATAAAAGACAATAAAAAATGCTTTTGTATATACATTAGGAACAAAAGAAGATCCAAGGGAAATCTCTAGCCTTTATTGCGTTCGGAGGTAAACAAAATGATAAAGGATGATGCAACATCTGAAGTACTTAATGCCTTCTCTGCCTCAGCCATTAATAGTAATACCAGCTGTTCTCCAGGTACCCAGCCACTTGAGCCAGACCACAGGGATGGAGACCTGAATGAAGGCCCCATAATCCAAAGTCAGATCGTCAGAAATCTGCTACACCACTTAGACACACACAAATCTATGGTGCCAGGTAGAATCCACCCACAGATATTCAGAGGTCTGACAGAAGTCACAGAGCCACTTTTCATCATTTGCATCAGCCCTGCCTAACAAGGGAGGTCCCAGTTTCCTAGAAGTCAAAAGGAGCCTCAGGGAAGCTGTTATTGCACCCTACAACTACCTAGAGAGAGTCTTCACCCAAATAACATGTGATAGGACAAGAGGAATGGCCTGAAGTTGCACTATGGTAGATTTAGATTGGATATTAGAAAACATTTTTACATAGAAAAGATTGTCAAGCATTAGAACAGGCTGCCTAGAGAAATGGTTGAGTCCCCATCCTTGGAGGTATTTAAAAGATGTATAGGGAGAGTTAGAGGCACTTAGGGACATAGTTTAGTGCTTGACTTAGCAGTGCTGGGTTAATGGTTGGACTTGATGACCTTAGGGGTCTTTTCCAATCTAAATTATTCTATGATTCTACAAATTTGACCTGTTGCACTGAGGTCAAGGAGGCTGCAGCCTCTGAAGCATCGTGTCAGATGTGTTGTTTAGAACCTTTGAAAATCTGTTACATTAGATCTTTGTTAAGAGTACTGGCTTTACTAGAAGTAAAGGCAGGTTATTCTGTTATCTGGGGTGGAATTCTGAAAATTATCAAGCAAGGAAAATTCATTGCCTTACACTGCTCATTTAATTAGTAAGTGTAATTTTTTTATTGCTTTACGATTATTCTTAATAACTTTTAAGCGTTCTGTCATATATTTTGTTATATAATGTTAATAACTTAAAATATAGTACACCTTTTTCTATTAATTTTTTATTAGGATGACTTAATTTTGGATGTGAATTAAGAAAGCAATAGCCCTTTGAAATACAAAATGAATCACTGCATTGAAAGTTTTGCAAAGTTTGCGTTCTATTTGGCCATGTTATTTTTCTTTTTTGTATATATCTGGGAAACATGATTATTCCTTTGTCAGGTGTTGGCTAGTGCACATAGAGTCAAACAGGCTCTCATTGAAGGGCAAAGAAGGCTGATTTATGGGAGCTAAAGCGTGTGCTCTGTGGGAATAAACTTGTGAAGTGCATCATGCAGCAAACCATACCTGGCTGAAGGTAGAATCCAAAGTTTTATCTCTCAGGAGAGCTGTCCAATATTAGATGATAATATCTGCATTTATTTTGCCTTGGTTACACATATAGATGTTAGCTTTTGAAGCATGAGTGCGTCACTTTTGCCTGTCTTAAAATCAATGGAAGAAAAAAAAACAATAAAACCAAACCCATTTCTTCTGAGAAAATGCATTAAAACAGATTAATTATTTTTCCTGATGAATCTGCTCCTTTCAATGCATTTATAAACAAAGAAACTCAAAGTGTTCAGGAATTATTATGGCAACTGAAATTAGAGATTGCATATTCCATTTTCAGGTATGTAATTCAAAATGGAGAGGGAAGTCTGGGATTATAATCCATGCTCTTAAACACTGTGCCTCACATTAAGTAGGAAAGCCTGATGCCCTGTCAGGGAACATCATTGAAAACTTCAGAGTGCTCACTTCCATTTGAAAATCTTAAAATCCATATCTTAAAAGATGTGATCTAGTATTGTATTTACATTGCCCCAGACAAAGAAAGGAATGATTCTTTTGACTCCATGTTCTCAGAAGGCTAATTTATTATTTTCTGATACTATATTATATTAAAGAATCCTATACTAAACTATACTAAAGAATACAAAAAGGATACTTTTAGAAGGTTAAAAAGATAATAATGAAAACTCATGACTCTTTCCAGAGTCCGACACAGCTTGGCATTGATTTGCCAATGAGTGAACACAACTCACCAGAATCCAATGAAACAGCCACCTGTTGGTAAATGATCTCCAAACACATTCCAGATGAGCCAAACATAGGAGAATTGAATAATAATTGTTTACTGTGAGGGGATAGAATGTGAGAAAATAAAGATAGTGCAGAAGGTAATCTCACCCCTGAGGAGTTGCAGCCATACCAATTGCCAAAGATTAGGAACAGGCCTGCCTTTAATAGGCCACAACTGTGTCCAATGAGGATGAGTGCTACAAAAGAGG
Source organism: Melospiza melodia melodia (assembly GCF_035770615.1). Classification (NCBI taxonomy): domain Eukaryota; kingdom Metazoa; phylum Chordata; class Aves; order Passeriformes; family Passerellidae; genus Melospiza; species Melospiza melodia. The sequence continues at coordinate 99,241,324 of NC_086195.1, read as the reverse complement.
GGGCTAGCTGGATGAGGAGAGAGTTGGAGTTTGTTGGCTGTGCAGAGAAGAAGGAGTCAGTGCTATGAGGAGCTGGCCATGAGAAATCACTGAGGAGGCATGGAAAACCTGTGATAAGATGAAAACAGTTTCCTTTTCTCTGAGGCTTCCCAGGAGAAAAATCCTAGGTGAAGGGATTTTTCAGAGACTGTGAATGTGACAATCCAGTGTATATTTTAAGGTCTGTGGACCTTGAGAGATCTGGATCTCCTGTAAAGTTTAACAAACGGCCACGAAGATGTTTGAGGGACTGAGACTTCTCTCCTATGAGGAAAAACAGACAGAGATGGCACTGTTCAGCCTAGATCACCTCAGGGATAGCTCATCAGTATATATGAATACAAGACAGATGGGTGCAAAGAGAATGGAGCCAGGCTCTTCTCAGTAGCACCCAGTAACAGGAAACAGAGACAAAGAGCACAATCTGAAACACAGGAGGTTCCATCTTAGCATTAGGAAACATTTTTTCCATTGTGAGTGTGACTGAGCCCTGGAAAAAGTTGCCCAGAGATGTTAGGGTGTTTGTATCCTTGGAGATATTAAAAAAAATCTGAATGTAAAAATCTGGGCAAGGGAGTCTAGGTGACCCTCCTTGAGTGAGGTGGTTTAACCAGAGAACTCTTTCAGCGTCAATAATTCTGCGCATCTGTGATATGAAAGGAGACCTTGACACCAAAATATCATACTTTTGGGGAAAAAAAAGAGCAATTACTCCATTCTATGAAGAATTTCATCCTTCTACATAAATTAGAAACATGCAGAACATGTAAGCATTACTTTGGAAAGATAGTCTAACACTGGACTGGGAATGCTGATAAATAATGGTGTGGCTAGGACTCTAGAAAATTTTTGGTTCAGGTAGTATTTTTTTCCAAGATTTGGAGGAGGGGGCTGGAAAGAGAATGTTCTGAACGCAATTATGGCTATGCCTGACATCTTTTTCCCTCTTGATCTCAGTGTCACAAATGTTTGTGGACATGGACAAAAAAATCAAGCAATCAATATCTTGTGGCCTAGCAGTGTCAATACAGCTAGAGCTTGTTAGTGATTGCTTTACAATTTACTAAATATAGCACAGTGCAGTAACTAGGTAGTGAAAAAGACTTAAGTGCTAAGTCTCTCATCTCAGGGAAAATTGCTTAGGGTTTCTTTATGCTTGGTTGATTTTCTTTTAAAGGGAATTTGACACTGTTCAGGGCACCTGCCTCTAAATTCATACCACCCAAGTTCAGAAATTTAAGTGGCTTGTCTAAGATAACAGTTCAGTTGCCTTAGGTTTCTGTTCTCTAGCTTCTATTGCCACTTACAGCTTCCATTTCAACACTTTGTTTTTAGTTAGTTTAATCTTAGCAACGTTGATAGATGCCATGTCTCTCATTCAGTGTAAAAAAAACCCCATCACCCTGTCTACATCCTTTATAGCTGAAACAGTAATACCTGTTGGCTGTAAAAAGATACAGACAGACCTGGAGTAAGAGTTATCTGTGTTTTCCTATCCTTTGCTGTAAAGAGAGGCTTACTGTGATCTGATGATAAACTTAGACATGCAGGAGTGACTGGACTAAAGCCCTGTGTATGAGAAAGAAACAGCTAGCTGCAATAAAAAAAAAAAAAAAAACCACAGAGGGAAACCAGAGGGAAACAATATACAGAGATACAGAGACACAAAAATATTGTTTTCAGTGTCATTTCAACATGGAGCTTTTTGAGATAAGTGTTAGAACTATGCTGAAAAGGGCTGGAAATTCTGAGAAAGGAAAATGTAAAGAGCAGTGGCATTTTTTTCTCTCATTGATTCTAGCTTTTTGTGACCCTGTCTTCAGAGAAAGAAGATATTGTGTATTCCTTAAATAACTTTGGGACATCTCACTCAGCAAAATACTCCAAAATATTGCTACCATTATCTCATACTGGCTAATCACTTAAATTTGAAAACTACTTAGAGGTAAATTGGAGGTGGGGTTGCTGGTTTTTGATTTTTCATAGCATTCTTAACACTTGAGACTATTGGATTCGAAAATCCCTTAATTTTATGACAATAAGATAACACCTCACTTTCTCATTATGGCACTTACAAGTGTCTTAATGATGGCCAAGTTGTTCTAATATAAGATGTATAGTTTTATAACACATGTGTTAGGCATATTGAATTGTCTCAATACGGTTGCATCTTTATATTCTCATAAAAGGGGGAAAAAGCCATGGAAATTAATGAATATTCTGTATCTCTGCTTTAGTATTTTAAAATTTTCTATTAAAAAAAGAAATTATTAGAAAATACTATTAAATGATTGCCACACTTCATTCAGATTCTGACCAAGTCAGCTCAAAACACTTTAATTCTTGCACTGATTTTAGTGGAATTTTGATCAAAATTTACTTCTGAGTGAAACAGATAAGGAACATGAAGTAAAAAATAAAATCAGTTCTGTATGAAACATCCTTAGAGATGAAAGTAGACTTAGGATTGATTGTCTGTGAGACAAATTGAACAATGGAAATGTGATTCTAAAACTCTTTGAAAATAAATAATAAAATGATATTTTTTCTTGGTGTGTAATATAGAAGTAGTATGAGGTGTATTATTAATAAAGGCAACACACAGCTACTAAGAATGCGTTGCAAGCAGTCGTGTAAATAACAACAACAAATGGAAGATTATTCATTATGATGTAGAAAAGGGAACAGATACAGGAAAAAAAGATTTAAGTATCTTCTACTAAAATCAAATCAGCATTTCTACGTTTTCCAAAATCACATAAAATTATTAAAACTTTGGTTCCTTTTCCTGTTATTTTGAAGCTTCTTTTAGAAAAATATTTTTTCCAAACAAATACATTATGCAAGCTTCCATTTCCCATGAAAACAATATCATTAAAAATCTTTCATAAATAATAGTTGATTTTTATTACTTAATCCTGTCTTGAGAAGCACAGACACACATTCTAACTTTCTATGGTCAAACTTGCTTTTCTGACCTGTTTTGCTTGTCCCCTTTCTTTTCCAGAAGTGCCACTGGCAAATCACAGCTGCTCAGTGTGCTGAAGAAAAGCTGGCTTTCTCACCATGTGTCGCTTACACTGGTAAAGTGTGTATTAGACTGCAATTTCTTCCATCTATTACAGTATCTATGGCATTTCTCAGACTGAGAAGGTAAAAATCCCTTTATTTTGATATTTTCCCTACTAAGCCAACATCCAGAATCACTCTTATTTTTATGAGAGTGAATTGAAACCAAGTTGGGAATTAATGTGATCATATATTAGAGTGGGAGGAATGTCACTTTCTGAGTTAAGTGTATCAGGTGATATATGTCAAGTATGGCAAGCATTTTCTTCAGGGTAAAGGAAGAGCTGTATTGGTAGTCTGATAGCAGACTGAAGCTGAAGCAGTCTATGTAGAAAATCTCTTTGCTTGGTAGTATTGGTTAACTTTATAGATGTGTATGTACGTGGCAATGATCTTGGTAATTTCTTTGGAAAAAATTGTGGAAGAGAAGCATCTAAATTTTGTGGATATCAAGTACAGCAATAACTAGGCTTCTGAAAGTAACTGCTATTTTTTCCTCATTTTCTTTCTATTTTTGTTTCTTTTTCCTAGTTCTGAAACAAAGGAACAACTGGAAATTTGCTTTAAACACATCTGCTGTATTATCTAACCCTAAAACTAAGCTTAGGCTGGAAAATAAAAAGCATTTTTTGGCTCAGGTTTCACCTGACGTATATGTGGGTATAATGTCAGAAAGTCTTTGCAGTTCATCTCATTCTACTGCTGAATTCAGAAACCTGTTCAGTCTGCACAGTCGTATGTCGCTCTATCCTTGGAGAGATCCTTGATGAAAGTACTATCCCCTAGATGAGGGCATGCAGGCAATAATTCTAGGGGTCAAGTAGGCTTGTGCTGTGGTTTAATCCATCTGACAGCTAAACACTACACAGCCATTTGCTTATTTTCCTCCACTTAGATAGTGGACAGAAAAAAAACAGGTGATGCTTTTATAGGTTGAGACACTTTATGGATGCAAAAAAAGGGCAAGATAATTAAAACGGTAAAGCAATACCCACACTAAGTGATGCACAATCCAATTTGCCACCGACCACTGACTAAGCAGTGTGTTACCACCCCCTGGCCAACTCCCTGCAGTTTTATTGTTCAGCAAGGCTTTCTATGCCGTGGAATATTCCTTTGGATTAGCTGTCCTGGCTGTGCTCCCTCACAAATTCTTTTGCACTCCCAGCCCTCTTGTTGACAGGGCAGCATAAGAAGTTGAAAAGTCTTTATTTAGTGAAAGCACTGCTCAGCAGCAGCTAAAACATCAGTGTGTGATATCAACAATTATTATCATCCTAAATCCAAAACACAGGACTATACTAGCTCCTAGGAAAATTAATCAAGCCCCAAGCAGGACAGCTTGCATGTCTCCTACTACTTCTAGAAGCCTCTGTTTTCTTTCCTATGTCCCTCATGCTTAGCAAAATGTCATTCAGCTTCACTTATCCATGAATAAGAAAACAGTCTTTCTTCTTGATCCCACTGAAGCCTCAGAAAAATACTAATATGTCACTAATGGAGTTTTCTTGTTACCAGTTCAGATTTCCTTCTTCGACAGCACTTCAGGATCTGAATGCACATCCATTAGTCACCTTGAATTCCTGTTAAGAGTTGTGTACTCCATTAACCCACAAAACATTCTCCTCTCTTCTCTGAACAAATGTTATTAAACAGAGTTGCAAGAAAAGTGCCTCTAGTACACTGACCATGTAACAAGAGTGTGCACTCCCTGCACTTATCTTCACAGGGGTTTTATGACATGGAGGGAACACAAATCACAAACCTCTAGTAAAAGCCAATTGCACCCTTGACTGAAAAGTAAGAAATGAGAAATTCTATCTACACAAAAGGATAAGGGCTACTATGACAGGTCTTTCAGATTCTTTCAGTAGGTAAATTAATTGAGCAAGGGTAGGAGATTTTTGTAAAAATGTATCCATCAGTGGCTGACTGCTAAACCTTCTCATTTAAGAAATAAAACCTCATGAAGACCTTGTACAAGACATTCCAACCATAGGTGAGTATTCCCAGGATTATGTGACTGATGAACAAAAAGATTGCATGATTCCTTCATTAACACTGCAGTGAACACAGCTTAGTATGTTTCCAAATAGCTTGGCAATGTTCAAAGTCCAGCTAGAATATTCCATATCTATGGATATGTACTGAGCTAGCCAACCCATTCACATCCTGGGTCTCTGTGAGGGGCTGCCCTGTGCCATACACAAATGGCTCTTGCAGCTCCAAGTGACCCACTGCAGAGCATGGCTGAGCCCAGCAGCCAAGACAGTGACTCCTTGGGAAAAACATATTTAAGAGAGGGCAGAAAACTCTTTGAGAAAGAGGAGGCAGAATAGTCAGGGGTGAAGCTGAGCCTGCAAAGAAACAGTATTGAGGGGGGAGGTGGTTTTTATTTTGTGATTGTTTTTCAGTGCCCTATCTCTTATAAATTGTCAACAAATTAAATTAATCCTTCCCAAGCTGAGTCAGTTCTGCCCATGACAGTGATGGTTGCAGGTGATCTCCCTGCCCTTATCTCAACCCATGAACTTTTTCATCTTATTTTCTCCCCTTCTGTATCCAGCTGAGGAGGGAAGTGAGACTGGCTGGGTGGGCATCTGGGAGCCAGACAAGGTCAACCCACAACACATTTCACTTAACGGAAGAAAAATGAACAAAACATGTTTATTTTTTTAAGAAAGTTTGAGACATGATGTGTAGCAAATATAATAAATGCAGGAACATAAAGCTGTCATTGTTCTTCATTTGCACTTTTTTTTTTTAAGTATGAACTTGAATAGAAGGCGCCATTTTCTCTGCAAGTGATTGCGGTCTAACATGGATTCTAATTATTTTGCTTGTTTATATTTTCTTCCCTTGCCATTTATAGGATACTGCTGTCGCAGACATCTTTTCATGAAAATCCTTTCCTTAGTTTTTTTTCTTCCTGAGAGGTTGAGAGGCCTCAGGAACAAAATGTAAACAATGAGTATCTGCTGCTGTGGAATGCAACAGGTGCACCTGTGATTGGCCCATCTTGGATATTTATGATTAATGGCCAGTCACAGCCCAGCTAGCTTGGCTCTCTGTCCAAGCCACAAACCTTTGTTATTCATTCTTTTCTATTCCTAGCCTTCTGATGAGAACCTTTGCTTCTATACTTTTAGTATAGTTTTAATGTAATATATATAATAAAATAATAAATCAAGTCTTCTGAAATATGGAGTCAGATCTCCGTCTCTTCCCTCATCTGAAAACCCCTGTGAATGCCTTCATACTACAAGTCTTTTCTGTTCCCTTTGGTTTTTCCTACTGCAATATTGCTATATTTGATTTATGTGGCCAGGTTTTGGCAGTAGAGGCACTGCAGGAGTGTCTTCTGTGAGGAGCTGCCAGAAGCTTCTCCTGCATGCAGTAAAGTCAATGACAACCAGCTTCAAGACTGACCTGCTGCTGGTCAAGGCCAAGCCTGCTAAGAGTGCCACTAGTACCTCTGGGATAACAAATTTAAGAAAGAAACTAAACCCTGCAATTGAAGCCAGTGGGAGGAGTAAGAACGTATAAAGCTCCCTTTCAGACACGCAGGTCTGGCTGCAAAGCAAGAGAGGAGGTACTCCAGGCACTGGAGCTGAGATTCCCCTGTTGTCGTACAGCCCATGGTGAGGGATCTGTGCCCCTGTAGCCCATGGAGGTTCATGATGCAGCAGAGTTTCACCTGCTGCCCATAGAGGACCTCAGGCTGGAGCAGGTGGATGACTGAAGGAGGCTGTGACACTGTGGGAAGCCCTTACTGGAGCAGATATCTGGCTGGAGCTGTGGACTTCTGGAGAAGAGTCCATGTCACTGGATGGACATGTAACCCTCCAGAGGATCCACTCTGGAGCAGAGGAAGAGTGACGAGTCATCCCCCAGGGGAACAAGGATTGGCACAGATAACATGTGATGAACTGACTGCAGCCCCCATTGCCTGTTCCCCTGCCTTGGGGGTCACAAGGAAGAGAAAATTGGGAAGTTAAGCATGGGAAGATGAGCAGGATGGGGAAAAGGTGTTTTTAAGATTTTTTTTTCTTTCTCTTATTATCCTACTCTGATTTTATTGGTAATAAAAAATTTTTTTCCCCAAATAGAGTCTGTTTTGCCCTTGATGGTAATTGGTGAGAAATCCACCTCTGTCTGTATCAACCCTTTTGCTGTGTTTCTCTCCCTGTCCAGCTGAGGAGGGGACTAATAGAGCAGCTTGGTGGGCACTTGGCAACCAGTCAGGGTCAGCCCACCACAACCACTTTTCTGGTTTTTCACATCATTCCTTCTACTTAATAAGGAATAATATAATTAATAATAAAAAAATACATGTATGATTGAAGCCCAAAAGATTATGAGTAGAGGAAGACAGAAATTTTGTACTTGATTCTTCATGCTGGATAGATGGCAGATATGAAAACGCTGCTATTTATGTCAAAACATTAGCAAGGAAAGACTTGCAAAGACGACATCAGAGTAGTGATATGCCACAAAGCACTTCAGTCTCAAAAAAGACACCAAAAGAACCATTCAAGGATTAAAGACCGTTTGAATATAAACAAGTTTATTATTGAAGTATCAATTATTGCATGCATCAAAACAACTAAATAAGGGTTACACTACAAATGGTAACATCAAAGCAAAAGATAGCTCTAATTTTGGTTGAACACTAGCATGAAAAAACATTTTAATGGAGCCTGTTTATCAGTTCCTGTGTTTTCTTCTAAGAAGCTTCTCTATCCCCCATGGTAATAACTGCTGAGTGTCATGAACATTTTGAGTGATGTCTTATTCAAGATGGAGAAAAAAGGCTTGTGCAAAACCATGTGCCTCTGTAAAATGAAAAATTGGTCTTAATTGTAAGATTTGTAGTACAATGCATCTGTATGTAAACCGTATATATGTATGTGCCTGTGTATGCATCTTTACATATACATAGCCAATGTGTCTGTGCACAAATTTTAATAAAATCTTTATACTTTGAAGAAAAACATGAAGGTGCTCACTTCAGAAATTAACAATGTGTAAACCAGATTGGAAATCCCTTTGTCAGGATACCTTTACCATGCACATAATCCATGCCATTAATCTCAACAGTGATAAGTGGGTCTGTATTTCTGCTCCAAGTGAGTCAGGACTTGGCTCCTTGGCATTAAGCATGCACTTGTCATGTCATCTCTGTTACATTTTATAGGAGAGGGAATGCAATTTGACCTTTATTTCCTTAGTCTTTGAGAATAAATTAACATTAAATTTAAAAGATAAATGGCATTGCCAGTATAGGTTATGCTGAAAAGATTTTTCATTTATGTCAACTTGCTAAATGCTGTTTGTGCATAATGCCAGCACATAAACTCACACAAGTCTCTCTTTCATTCCATATTCAGACTAGATACTAACTAATGTGATTATAATGCATTCTGTGGAAAAATGCTTTCATCTAAACCAAAATAAAATTAATATTGATCAATGATCAATATCTGACAATGACATACCTGATAATCAAAAGAAAAGAAAAAGGAATGAAGGGTAGCATCAATTAACAAACATAAGTTGTCAGTTTATGGGATTTTCTTTCTCCCAGCTGCAATTTTTATTGTTCATAAGAAGTCCCTAGACCTTTTGAAACTTTGCAGGTCAACTTCACTGGCTTTCTTTTCTAAGACAGACATTTATTTCACTGATCATGCTTGATCTTATGGGAGTTCTTACCTTAAATGCCAAAAGTGTACTGTATGCAATGACATCTGTATTAGAGATACCCATACTTTGGAAGTTAAAAGTGAGTTTATGTAATTCCCATTTAGCTGTATTCTGGTACTGTCTTTAGCTGCCAAAATTTTTGAAAGGTAGTTGTTGACTGACAGTTCCATGTATCTGTTCTTTTAACCTGCCATTATAAAGATTATCTCATTCACCTGTGAGTAGTATGGTTTTGGACTTTTTTTTTCTTATGAGTTACGACAGCATTTCCATAGCTTCGCTTTTCTTTCCAGTTTTTGTCTCATTTTATCCCTCATAACAGAGATGTTCATAACTGCCAATGGATGTCTGTTTTGTTTGTACTGTTGAATTCACATTCTCTAGGAAATAATGAGATAGATGGGAACAATTCTGTAAGAAAATAACTAAACAATTACTAATTCCAGTCAATTAAGTGATATCAAAAGGAAAAAAATAGGGATAATGCTGTTCCATTAGTAAATTTGCATTCATTTAGTGTAGGTGTGCAATTTGAAAGTCAGACTTTTTAAATTGGCTGGTCCTAGTTCTGCCTAAACTGTTGTGTGAGTTCAAGCAACTCACAAGACTGCTGAGTGTTGATATTTGTATAAAGGAGAAAATGGTGCTCATGAACCTATGTGAGACCTGCATTGTGCTTTGACTACGTATTTATTTAAAATGCTTTGAGAGTCTACTTGAAAATGTCAATGTTTATGGAAGCTTCGGCTTCTAGTTCCCTTTCTCCAGATTTGTGGTGTTTTCTCTACTTTGGAGTTCTGCATTATGCTGTTACAGAATGTTAAGAGACTTTACCATCTTATACAGTGCAAGTATTGAGAAGTCAGAAGTCATACTCAAGTACCCAACACAGAAAGGGAAAATATTTAAATATGGTTTGGGAACAGTGGATATGCTATTTGTCCTCTTTTAGTGAGAGGATCTCCTTCACAGAAAATAAAATTCAGTTTTACAGATTTCCCATATTTTCTGACAATCTGTATTTTTGATGATGAACAGTACACATTTAGCTTTTGTGATATCCAGAAATTGTCTGAAAACATAAATTTTCCATAAAAAGGAACCCCAAAAAAGATATTAATGTACCATGAATATAAACGAAAGCAAGCAGTTGCAATAGAACATCTTGAAAATTATTTAAAAAAGAAAAATCTTTGCACCTGGTGCTACACTTTAAGCTTTGCTTTTATTGCTTTAAAGATAAAATTCTTCCTTGTACTTACATTATAGCATACCACTTGCATTTAGCTTGTACAACTGTAAGAAGGCTATAGTAGTCTTTATTAAAGTAATTAACAATAAAGATATGATACCACCTACTTCAGTATGGCTGAATTTCAATACTGTTATTTTAGAAAACAAAAGACTCTATTATTGTATTTAATATCATTATATTACTTTAAATCAATTTCAATATAAGACTGATTTACATTACAGTAGTTTTAAAAAACAAAATTAGTATAACAAGAGTAAACACTCCAATTAAATTCTAAAACACTTTGCAGTTATATAAAACCAAAAAAAAGGGGCGGGGGGGGAAGAAATTAATATTTATGAGATTTCCAGTGCATTTTTTCCACTGATAAATACTTTCCACAGAAAATATTTTATTCTAAAAAAAGACAATAAAAACAAAACAAAACCCCATAATGAAAGAAAACTAAATAACTTTGGCTGTGATCATCTGAGAATATTCTCCCTGTCTTATCTCTTGTTCATTAACATCTATATTTCCTGACTAAGTTTAAAGTACCTAATTATAGGACCTATATTTAAAAGATAAACAAATAAACCTAAATTCAAACCTAAACCATGAAAAGGATCACCAGCCATTTTATTTTTTTGCAATCTCTGGGGACACAGGAACTTTCATAAACTTTGGCGGTATAAAACCTGAAACAACTTCTGAAGGTATTAAACCTTAAATAAGTCCATTCACTACTAAGAAACCTACCATAAAAATATTCTTAAATTTACATACTCTACATTAATATATAAAGTTGAATGGGATTAACCTAGACACTGATAATGAATTCCATTACATTTTTTTATAGTTAATTTAATATTAGTCATATAGAAGAGTATTCAATAACATTTGATAACTTCATTATATTGGGAGAATTGGGCCTGTCTTATGGATTGTTACTGTATAGACCAGAACACACATGCCACAGTGGCCATCTTTTTCAGGGTTCTTTTACAAATACATAAGCCTGGAAAAAACCATTAACCAAACCACATTTCTTTATGCTCCCCTATCTTCACAAATATTAATTATTCTCAAATCTCTATCCCAAAATGCCAACTTTTAAGTACTTTATTTTGAAACATATTTGAAGAAAAAAATTACATTAATTTTAATTTTCAGTTTTCAAGAGTCCATTTATTTCTACCTTGTTTTTCATTTTAACTTAAAGGAATGCACACTGTCCTTTAAAGCATCTAAAGAATAACAGGCAATAAACAAATGATCTCACATAAAATCTGGCAACCTGAGTTCCCCTTGATTTTTTGTTGCTATTTTTCTGTCTGCTTGAGAAGTAAACATAATTTGTATTTATAAATGTGGTCTGCTGAAAGAGCAGGAAATCATTTCAACCCAGTCTTATAAACAATAATACAGAAGATTATAACTTTTTTGTAGTCAATATGAAAAAACTTTAGAAAGAAAGAGCTGGTCTTCAACTTCATAAAGGCATGAACTTCTTCTGAAGCTTAACAGGAGTGTAAAAGTAAATTCTAATTCATGATAAGTAACATTCTTCTTTCATGTACCTTGCCCTTAATTTTTACATCTTTAATTTGCCCATGAAAAACTTAACAAAAATCAGGTCCCTATCATCTTGGTGTATAAATTCACAGTTTCTAGGAGTGGGTAGTATAAATGTACACAGGGTAAATTTGTACTTTCCTAGGAAATGTCTTGTTCTGTTCACTAGGAAAACATCAACAATAAACACCAGAAACCTCAGTAAGCATACTTGTCTCCCCAGCCTGATTTATGCACTGAAGCCAATGTGAAATCTACAAATGAGAACACAGAAAGAAAAACGCCACAGAAAAGATTCTCCAGTGGTGTAAACTGTCATGTCTTTGCTGAAGCAACTGGAGTATGGTGTTTTTCACCAGCTGAGGGTCTTCCCCCAGTATTCTGTAGCTTCTTGAACAGGAAAACAAGCATTGATCACACTGTGAACAACTCTAATTGAATGTTTCTCTGCTTTTAAATGTAACACCAGCACACAAAGCAAAACAACAGTGAAGAATGAAATATATTTCCCTTTCTTTTCCCTAGGAATAGTAGATAGATTGCAGCAGATGTATAGAAATACTTTGGACAGCTATTTATAGGTGGCCAAAAGTAATGATAAAGCTTAAGGTAGGCTTATCCTTATTCATCAGCATTTTTTGGTATGTGCTTTTTTTCAAACATGTGTATTCCATTGAAATCAATAGAATAATCCTGACTTTAAAGTTGGAGGAAATTGTATACCTGTTATCCTAAAGCAGATCATATATAATGATTACAAAGGTTTTGCCTAAATTTTGGCTGCAACTTGGATTTCTCTTTTGTGATATTGACTAGTTAGTTAATTTTCCAACATAGACTGATTGTGTCCATTTTATGTATACTTTACACACAGGTAGAAAATTGATGCAGAAGGAGACGAGACTAACTGTCCATTTTCAGGAAATATGGGATTTCCATAACTTTGTAGTTTCCTTACATGAATTCACCACAACTGCAATTTGTCATCATCCTTACTTAGCATTGTTATGTATAAAATATATATTTAACATATAGAATTTTATAAAACATTATTGATCCTTCTAAAATTATTCTGAGTGCAATGTAAATCTCGTTTAGACAATCTTTCTTTTCTTTGTCCAAAACACACTTCTTTGTCTGGGACAATTTGTAAAATTATGATTCAAGAAAACATTTTTACCAAAACAACTGATGTTTTCAGGCTGGATCACAAAAAAAAAAAAATCTTTCTTCGTTCAGTGTCTTTATTTAATACATTTTACCAGTTACTATTCATGGATATTTTTACCAAATTTTTTCAGTTAAATGTGCTCCAAGTGCTTCTTAACATTGCAACAATGACATGATGCTGGGATTATTTTATGTAGATGCAGATGGAGATGCAGAATGTAGATGTAGATGCATCCATATGTATATTTATTCAACCCTTGCTACTCCTGAAATTTAACTTGATTTCTTTTCTAGATGGGCAGGAAGAGAAAAATAATAAGTGATTTGAAAAGAAACAAATATACATACATATTACATCGAGTAATTTACTTATATGTTGATATGGTCTCTGCTCAGGTTTGATCAAATCTACAGCTACAGAGCACAGATTTTATCCCACATCCTGAAATATTCTGGTTATTGCAACAGAGTGGCCACCATTGCCCTAAGAAGGAAATACATGCCTTCTATACAGAGCTAAAAGTTGTTACAGTTTTTAAAAATGGGCTTTTCTAAAGCTATTTCAATAACCATGCTAAATACCCCAATGAAGAAATGTGACGTTTATCTTAGTGGCAGCAGTCATCCAAAGAATTGATCCTAGACTGCCTTGTCTCTGATTTTGTCCCTAAAACCCAAACTGCCCCAAGCTTCTTAGCAGATGAAGCAGCTGGATGTATGAACCCCGCCTCTGTATGGATTTTTCAGATAGATTTTACTTGAAAACCTACTGCCGTATCTCAAGGACTGTGGCTTTTGTTAGTCGAAGAACATATTGCTTAATTTCTTTCCATTTAGTTTTTCTTTGATATCATTCTTTCAGAGATCACTGAAACCCCATAGTTCACAGGGCACAATCTGTGCAGGTATGAATGACAGCTATAAAATCAACTCCCACTTTACAAGAGCAGTTTCCTTTCTCAGAACTAGTTTTGTTCTTGTGTTACCATGACATTCAGGATCACATGTATGAAAGCTGTTTCCTACTTGAAAAAAGGTGTCCTTCATGATGGATCTTACTTCTAATTTCACTGAAGCCAGTATTGGGTGACCTTGAAGACTTGCTGCAAAGCCCATCTGTTTGTTGAAGCTTTCTCTTAAAAAAAAATTAATTTGATTGGCAGACCGATTAAAGTTACCTATGAGTAAAGTTAGGACCTGTTGTTTCAGTGGTAATGAAATTCCAGTAAACATAAAAAAGAGAGGATGATTTACAGACTTCTTTAAAGCTTCTTAATTATTTATTTCTTTCAAATTGTTTCATATACTTTTTTACTGTATGTATGGAACATGGAATAGGGATTATGAACAAGTCTGAGCTAGCTGCACCATCATTTTAGAACAGATTGACAATGTCCACCTCAAGGTGTCTTTGTATTTTTGTCTTTTGCTTCTTTGTCTTAACTAAGACATCTTATTCTACTTGAATGGTCTAAATTAAAAAAAATCTCTAAACTCTGGAATTTTGAGTTATTGTGACTTGACCCAGCTGTCCATCACTCTGCTTCATCAAAGACTTTACAGCAGTTAAGGTACCCTGATGGTCTCTTTGGTAGGAACAAAATTCTAAGCCACAATTTCATGCTAAAAGATAAAAGGAAGTACATATTTAATTTTTGTGGGAAGATATTTCCCACATAAGGTTTACAACTTCCTATTATATATTAATTGTTTTCTTTACTGAGACTCTTGAATCCGTGGATTGTTTTGCAGTCTTAAGGAAAAAAAAGTGTCTCCCTGCATTTATTTTCAAGTAGCAGTGACCCATATGCAAGTCAATTTGGATGGCTTTGTTCATCATAAGTTCTATTTTAATCTTCTCTTACCAGTTTTTGGGAGAAGGAATAGCAGTTTTAATTTCTCTCCTACTCCTTTTCTTTTGTTACTTTCAATTCCAAGCACAGCCAAGAATGTTCTCCCTTAAAAAAGAAGTAATTTAACATATCTCTGTAACTCACTACATTGAAGCAAGAACCTATCTACTTAGCCTAGAGAGTATATATGAACAGGAAATTACTAGGTCATTTTTTAACAAACTAAGGAGAGGATCTTAAATATTTAGAGCCATTTCAAGTTTTTCTAAGGGCTCAGTGACTTTATGTAATAATTTTACAGATTTATTTTACAAAGCTCTACACACCTCATGCGCTGCATACTCACATAGTAGCAAGATGGGATAGCAAAATAGCTGACACTCCCTCTCTGCCTTGTGGCAGATGACATCACACCATTTCAGGAAGAAATGCTGTGGGTGTCTATTCACTCGATGGTTATACATGGACTTTACAGAGTCTAAGAAAGAAGATTTAAGCATTTGGGCAGGGACATGGGCACATTATTAGCAAATTTTTGTGCCTTAGCGACAAGACAGAGTAGACACTCAAACAGACATAAATGTTCTAACAAAAACTATGCATATGCTTCCATAGCACAGACATGCCTTTATTCTGAACAGAGTGTATTTGCCGTATAAGCTATAATTACATGTGACCTTCAAGATTCCCTTTAGCTTTATATTTTAGGTCTTCAAAGCTCTCTAAAAGCTTTGTCATTCACATTAACATTTGTTAGGTATAATATATCCTTGCATTGAAGCCATTTTCTGGAGAGAATGTTAAATTATTCCCCTCTTTTTTTTTTTTTTTCCCATTCTAACACAGATAAAGGGATTAGTCTGAGTGTTATAACTCACTTTATTGCACAGACAAGAAAATGCATAAGATTCTGCACAAACAGAGAAAAAAATTATGGGTAGAATGTTACGTGAAAAAGCACCTGGTTAGGAAATAGTTTCTTGACAAGAAAAAACAAACAATCAAACAAAGAAACACACATCCCTTAAAGAAATCACACAGACCTCAGTATACTTTATGTGAAGTTCTTTAATATGCAAACAATACTTTTACCTACTTCTATATTAAGTTTAAATAAAATTTAAATTTAAATTTAAATATCCTCTTGAGGAAAGACATATTCTGAAAGTCTGTTGTTTATTTAGCTGCACAATATATGAATAAAACAAAATTACATTAATAGAAAAAGCTGAATTACCTTAACTTCAGACAACTTTAAATACTAAATGAATAAAAATCTTAGAATCATGGAACAGCCCAGGCTGAAAGGGGCTGGAAAGATCAATCATATGGCCCAAACTCTCTTGAAAAAGTGACCTTATTGTATGATAAGGCAGAAAACTTGTTATATCCTATGCAAAAAAGTAGTGCTCCTTGAAATATTTAGAGATCTTCAACCAAAGAAGATCTCCTCTGTTTTTCCTCTCTCTGTTTTCCAGTGTATCCTATGAGAAGAATGCACTGGAAAACAATCTCCTGTATTTCCTCCTTTCTCGTACCTCACAGTGCAATTGGTCTCAGCCATCTGTTGAGGTCCTTTTAAAGATGCGTAGCTTGAGTGGACAATTTATACACTCCTACATTTCTGAACATGAATATATTAAAGTTTCAATTCAGTTGCTTACAAAGTAGTATATTGCACTATTTTAGAGGCCCTCAGTGTCTGAGGCAATCACTTGAGACTACTTAAAGGCATTAAAACTTACAAACAACCACCAAATAACTCAAATCTGTTCTTCAAAAGTCTCATGACTATGAACTAAATGAGAAAATGGACACACAGCACCTAACCAGCAGTTTTAACTCTGAAATATTTATTTGTACTGTCTAACAGAAGTTTATTTTAGTAGTAATAATTGCATTTACATCTGTCCGTAAGTAATTTCTAAATTAGAAAAAGATGTGTACATCAATTTGGATTTTTTTTCACCTAAATTTTAATATTGAATGCAATGTATTGCAATTGTACATTGCAATTTTCTTCTAGTTATTTGCTAGCTAGAAGCTATAATAAAAAAACTGTTTTGACAACTGACAGTTAGGAATCTGCCTTACCATAATAAGTGTTGATATGGATAAAACACTGGGAACAGAAACAATTTTGGTTTTATCTTCATTATTATTAAGTAAATATTAGACATAAATATCTTTAGAAATATGAGGCACAGGCATCTTATATTACTTTTAATGTCTTATTTACTTTAACAGAACTGCATATTTTCATACAGCAGTAATGAGTCAGGAGACTTTCAGATACGTTCATACTCCTATCTTTGAAAAAACATACAAACTCCAGGACATGCTATCATCCTGTTACTGTGTTTCAGGAATGTCTTTCACAGTCAGACCTTGAAACGGTCATTCATGCTTTTGTTATTTCAAAATTAGATTTTTGCAATTCCCTATTGGCTGCTTGCCCAATAGGATGCTGCATAAACTCCAGCTGGTTCAGGATGCAGTTGCCAGGTTTCTGTTCTAAAAGGGACAATCCAAGCATATTTCACTCTTTTTTGAAATCTTTGCTCAGATTGCTGATTAAATAACACATTGATTATCAAGTAGCCCTTCACATTTTCCAGCAGAAACATGATGTTAGTCTAATGCACTTTATCAATATTTTATCTTAAGCCCTGGCCTGTGAAACATCATCCAATGAGGAAAACATCTAGATTGACCAAGGTCAACTTACAAATTGTAGTGAGGTCTTATGCAGTATCAGCAGCACCATTTTTCTCACTTAACGTAAATGATCCTACGTTTCAATATCGATTTTTACCTGGAACTACTCATTTGTGCCGATGAATTGTCACAGGTTTTCACTAGCTGAGAATTTGGGCCTTGGTTTTAATTTTTTTTTTTTAATTGCATTTTGTGATTGATTGAACTGAATACAGGGTTAGAGGGTTTTGACATTTTCACTCAGGTTTATGATCTAATCTGCACTTTGGACTGAGACTCTGCAAGCAAATGGTTTCTGTTTGAGTTCATCATTAAGGAAATTCTCACAGATTAAAAAATAAATTTCAAAAAAGGAAAAAATGTTGACTTTTTCTCTGTAACTTACACTACTTGACGAAGCTTGATGTACTTCTCAGCTTTTTCAAATTGAACAAACCTCATTTCAGATATAAGGGACATCTGGAAAAATTTTATGTGTTACTAAAATTGCATTAAAACATACAAAAAAAATGAAGACAGAGACATGTAGTAATTAAGAAACAATTTACTTCCAATAAGCATGAATCCTATTTTTAAAGTGCATGAAATGTGATTTAATTTTAAGTCAATCTACCAAAATTAATAAATACTCAGTTCTTAAACTGTCTTTTGTACAATGGTCCCACATTCTGAAGAACTGTTTGTAATTCTGTTTTGGTTTCTTTTATTTTTTTTTTTTTTTTTTTATGAGCAGGAGTGGATAAGTAGTAATTGTAAGGGAGAAGCTGGTGTCCACCTGAAGCCCTGAGTTTCACCAGATGCTGCCACCTGGAGCAGCGATTTGTAAGATTATGTACTTTGAATGCTGCAGGTCTTTTTAGAGCCAATTTTTCAAAAGCATTAAACTTCCTAGCAGAGGTGACGGGTGTCATTTCCAGAAAGTCTCAAAGCTGCTAAGGGCAGCCTGTAGAAGGGAACTGAGAAACTCATCTATGTTCCTGAAACCCTGATGCCAGGAAATGATATTTAACATTAAGCCAAATGATCTGTAATGCCTCACGTTTGCAGGGCTTTAGCATGTGGCATCCTGGCACTCACAGTCATTCACAGCCTTGTACATCACAGTTTTCCTCTGGGTCCAGCATGCAGATCCTATGGCTTTGTTATTGTTACTTTTCTAATCCTTTCAGACCTTTCAGTTTCACTTGTCATGATAGGGAGGACTGTGTGACCCACAGAAGAGCAGCCAGTATGGGACTGGGTGCTCTGAAGACAATAAATGCTTTGCAGTGAGTGTGGGCCGCACAAAGGTGGCAAGAAACATGATATCTCAGCTAGACAGGAGAGAAGGAGCCATGGATTTGTACATGCTTTGTACTGAATTTACTCTCAGAAACAGTACATTAAGCGTGCAATATATCACATTATATCCATTGTGAACCGACACCCATGGTCCGAGTTGTTAAATTAGTTTAACTTCTGAAATACCCAGATCATTCAGAACAGTCTTTGGTTTTGGTATGGGGTTCTCCTTCTCTCTCTCTGTCTCTCTCTCTGTCTCTCTCCCTCTCTCTCTCTCCCTCTCTCTCTCTCTCATTATGTTATTTACGAACTTATTTATGTTTGTTCAATTTTGGTACTTGAAATAGGAGTAGTTGCCTATTCTGTATGCAAGAACTTGACATTGCTTTTAATTTCCACAGCTCCCTAACACTGGCCTTTTCTTTGTGCTGCCCTGTTTTGTTGAAATTAGTCTGGGGTTAAAAAGAAAGAAAGAATAAAATGGGCTCCCTGTGAGCACTTAATTTTCTTTGTGTTTTGATTACAGAGAAATTCTTTTCAGGCGAAGATTATAATCATTTGTTTCAAAACAGATTTTTAAAGACAAAACCTCAGCAATAAATTAAAACGACATTGTTACACAGTTCAATGCACACTATTACAATATCTTGCACTGCTGATTTACAGGATCTCAGATAATAAATACATATTCAAAAGGGGACAAGTCGATTGTTGATTCTTGTCAACAAGGCAGGACATAAAAAATATACATAAAAAATGACATATATTGCTAATAGGATTCTTTTCTCTAGGCAAATTACCAGTATCAGAGTTTTATTTACATCCGATGAAACTCCCATTCTGTTTAATATTCCACAATAAATTGCACCATGTTCTTTAGTAGTATTATTATAGTGAATTTGAATTAGAGAAATGAACAGGCTTTTCACTATTTTCTGCTTACTGACAATAGAGAATCTCTTATATTATTCCCTGCTGGCAGCAAAGATTAAATTTATTTCTTCTTTTTTTTTTTAATTTCTGAGAAGAAGGGTGAGGAGAGATGATGCACTATTTCACTGCTTTCTGTACATTTTTCTCAATAATTTAAATAAAAAGAAAAATACTCATGAAAGTGAAAAGCCGAATGTCTGCTAGAGGATAAAAAGTGTTACTTAATTAAGCTAAAGAAAATATATAATTGAAGACATAAATTGAGAACAAAACATGGTGTGGAAATATTACGCTTACTAGAAATCGTAAAAGTGGCAAATTAAGATTGTACTTAAAATATTCTGTTTGCTTCACACATAAAACAGAGAGTGCAGCAAATACATAATTTTTCCTAGTGTACTGTAATAGTGGTATGTATTTATAAATCATACAATAGAATTTAATCAGATAGTCTGACTATTTAAGGGTAACAACTGCACATAAATGACGATGTCAAATATTTCACATTGAAACCACAGTAAAAAGATGCTACTAAAACTACAAAAAAGAAACGGATTTTGTATGCTTTCCATGCTGGAAATGCAGATTACCAAAGAGGAAAATATTTAGATATACTGAACAGGTAGTTTCAGTTTTTCCAGATTTGGAATGTTGAAGTTTACCAAATCTATTCTGAAGGGGGTGTAGCTATTTTGGGCTTTAGTTAGGTGATTATATGCAAAATTTAAACTGAAATGATCTCTTAAAACTTTTTTTAACTGAAATACATTTTCAGTTAATGTATTTTTTGTGTTTTTCAACACAGGAGGGATTTAGAGTCCTGCAGTAGGAAGCAGTAAATAAGACATTGGATCCGACTTTTTACTGTATTTTCAAAGTAATAATTTCCTGTATATTCTAAATTACTTTTGATTCTTCCCAAAATATATCCCCAAATTCAGGTCCCTGTATAGAGTTGAATTAGAAATAAGGAAGACTTCAGGACTTGTGGAAAAAATCAGACTAGATGATAGCAGTGATCTTTTTAGCCTTATATTTTTTGTTTTTTTAAATACCAGAGACAATTAAAGGTGATCTTCATCCCCCCTAAAATTGGATCCTAACTATCTATATCTGAGCTAGACATCTGTAGTACTTGCACAATTGAGGAAAAAAGGTCTGTATCAGGACAGTTCATCTTGCCTTCTTCAGAAATTGCTAATTCTCTACAGAGACTAAAGAATTGTAATTCGAATGCCAGGATCCATTTTGTAAGATTCAAATTTGTTTACTCACTTAAACCTCTGTAAAAAAATGAAATAATTAGAAATACTAGAATAAGAATTTCTGGAGTCCTCTTTCTTTTTTCATCTTACTAACTGTTTTCAGATGAACAAACTCAGACATTCAAGAAGGCCATATCACAGACTTTTGTTTACCTCTCTCTCATCTGTTACTCCAGCTATCTGAAACTGGGGAATTATGCTTACAGAATTCTTATAAAGATAACAATTGTCAGTCTAGTTTAGGAACTACAAGTGCAGATCTTGACATGTATATAAATAAACAAAAAATACAGGTGTACGCATACTTTGCTCATTTTTTCAATGCATAGAAAGTACTGACAGCATTTATTTGCCTTTAGCACCATCTCATTTTTAGTCACAGATAATTCACATGAAGTTTGTCTGATTTTATGATCTTAGCTTTTTTCCCTCAGGTGTACATCTTTGAAAGAAGACTGTGGGGGTTTTATTTGGGTTTTGTGTTTTTTTCTATTTAAATCTTCATTTTCCTTCATGATTCATATTAGTTTATTTTTTTTCCAGGAAAACTAGCTAAATGAAGTTTTTTCATTTCTTCTAGGGGAATAAAAATGAATTCTTTCCTCTTGTAATATTATGAGTATTAAAGTGGTCAGAAAACAATTCATTATCCTTGCATTCGTCCTTGAATTGTTCCATTTCACAGAGGCTGGCAAAGATGCCAAATTTATAGATACGCTTTGTTGGTGCAACACTCTTTTTTATTTGTGCATTACACAAAACCCACAACTTTGCCATGTAGCATTTAAATGCTTGATGTTATTCCTTTGTTTCTACCCTCTCATTTTATGGTAATTATAACGTTAACGTTAGACATCTGAGAAATCATTTAGGAAAATTCTGTAGAAATGCATATCCACTTAACAGTTTTATCCCCTAAAACATATGTTATCCTCAGTCTTAAAGTATTCATTTCAACCTATTATCATCATTGTTCACAATGACATGGGAACACTCACTAAGAAGCTGTTAAATTATAGTCAGACACCTCATAAATGTAATGAAGTATCTCCTAGATTGATAGCAGAACTATTAGTCATATGGAGAATGATTTTTTTTTTTCATTAAAAACAATAAGATTATTTGTAGCAGCAAAAAAATATTTGTCTTGAAATATCGTACTTTGACAGGAAATTAAGCAAAGAAAAAAGTCCCAAAACTTCCAAAACACAAGTGAAAGTAAAATATAGTATGGAAAATTGGTAGAACTACTTAAATATGTACTTTGTATATGCCTTTTGAATGGGAGTTCATATGGTCTTTTCAGGTCTATCACTTTGAAATACAATGGACCATATAGATTTTACTTAAACCTGATTTCACTGCTAAGAATATAAGATTCAAGTTGAAGTACATCTAAACCATCAGTACGTGCATATAGGTGAATGTTTTGTCAAAAAGAAGGTAGAGATTGATAATAATAGACAAATAACTGTGATCAATCTCAGCTGGTGTGGAGAGCAGCTGCGAGCATTTGAAGACAATCAGCCATCATCACCAGTTTGCATTCTGGCCAGCTGTACCCCCTGAGTGTCACATTTATCCATATCTCTCCATCTCTACTCTCTCTGTCAATCTCTGCGTGTCTACGCAGGGCAATCTGGAAAGTTGTCACTTCTTATTAATAAAATATCCATCACCTAGAAAAAACATTATATTAAAAAAATTGCTTTTTTAGAAGGAAGGAAGGAAGGAAGGAAGGAAGGAAGGAAGGAAGGAAGGAAGGAAGGAAGGAAGGAAGGAAGGAAGGAAGGAAGGAAGGAAGGAAGGAATCAGAATATGGTTTAGAGACCGGAATTTTCATTGCCAGTTTGGAACTTGGATATTTTTATTGTGTTGTGTGCAATGAAATACTATTTGGTCAGTTGCAGAGGACAAATCTTCAACTCAGCTATAACTCCATGTCAATTGAGGATTTTTCTTTTCTTTTTTTCCATTAGTAACTGAGATAAAAAAAGAGCTTTTTTTGGTGAAGAGGTGTTTTTATTTGTGGAGAGAAGCTTCATTGCTCTGGGGTATTTCTTTCCCAAAGAGTTAGAGAATTAAAACCCAGTTTAAAAAATTTAGTTCATCTCTGGATTATTTGCTATCTTACACCCACAATTAAATAACGTGTAGAACTATAACTGAAATGATACAAGGTGCTTGTCACCTTGCACTAAGAAACCTAATCCCATATTTACCTTTAATTGTGCTCTGACACCTAAGAGTTTCAAGATTCTAAACTACGTCTTCTCTGCCCAAGGTAGCTAATTAAAAGTATCTAGATACTGCATGCACACAGAAGGCTACTGAATAATACATGAAGATTGACTGAAGTAAATTTCTTTACATTTTTATCTTTTATGCATTAGGAATTTTCAGAAAAACAAGGTTTGTTAAGGCAAAAATAAAATACCACCATACTTGTAGTCTTTTATGGTAGAGCCTAAAGTGTTGTAAAGTAGAAGTGGCAACATCTGAACATATGGAAAGCTAAAAAGCATAAACTATTAAATGTTTTCCTTCATTGTACCAGGTACTGGACACACACTCTTTTTATTTTGATGCACTGATTTTTAAGCAATAGTATAAAACATCCTCATGATATTTTCCTTCACAATGCAGATCACTTGCCTTCAAGAAAAATTAAGCAAATTAACATGGAGACAATTTTAGCTTAAATTTAGGAATCATCTCTTTTTCTTACTGTTGTTATTTGAGTTTGGGGTTTTTTTTTAAAAAAAACCTGATTTTTGAAGTGCCTCTCAAAGAATTTTTCAGTTTTTATGTCTTTGAGCTGTTAATATTTTAAAGACATAATTTTTATATTAAGCCTCTCAGCTGAGTGTAGACAACAGAGAAGAGTTTTGCCAATTTAGAAATACATTGAGAAAGACTCAGAATTTAAGTACATTTTTTCTCACATAATGTAAACTTTAAGTTCTCACATTTCAGAGGATCAACTTATGCTTCTTAGACTCTACTCACAGAAAAACCATCACTCCTGCATTTAAGAGATGTGATCCATGGCAGTGTAGTTTAGCATTTATCAGCAAATATTAAATTCACCTTTTTGCATATATTTAGTGTGTTCTGAGCCAAGTTACTGGAATGATTGCATATTACATTTCAAGCAAAGTTATAGAGTTTACTATTTGACTGTTAAACAAATCTGAAAAGCAACTGTATTTTTTTTTACACTCATATGGGATTTGATATTTTTGTTAATGCACATGATAACATGTATTGATGAAGACTGAAAGTTTAAAAGTGTCTTTAGCTTGTTAATTTCTGATTTTATTTGTTTACTTGGACTTTAGAAAGGGACGTTCATATGCAAAAAAAATGATATTTTATAATATTTTTTTATTTAATAACTGCTTTTTTAGAAATAAAAAGTGGAAAAAACAAGACTGAATCAGGTTGGTATTTGAACAACATAATTTTGCTTAAAAATTCTGGTCCACTTTCTACCAGTGGACTAAGCATTCAACAGAGCCCTGTGATGATTATGGCTGATATAATTAGATAATGCAAACTTCTGAAATGCTAAAGACAGCAACGACTATTTATTAGCATAATTCTCACCATAATCAATTGTGATTATCTCTTCAGTACGAACAGTGCTAAAAATATGTAGTGCAGAAAACATTATTTTAATACTGTAGGAAACCATTATATATAATATGAATTTTGAAGTCTTGAAAGTATTTGAATCAAGATATGGCATGGTTATAAAAGGTAATCCAAGGTCATGAGCTGACACAATTTATTCTGATGGCATTTACTACATAACTAGAAAGATCACCTTATCATAATGGTGTACTTGGCCTGAAAATACGGGGTTCTGAGAACATAGTTTTTAAGTTAAAAAAACAAACAATTCCCCCAGAGAAAAAGAAGAGAGGAGAAGAGAAGAGAAGAGAAGAGAAGAGAAGAGAAGAGAAGAGAAGAGAAGAGAAGAGAAGAGAAGAGAAGAGAAGAGAAGAGAAGAGAAGAGAAGAGAAGAGAAGAGAAGAGAAGAGAAGAGAAGAGAAGAGAAGAGAAGAGAAGAGAAGAGAAGAGAAGAGAAGAGAATGCAAACAACTCCTAAAACCAAACAGAATCCTCTATTATTTCACAAGAGTTCAATTTAGAGTGCACTTAAAGAAAGGTCTTACAATTTCAACTAGTATCCCATAGAATGAATGGGAAAAAAAGCAGGAAAAAAATCTGATTGGGGAGGAGTCAGTTGAACCTGGATTCAGTTATTTCATTGTGAAACAGCATAGGTTTTATATTATCTTACTTTAGACATTTAAAGTATAGATATCAACATTTTAAAAAAGACTTCTTTTACAGGTGAGGGAAAAACGTAGAACTTGTGAATGGAAATAATTCCATCTAACATTGCTGTTTAGTCATATGAATAATACCTTTACCAGCATCTACTTTTCTACACAAAGTTGAGGGAGCCACAAGGGACCAGTGGAAATATCTGCACTGGCTGTGTAGTATCTAAAATTAAATAGAATCTATCCCACTTAATATGATTTGTGCAAGATGTTTTAAAGCATATTTTGTTTCATGTATAAATAGCTGTTGAATAAGTATTGGAATATGTGCTCAGAAGTGACAATGTGAGGATTCATGAATGCATGGTGTGAAGTGGTTTAACACTTAAAGATGAATGCTCCCCTTTGTACTGAATATACTGAAACACTTAGGTTTTCCAGCAGTCATTATTATGAAAAATAGTTGCAGTCTTGAAGGCATACACTAAATTTTGCATTTTTGATTTACTGTTTGCATTTCGCATTTTAATATGTGACTTACGGTTAGACTTATAGCTAAACTTAAAAAAACTTTGTACACATGATTAATTTCATTAGCTGAATGAAGAAATCCATGCAAATGTTCCTTTTTCTATGCTGCTTTAAATGAAAAGTTCAAGTAGAAAAAATGATAGTAACACCTTCACATTTTCATAAATGTATTTGCATGCAGTTTTATCTAAAAATTAATTTTGCATTGTAGATACATCTTAGCTAGTACTGTTGCAAGGTGTTCAGTTCTCAGCACAATTGCATTTTAAGAAATATTGATGCATTAATATATACAGATTGCATTCTAGCTAAACAAGAAAAAAGTTTAAGCACTAAACATGTTTTGAAATAATACCTGTTTATTTTCAGATTTCATTTATAGATACAATAATTATATTTTTATTCATGCAGCAGCAAAATGCTGTTCTATAGATTTTAACACAATACTGAAGCAAATGTAGACTGGAAGGCACATCTAATTTATTCACACTACTAACATCTAGGAAACCTAATGATGCCAATGTTCTCTCTGGTTTTCACCAACTTTCTTTGTTTACTACCCTTTCAGCATCAACACAATCTCACATTTATAAGTTCAGAAAGGAATAATATATTGCATTCAAAATGAGTCCAAAATGTAGATGAGAAGTATAACAGATATAACAGCAGAAAGAAGAGTTTTAAAGCTCAAAAATTGAAAATTTTCTTCATGCAACTTTTGCTGGTTTCATCATGCACAAAATAACTTATTAGTAATTGAATGAGCAATTTTTGGTATTTGATGAAAAAAAACCATGGTCAATGTAGTGCTCTGAAGACTTCTCTTTAACATCTGTGATCTATCAAGATACATTATATAATTCAAAAAAGATATCACATATGACTATGCAGGTGTTTAGACAGATATATGGATGGATAGATAGCTTTATAGATTGGTCAAAGATAGAGGGTGGTGTGTGTTTGTATGTATGTACCTATATCTTAATATCCCGATGCCTCCAAAAACTCTACTGGTAAAAAAAAAATAAAAAGAAGAAAAAAAACTAAGTGAAAAAACAAGAATGCAACATTACATTAAAGTCGCGCTGCTAGATTCTAGGACCTCTGCAATAGTACATCATGTGTATGTGCTGGGCAGACAACACATTTTTCCCTCGTGTTTAGTCCAAAAAGTTTTCTCGAAAGACCTTATGATACTTCAAAAAGTGCTTAGGAAGGTTCTTCTTAAGCACTGTACTCAAATTCTTACTGTCAACCAAACACATTCTGAAGTTTCTCCCTACATTTCTTATTTAAAACTGAGATCTGACTAGATGTTTGGCAGCTGCAACAATATTTTCCCTGAAGACCTGGAAAATTAAGAAGCTTTTAATATTAAAATTTACATTAAAAAATAATTTCTTCACCTTCAGTAACAAAAACCACCATAAAAATCCAATGAAAAAGAAATTTAAAATAAACTGACACATTTCATTTAACTTGTATTGATGGCATTTCTCATTTTTGAGTTCTCCAGAAATAGTTTTGAACACATGAAAATCTTTCAGGCTTAAGCTTTTTAAGTGAGAAGCCATACTCATTCCATTATCTGTCTATTACCTGTATTCTTTGTAGTTCATGATGTGTCATGGTTTAAGCACAGAAAAAAATCAAGCCCCACCCACCCACTTGCTCACTCCCCCACCAGTCAGATAAGGGAGAATATCAGGAGGGAGAAAATTCCTGGGTTAAGAGTTATTTTAATAGGGAGAGCAAAATCCATGCACACAAGCAAAGCAAAACTGCTTCCCAAAACCAGGCAGGGGTTCAGCCATCTCCAGAAGAGCAGGGCTCCATCACACGTAATGGTGACTTGAGAAGACAAACACCACAACTCCACATGTTTCATGCTTCCTCTTTTTGCCCTCCACTTTAACTACTGAGCATGACACCATCTGGTCAGGAATATCCCTTTGGTCGTTTTGGATCAGCTGTCCTGTGTCTCCTCCCAGCCTTCCGTGCATCCCCAATTTCCTGGTCAGCATGGCAGTATGAAAAGCAGAAAATACGTGGGCTCTGTGCAAGCCCTGCTCAGCAACAACAAAACCATCTCCATATTATCAAACCTGTGTTCAGCACAGATCTAACACAGCCCAATACCAGCCACTGGGAAGGAAATTAACTCCATCCCAGTCAAAATCAGCACATGAAACTATAGAGAACTTCACATTTCACATGCACAGTCTTTCAAATTCCCCTAAATTGA
Source organism: Melospiza melodia melodia (assembly GCF_035770615.1). Taxonomy (NCBI): domain Eukaryota; kingdom Metazoa; phylum Chordata; class Aves; order Passeriformes; family Passerellidae; genus Melospiza; species Melospiza melodia. The sequence continues at coordinate 99,213,410 of NC_086195.1, read as the reverse complement.
AGTTTTCTTTCCACAGTCACCTACTGTTTCTGAATTTAAGTGGATAAAGTTGCAAAGATGAGCCTTCAAATAAAAGAATTGACATTATCAATTGGATTCAGTTTTTCCTGAATACAAAATACTATGTGAAAGCCATCAAGTTGGAATATAGAGTTAAGAACATGCTTAATGTGGCTAAATTCTTATATCCATATGTTTTGTTACCTTTGCCAAATTTCTACATATATGGTTATTATCATTGTCACATAAAAACTATTATAACTGTAAGCCAGATGTAAAGTTCAACTTTTTGGTATAACTTACTCCAAATTTATTTTATTGGTACCTTTTGGGGAGACAGAGAAAGAATAAATGTGGAAGAAAATGCAAAGGATCTCTGATTGCGGGGGATTTTTTATATGTATACAGATATCGTTCAAAGAAACAGAAATGAGTTTAAAGAGGAGTTTCTGTAGGGTTTATTTTGGAGAATATTTTCTTTGAGGTTATTTTTATATGTATGAATAGCTCATTTCACTGTTGAATTTGGGATAAATGAAATGCAAATGTTGCTTGTAGTGATATTTTTGATGTTGTTTTACAGCAGGTGAACGGTAATTACATTTCCATCTGTGCCATTTTTCTTTTCAGTGTACATACTGAACTTGCCTTACAAGTTGTTCCAACCTTTTAAGAAATATTGCTTAAAAGAAGTACCATTGAAATGGACTGATGGGGTAACAGATGGTTTTTACTCTTATCTGTAAAAAAAAAAAATTCAAGTACAGGCAAGTCAATTAGAGTGAAGTTTCCAGTAAAGCTTTTCAAGGGTAAAACTTCAGATCGTTTAAAATCTGTTTGCAGTTATCTAGGAGTGGTAGTCTGGATCATCTTATAGAACAATGTCTAGGTGTCCTGGGTCACCTCTACATTGTCAAATGCTCTGCTTGAAAGAGTAATTCCTTCAAGGCCAAGTAATACAGCATGACACACATCCATGCAGAAAGCCCCCTCCACAGGTGGCTGATTGTGTGCTATACATACTAGATACATACTAGATGGCCAGAGATTTTCTTTTGCATACATGGCCCCAAACTGTATATATTTGGGTTACAGAAATTGGAATCTGAAATCATACCTAATATGACATAGGGATTGAGTCTCCATTCACCAGAATTTCCACTGCCTAAAAATGAAGACTTAAAGCACATGCCATGGTTTATACCAAAAATGTGGCATTGGAGTTAGTAAGCAAGGACAGGTTGGATTCAATTTACACAAGGACTCTCAACCAACGTCATTTAGCTCTAAATGCAGATGTATCATTGGCAACAGAGCTGGATGGGGCTAAGACCTCAACGAATCCCAGCTGTAATTGGAGCTCCTGTAACAGGAGCTGGCGGAATAAACGAGGATGTTTTGTCACATGGAGCTTTGGTGTGTGTGTTGTCCCTGTCTTCGACCACTGACCCCACAAAACACGTGGATACTAAATGTAATACGAAAAAGACATTTTTGAGTGCTTGCAAATATTATAGACAAGCTAAGATTAAATTGGAAGCCGTGTAGTGTAATGCTTAAAGCTTACTGGGAGCTGGAAGGAATTAAACATTAATTAAACATATTCTCCAGAGAGACTTTGTTTCAGGAAGAACTAGCTGATTTAGATAAAATCAGTTTGGTTTTAGTACTTTTTCAATCATGTAAGGAAAATGGTTTACACTTTCAAATCAAATGCCCAGCCACTTGGGTGTAATGCTAAAATTATCTTCTCCTCCTTTTTCAGTAAGTATCAGTTCCCAGAAGAGAATTCAATATTACTAAGCTTCAGAGGAAAGAGCTAAAATACACTCTTAACTATGCTAACATTTGTCTGCCTGCTAATTTTCAGTCTTCTTTATACAGATTTCCTAGATTACACTTCAGCGAAACCTCTGCTATTCAAATTTACACCGAAAAGAAACCCTGTAGAAAAGTTTTTTAGATTATTTCATTATTATTTATAACCATTATTAAATGTTTAATATTTTGATGTTGAAGCACCTAAGTTAAATGTTTCTTCTCATAAGGACTTCAGCAGTTTTATTGCATTAAAAATATCCATACATTATGACCATTAATCTAGTTTATTCAGAACTTTGTCTTCCTACCTACAAGTAAAACAAAATATTGTATCACCCCAATAGGGTAGTTTCAAGGTCTTCATATGATATATAAAATTAAAAACCACAGGCAATATCATAAAAGATTAGCAATGAAAATATATACTGGCCAAGAACCGCTGCTTTAAAAACTGCTTTGGCCTCCCTCACACTAAGTAGCAGCAATCTTCCTGTTAACATAGGCAAGACGCTGTCTGCAGAATTACAGTTCTACGGGCAATTATATAGAGAGAAGTATGGATGCATGCCAAGTTCACCAGATTTCCTAAGTTTACAGTACTGTCACTTCCCAGATCAATTTCTGTGAACTGTCCCAAAGCCTCCTTCCTGTTCACTGGGATACAGGGTACTCCAAGTCATCTACATACAACACAGAATGAGATTTCTATTTAAACACCAGAAATAAAAGGATACCAGAATTAGAGCACAGTAATTAGTACTGGTCATATACCAATGGATTTCTTGCATGAAAAATGTTCATAATAGGAGTTAGAGTTGTATGCTAAGACTTACAAGATTTGGATTTCAAATATTAAAAAGTTTTTTTTTTTTAATGTATAGAAGTGCTAGTATTGTGGTTTGGCCACAAGTGACATCTCAGTCCTACGCTGTCACTTCCTTACTCCCTAAAGTGGAATGGGAAAGAGAATCAGAAGATAACAGTGAAAAAAACTCATAGGTTGAGACAAATCCAGTTTAATACCTACAGCAAAAATTGCGTGCACAGGCAAAGGAAAGCCTGAAATTCAATCGTAACTTCCCATGGGCAGCCATCTCCAGGAAATCAGGGCTTCATCTCATGCAACAGTGACTTGGGAAAACAAACACCTTCACTCCAATTATTCTCCCCCTTCCTTCTTCTTCCCGTGCTTTATGTGCTGAGCTTGGTGCCATGGTTCTGTGGGATCAGCTGTCCCTTCTGTGTCCCCTCCCGAACTCTTGTGTGCTCCAGAGTCCTTGCTGGTGGGATTGGGTGAGAGGCAGAAAAACCCTTGGCCCTGTGTAAGCACTGCTCAGCAATATCTAAAACATCCTTGCATTATCAAAGTTTTCAGTAAATTTCCAAGACACATCCTCATACCAGTTACTATGAAGAAAATTACTACTCCAAAAAAACCAGAAAAATAGAAAGATTTCCACTGGCTAGATTCCATCAAAATTCCCAATTGCTCATGTAGAAGCTTTCTAATGTACACCATTTTCCTAGTGGCAGTACTAAAATGTCACTGTCCATCAGATATGGCCCAACTTGCTAAAGAGGCTACTTCCCTTTTCTTACGTAAAGCTATAGCCACATTTAAAACCTCAGAGTAAATGAAGTACACATATCAAAATATTTTCAACCTATTTTCTCATTATTTACAGATTTTGTCTGAGTAAAAAAAATATTTTAACAAACAATGAAAATTTTCCTTCAGTATGAAATATTGTGGAGCTAGTAATAAGTCATTATTGATTCCTCAAAACCAATTACTGCATGAGTAATATGTAGGTGCCATGGCAAGAAAAATACCTCCAAAAATTCTAAGAATTTGTTGAAAACAACTAGCATATTATTAATATAGATATAAAAAATCTCTGGTATTTTCAGCTTTATTCCTGAAGCCAACTATAAGAATACTAAATGTAACACAGAGTGGAAGCCCATTTACAACATATACTATGCATCCTAGATATTTTTCCATGGAATTTTACAGAGATTTTAGGCCATATGCATTATTGGTTGGATTTGAATTCCTCACTCTATTTACTTTTTGTGAGGATAAAAGAAATTAATCATATGCATATATGTCAAACTGATTCCTAAAAATGCAATTAATTCCACACTTATCTGAAACCATAGGATTTTGAAAACTGTGGATTTTTTGTCACCTGCTTACAAATGGTCAATGAAATTGTAAAAAGGTTTTAAATAGTGCAATACAATTAGATTAAGGAGTTTTTTCCAAGTTCAATATGCCTGGCCAAAGAGATTGATTGCTTTAGAAAGTATTTTCTGCATGTTAATTATAATTTAATATTCTATTTTTTCAATATAATATCTAAACAAAATAGAATTAATTGGAGAAACAATGATGTACTTAAATTTGTGATATAGGGAACTTAAATTTGTGATATAGTAGTACAAACTTGCATAAAGGGGAAGGTTTTCTGTAAACTCATACCAAACAATAACTGAAATTGAGAGGAGTTTTGCTAACAATTATAAAGTAATGCACACAGAATCGAAAATCCTTAAGTTAGGCACAGAATTAATTCAACTGAACTGCAGAATAACATCCAGGTGACCTTGGGGCTTTTTAGTACCTTTTCTGTCTGTCTAGACATTGCAAGAAAACATCTTTAATGAGTAAGCAAAGCTAACATACACACAGATATAGATTAGTGTAATGTAGGAATTTTTTTTAATCAGAACCATCTTATGAACTTTACATATTTTATAGAAGAGTACCATTCCACAAGAGCCTACTTACTGAGGAAAATACACAAAAGTAGCACTAAAACACCAGAAATAATTCGCAAAGGATTACCAGTTAAAACATTAATATGGTGGAAATGTGCATGGAAAAAAAATTTTGGTTTACTCTGCTATTTTCACAAGAATATTTTCACAGTGTCTTGTCATCACAATAATTGTAACAGCAAAAAATGGGTTGATTCCTGGAATAAAATTTTCAGACTTGAAAAGAACAGTGGAAAACCAGGATGCAGAGACCTGGGCTGGATTTGGCTTGTCACGTTCAAGAAAGGAGAAGACAGAACCCTATAATATTTAAATTTAAGAATAAAGAATTGCCTCCATATATATTATATCTATCATCATGTCTTCTAACCTACACAAAAGCTACCCCTGTTTTCATTGGTTTTGGGTTTTTTTTTCCCAACAAATGCAATACTTGGAATACTATTATTAGATAAAACAGCCTGCTTTCCTCTTCTGGATCAAGAAAAGAATGCTATTAACATACTGACAAATTCTTTTTATAGAATTTTCATGGCTCATATTTCAGGTTTCTCTAGTTTATCTACACAATCATCAAAATTAGATGCAACAAGCAAACAAGCAAGAAAGCACAAACCCTTAGGGGAGAATTTCTGTGTCGTTTTACAATCAACATTTCAGATAACACATTCCCTGAGAGCATTCCCCCTTCTGGTGAAAGCTTCTTTTTTTTTTTTTTGTTCATGCTCTGCTGAAGATCCTAACACCTTCCTGTTGTATTTCTCTTGACTGACATATTAATGAACACTTAAGACCTATTAATTTGGGTTTTCCTTTCCAAGTATAACACTTTTCTCATTTTTTCACTATTTGAATAATTTCAGATAATTTCTGCAAGATGCTTATTTTGAGTTATGATACTGCCCTTATAACATTCCCTTATTGACTTCCTGTATTATCTTGCAGGATTTGCTAATTCTAGTGCTACAGAGGTGACTTCTGTGAAAAGCTACTAGAAGATTTCTCCATGCTCAGCAGAGCCAGTGCCAGAGAGCTTCAAGACAGACCAGCCACTGGCCAAGGCTGAGCCAGTCAGGAATGACAGCAACACCTCTGTGATTTAAGAAGGAAAAAAAGGGTTATTGCACGGAAGGAAATGTAGCCAGTGAAGAGCTGAGTGAGAACATGTGAGAGGAATATCTGTGTAGACACTAAGGTCACTGGAGAAAGAGGGGGAGGAAGTGGTCCCAGCCCAGGGAAACCTGTTCTGGAGCAGGCTCCCGGCAGGCACCTGCAGTCCTGTGGAGAGAGGAGCCCACGCTGGAGAAGGTTTCCTAGTAGGACTTGTGACCCCACGTAGAACCTGTGGTGGACATGCCCATCCTTGAAGGACTGCATCCTGTGTAAATGTGACCCATCTTGGAAAAGTTTGTGGAGAAACATTATCCATGGGATAGACTCACACTGGTCTAATTTGTGGAGGACTGTCTTATGGGACAGACTCTACTCTGGAACAGAGGGAAGATGGTTTTCCCTGAGCAGCAGCGGGAACAATCTGTGATGAACTGACTGTAACTCTCATTCCTTGTTCCCTGTGCTGCTGGGAGAGAGGAAGTAGAGTTTGGGAAGGAGGTAGGGGTGGTGGTGAAGTGTTTTTGACATTTATTTTACTTCTAAATTGTTCTTCTCTGTTGGTTTTTTTTTTTTTAGTTATAAATTCAATTAATATCCCCAGCTGTGTCTTTCACCCAGGATAGTATTTAGTGAGTGATCTCTCCTTGTTCTTATCTCAATTAATCTTTTACTATATTTCCTCTCTTCTGTCCATTTATGGAGGGGAGTGATAGAACAATTTGGTGGGTTTCTGCAATCAGGGTCAGTCCACTGCATGATGCTGACAGATCATCCCCTATCTTTTCACTTACTCCCAGGGAAGTTAACTTGGTCAAGGAGGAAAATGAGGCTGACTTACATGACCAAAGCCAAGACCTTTTGCACTCATAAATGTGGAAGTGGATCCAATTCCCATCAATATAACAACTCTCAACCTTGACCACCTTCACCTCAAAAACTTATTTGTGACTATCACTGTAGACATTAACACTATCAGCTTTGTGGCATTGCACACTCACAGCTAATTTGGAATACACTTATTAAAGACTAAACTGCTTTGAATAACACCATGGGTAATCTTAATGAATGTCTACTAAAGTTTGGTTTCAAATTTTAGAATTGGATTGATTTTTAAGTTTTCTAACTTTCACAGGTCTGTGATTCCCTAATTGTTGTAGAAATATCTACATATTCACACATGTAAGTGTAAGTATACTTATTTATGCTCAGTTGTAAAATTTAACATTGCCTTTTGATAAGCTGATACATTTTTTTCTTGTTTTAATCAGTTTACTAATCTCCACTTATTAAAACTGACATTATTATTTTTGTAAGATGCCTCATTTCTTTCTACTTTGTGGAGTAAAAGATCAGAGTGACAAATTCTAATCAACAGCATCCAGATTTATATCTATTCATCAGTATTTAAAATGACCTTTAATGTTTCTTTGCTTTCTATCTCAACATGGATTTTATAGCATCATTTTTTCCATATCTTTATTACCCATGTTATCATATTAAAAATGTTCTTAACTGCTAGTGATTTCACAGTAAATGAGAAAAGGTTTCAAAACCTTAAAAGGCTTGCCTATCAGGTATAATACATTTACAAGTAAAGGCAAATGTTATGGAAAAGTAATCCTCATAATAAGTTTCCACCATTGAGTTTGTAAGAAGGTTTTCTTTGAGATGATCCTTGGAATTTTTTACTATTTTACTTCCCCGATACAATAATTTTTTTAGAACTAAATTTATATCTCTTGAAGATAGCTAAAGGTGTAAGAATTCAATTTTAGAAATTTTAATTTGGATGTAACAAAAGAATCATATTTAAATCAGCTTTGTGTCATACTCTTATAATAACTTGCACTTCATTTCACTAGAAAGACCATACTGTATCTGGGATCCAGAAATGCTATGGCACTGCAGCATATAATTTTGAGTAAAAAAGACAAAGCAGTTCTCACTTTTCCCAACATAACTAAAAAATACTTTCAATTATTTTTTAAAAATACATTGAATTATAGGATTGATAAAATTAATTCATAATGAAACACTCTCTTTCCTAGTAAGCTCTATTGCAGTACTAAATTGGAAAAGTGACAATAGATGACACAGAGCTATGTTTCCTTAGCAAAATTAAAAACATGCATGTTTTGAAAAGTTAGATATGCTGTTATTTTCAGACAGGAAAAATTAAACGCTAAATGTACATATGAACTTTACCAACTGTAAAATTTTGCTGTCTGAGAACAGGGAAATTATTACAACAATAATTATTTCACATCTTTTCTTCTGGTGCATCTCTCTCTCCTTTTTTTGTCTCTAATATGTATACATAAATTCTCTTTCATACTGATAAAATTCAAGGTATCAGTAATAATAAAACTTTTAAGTTGCAAATATGTATGATTAACTAAACATACATTCTTCCTAAAAGGTACTACATAAACTTAAATATATTGTGTGTTTTATTAAAATGAAAACATATTTTTTATTTCAGTTGAGCCATACTGCACAAGCATTCCCTTTTACATTAAACTAAACCAAAAATATTAGAGGAGTAAACTCTTCATATTTACAGGCATTCAGTTCTCAGGACTGAGATAAATATAATTTAGGAAAAATCAGCATAACCTTACAATATATTTCAATTTGGCAAGAAGGTCTTCCAGGAAAAAAATATTCAAAATCATCTTATAGTACATACATATATTTGAACATTTACTTAGGTTTCTATCTGTTGGTGTTTGAATTCTGCAATATATTTAACAGTTTAAAATATATGCAATTTTTAGCAAACACAAATATTAAATTCAAGGTTAGATTCAATATTAACAGGGGCATTTTCTGCTTAGCAAGGAAATTAAGTATATCTTTGCTTGGCAAATTGGAAGAAGATCAATGGAAAATTGTCCTGTCTCTCTGCCAATATCTGGAATAAAGAGATAACTTTCAGCTTTGTACCGTATTTCTTACTCTGTTGAGCAAATGTACCCGGTCTCATGCATCTTCACCCAACAGGTCAGGTGTTTACCAGAATTGTCTCCTTTTTTTTTTTAAAGCCTTCACATACGATTATGATTTAACTGCAGAGAAAGCAATCATGATGTGAGTATAATTGCAAACAGCCCTTGAAGCTGCAATGTTGATGCCACCTAGAGTACTACACAATAGAGAATGCTAAGGAAGATGTAGGGGAAAGGTGGGATATTTTGCTGCTCCTCCAGTTTCAGTGATGCTACTGTGTATTTCAAAGCACGGTCTGCTGTGCATTTCTTGGTGATTGAGAAATGCACAAATGATGGTGTCCAATTTATTTTTTTGTTCTTTAGTAACACTGATATCAATATTTGAGCTATTCACTACAGACTTCCTTTCTAACCAAAACAAAAACAAGCTTTTTTTTTGTAATGATGTAAGCCAAAAGTATTTTTGACTTCTTCATGAAGAGATGAGATGAGATGAATCATTACCTAAAAAACCACTATTGCTTTCAACGGATTCTGGAGGAAGTATAAAGTAATTATCACAAATACAAACACCAAAATTGTGAAAGATTAAGCTCTGACAAACTATCAGGTAATGGAAAAATCACTCACATACTTTTATGATATAACTTTTCTTATTAAGACAATTAATTTTTTTCTCTTTTGAGAACTACTTATATAAAATAACCCAACCCATTTTCTCATAATCTCTGCTGGTTTTGAACTGTTAGTAGCTCATATATTTGATCATCTTGTTTCTAAAATCAATTCCTTAAACCATTAAATGCTTTAAAGAGACAAGATGGATAAATCTGTTGTTGAATTCAGTTGTACATAAAGTCCTTAAGAGATCTTAAAATATTTTCTTAATTTTTATTTTTCTTTTACATTTCCTATTCTTTATGTATTAACTTATCCAGACCTGTATCACTATCTCACATCACATAAAGACAGCAAATTCCTTTGATATTCAAGGGGATTTTATGACTCCTGCTCACCCATTTTCCTTTCCAAGGTATCAGGGGTAGTTTCCAATCTGATTAGGTAAGTTCACACATATCCAAAACACAATGTACTACCCCCAGTCTTTAGTGAATAAGTAAACCTACAAAAATATTTTCTTGCAATAAAATTTTAATGAAATTTTATCACTGGGAAATTTTTAAAAGTGATAAAAAATTTTAAAGAACATTTTTTTAACCAATACCTGCATTTTTGTTGTATTTTATGCTTTCCTTTTGCTTTTTCTTTCTTGCAGCCTACAGCAAGGCATAAAGTTCAATGAAATATTAAAAAAAATATGATACTGTGAAGACTGCAATGGTTCATAAGACTAAATGAGGTCTTTCACCTCCAAGTCATAGGCTAGAACACAGCAGAGGCTGATAAAGGACTGAAAGGTCACCATCTGGCAGCTGCTCTAAAGGTGCAGTACAAGTCACCAGCAGAAGTCAAAGCCCAGTGGACAAGCATCTATAACACAGAAATCAACAGAACACCTGGTGTTCATTGGCAGTCTCTGATAACAGAATAAAGATTGACATGAAGATGCAATTGCATTCTCATCTTTAGGTGCAGCCCCCGCGGACTAGAGTGGAGATGCACGAGTTAGTATCAGTGGATAACTGACTGCAGATGTATCTGCTTGTGGTGATAAGAAAATCATTTCAATTTGATTTGAATGGCTGTCGCAAGCTAATATGCTTTATAAAATCTTTTCTAAAGGAATAATGACTTCCTCTTTAAAAAATAATTCTGCTAGTCTCTGCAACATGTAAACATTGGCAGTGGCACAAATTCTATGATCACAGTACCCCTTTCTTTCTTTTGCACTCAAGTAGATGCAGGGGTGTATTTGAATGGAAGTCTTTATAATTCAGTACTACATTGTGCTAATGCTAGCGTGTGAAATACACTTCTAAAGGGATGATTCTTTAAGTATACATGCAAGTTTGTCCTTAAACAGTTGATTGGCTCTGAACTGTCTTGTTAATCTACTAGTTGTTTTCTTACATTCCTTCTTAATTTTGACTAGCTTCTTAATTTCTGTCCCACATTTTCTCCATCACATCTGCTTCCACTGGTTATTTTTAAGACTTGGAGGGCTTACCTTCCTCCTTAATACTTAGATTACTGGTGCAGCTTAGATATCTGGCTAATAAACACTCTGTGGTTAATAAAAGGGAAGGAAAAAAGGACAGCCTCTGAAGAATTCCTGTAGACAGCTGTCCTTACACACACCTTCCAGCTTTCGGTAAAACATACTTCCTCACAGGCTGTATTTTGAGTTTTTGGGAGAGAGAATCATTAAATGCCCCATTTCCTGTGAGATTTCCTGTGTACATATAGAATTAAGGCATTGTGAGATTATATATCAAGGTATTATGAACATGCATGAGAAATAGGAATTTTTTTTTTTTCACACTTTATCTAAAGACTCTTCCTCAACTTCATACAAGCATATTTTTTATTATGTAGTGTTATAAACTGAAGTTCCTGAAAGTGCCTTTTTGCTCCATTTTTTCTGGTAATGTCCTGTTTAATAAGGATAGCATAAAGGTTTCACCATTTATTAGTGTATTAGGATGAATAAGCTGAAAGATAAATCTATGAATTTAGAGACTTTTCATTACTTACATTTGCCATCTCTCCTGCTTTGGGGATTTGTCCTTGTGCTCTCATCACAGATTTTCAAGGCTAAAAATCTCTCTTTCTTTGGAAATTATTTCCATTGTTCTGTCACAATCCTTTGATTTTTTCAAGTGTTGAGATCTTCTGTTAGCTGGTAACTTCAAATCAAGGTGAGGGTACAGAAAGAGCACTGAGACCAATATCTCTTCTGCCATTTCATGTCCCATTTATTTAACACTAAATGAAAATATGTTTCCCTAGATAGACGGTTTATTTTTCATTTCCTCTCACTTAAAATATATCATCACTACAAAAAGCTCTTTGAACCTAGAAAAATGTTAATTACAAGCAAAAACCTCTGACATACAACTTGACTAGAATAATATACATTTGCATGTGAACAGTTTTATTCCCAAAGGGTATGTTTCATGTCTTTGCTCACAGTCTGGCAGAATGTAATTTGCAGCTGGTCTAAACCATAAATCTATTCTTCTTATGAACCATTTTCCTATTACTTAAAATTCTAATATATTCCATCTAATCTATGTAACTTCTTATAATATCTGGTTTTCCAAGACCAGAGAGTTAAATGCTTGAGTGTAATACAGCAGGAACAACCAGATATTTTGGAAATTGATGTAAAATTTGATATCCGGATCTGAGGTTCAGCTCTAGCACAGATTTCTTTCATTATTGGAAAATCACTTAAACTTTAAAGTATATTTTGATCCTAACATCCACTGATATCACCCAAATGATTTAACATGTTAAAAAATGGAGAATTAAGAGTGACAATGAATAGTGACAATTTTGATTAAAGAAAAAAAATCTACTCAGGCATGTGTCAGGCTTTGATATTAGTATAGACTAGAAAAAAACAGCCACAGTAATTAAAATAATTCTTAGGAATCAATACATTCAGGTGGCCCTTTTGGCAAATTTCTATGGTTTCAAGCACTAGTAATTAAAATTATAGATGTAGTAACTCCTAGAAATGTGTAATGGCTCAAAACATATAAATAATATTTTCTATTTCAGCATTTATATTCAGAGAAAGTGTCATGTAGGTACATTAGAAAATCTTAATTCAGATAGCAACCTCAGACAAATTTTAATTCACAACCAAAACCACCGGACAAAACTATCACTTCCAATAGTATTTACACTGTGCCTGTTGGAGAGAGCATTACTACATGGACAAGGATGATGGACAAAGTGAACACTCACAATGGAATCACAGAATATTCTCACTGTTAAAGGACCAACAAGGATCATCTCTGTAGTGAATGGCCCATTCTGTGATCAAAACCACAACCGTGGTGCATTTTCAGCACCATGCTGAGCTAATCTCAGAAGACTTCAAGCATGGAAACTTCTTTTTCAGGGGTAGCAGCAGATTGTGTCACTCCACCCAGAAGGTGAAGGAACATTAAGAACATTAAGCCAAAACCACACTCACACTGGGCTGGTGTGAGGGCACTCAGGGCCAGGAGGTCTCTGTGAGTGCCATCCAAGTTTCCAGGGAAGGCTTCCCCTCCCACACCTGCCATTCCCAGGGAAAGTATTTTAGTCACTGTTTAGTGGGGATAAAAAGCAGAAGTATCTTTCAAAAAGACCACTATTCAACAATTATGCCAGTTTCTGCAGCAGAATTCCCAAAGACATGCAGAAAACCTACTTATTTTATGCTATCTTTACTAGACTGAAATTCAGACTAATTTTTTTGTTCAGAAAAACTTTAACTTGAAAACAATGATTGATTTCATGACACTTTAGCATAGAGCTTTTTCATCTCTCAGCTTACCACGAATTGTTCTATCTAATTTTATTCCAGGAAAAAAAAAAAAGTAAATATTGCTAAAATATTTAAGTATATTAAAATGCTAGCATAGAATATTCCCTTTAAATTCTCGGGAAATCAGTTCTGGAAATCTCTCAGGAGCAAGATGCACTTTTGTGCTATCATTCATTGCATTAATGGAATATATATAAAAAAAGATACTCTAAATGCAATAGAAATGAGACCTGTTCTCAACTTTGACTTTAATAGAAATTTTATTTAAAGTAAACTCACCACAAAACCCATTTCATAGGACTACAAATTCTAAGTTTTAATAAAATGAATAAAATTATTAAAATCTACTCATCAAGAATGAAACTATATCCATAGATGATCCAAACATATCCCCACCTCCAGTCATGAAATTCTTAAAGTTTATTTTCATAAAAAGCATTTTCACATATTTTCTATTTTCACCTCATTGAAAACATAAAAAAACTTCAAAAAGTTCCAGTCACACCTTTTTGTTGTCTTAGAACACATTATATTTTTTCAAAGTTACTAAGTTTGCATTATTTTTATTCACTAAAAATGTTAATGCGCTAACTAAATACTGAAATTTTATTGTTTAATGTTTTTAACAGTACTTAAAATCCCAAGAAAAAGGAAAAAAATTGAAAATAATCTGCCAAAAAGAAAAAAAAAAAGAACTGAAACTTATAATTAACATGAGTTGGTTTCACTGGCAAGCAAGGCAATAATCTAGGGAATTTGTTAAGTCAATGATGATATTGTTCATTATAACTACAGCAGTTAGGAAAAATCTGGCAGTTCATGAAGGCTTTGTCTAATTTAAATATTCATATTTTCATTCTTCTTTAATTTTACTTTAATATGATGAGGTCTGGCATGCTCAAAACTTTCACACTATTCTGGAAACAGTCTGTAGGAGATATAAAACTAATGATCCGAACTGAAAGGAATATCTGTTAAATGAGAACAGAAGTTGAGCCAAAATACATTATTACTACACTGTATATATTATATGCTGAAAGGATCAAGTTACTCTAAAGTACAAAATACTGGCATAGATAGAAAGTATGGATTTTTTTTTTGTTTGTCTGGCTAATTTACGGTAAACTTGATGTGAAAAGGCCCACTTACCCTATTATATGGAAGTATTGAAAAGAGATACTAAGGAAGGTATTTAAAAGCATTTGACTTAATAGAATACATTTAAATTACTTCTAAACTTGCTTAGCTCATAGTGGTAGCCATGGAAAATCTTTTCTGCAGATACAGAATGTAAATAGCATACTGAAAAGAAGCTTTTGTTGAGGCAGAAGCTCTGAAAATTAGAAACTAGGGTGATTGTGCAGCCTTGTCAAATATAACAATCCTAAGATAACCCATCCTGTGTTGGCCATGTATGTTTAGAAGTCAGTGAGGATTAATACGTTAATACATGGACATCAACTCTCGGAAAGTGTGCTGTCTTGAGGAACGAGAGAGAAAGCAAGAAGAGCAATCTGCCCCATTGTAAATTCAGCACCAACCTTGTGATTTACTACATTTTTTCAAGAGAGCAAGTGTCATAAACAGCAATGTTAGGTTTCAAACTTCCTACAGGTTGTTATGTTTTGGTCTGCTCGTACGGTAACACATAGTAAATGGGGGCAAAATAATATATTATTATTCTGTCCTTTGCAGTTGCCTTAATTCCATAAAGCAACAGTTAATTATTCCTGTGGCAGTTTGCCTTTACTGATACAGAATTTCCTTCCTAAACCATAAAAGCATAGAACAGTTTGTGGGACTTTTGTCACCATTCACTCAGTACAGTGGATTATAAATTCTCATCAGGCTGAACAAAGACATCAGTCCAGGAGTCAGGGAATCCCTATGCCCTTACTATATAACAGCTTTAACTCCAGCTCACTGTTTAGTCTCCAGCTAACAAGTCCTTAATTTCTACAACACACTTCAACAATTCCCTGGTCCTCACAACAAACCTCAGTACAGAATAAGGTGTAGAATATGACAGCTGCACTTTGCCAAGACAAAGATGAGAGAAATTAAGGTGGCAAAGGGAGAAAGACAAGAAAGGATCACCAGCCCATAGGTTCTCTGTTGGGCCTGTGTAGAATTTTCCAGGTCTTGGGTCAATGAAGAAAAAGAGAGAGAGAGAGAGAGAGAGAGAAAGAGAGAGAGGGAAAAAGGAGGTGAGAGGGATTGACTCACATAATTATCTCACTATTGACAGGGTTAAAGGTTGTTGGGTTTTTGGTGGATCTTTTTTGCTTGTTTTCCCCAGGTAATTTATGAATACAGTAAAAACTCCCAGCAGAAAATACTCAAGTAAAATGTCTAGTATTAAAGGTGGTCATTTATCCTTAGCCTTAACTTCCAATCTTTTCACCGTAAGACTAACATTTCCTAACATTTTTTCTCCTTAGAAGAATTTATGTCTAAAAATCTCCTAGAAACATTGTTAGTTTTTGTTTTCAAGCACATTAGACTAATTTATCTGCATAAACACACATTTCTCACACAATCTGTAATAGATTTGTTGATGAATCTGACCCAAATAGGATTGAATTTAAAAAGCAGCCTAGTTTTCCTTTCAAAATACCAGAAGACAGCCATCTTTGTGTTTTACCAGAACACAGAAAAATGACTA
Source organism: Melospiza melodia melodia (assembly GCF_035770615.1). Taxonomy (NCBI): domain Eukaryota; kingdom Metazoa; phylum Chordata; class Aves; order Passeriformes; family Passerellidae; genus Melospiza; species Melospiza melodia. Next base: position 99,197,632 of record NC_086195.1, on the reverse strand, counting down.
GGCCATAGTGTTTGTCCAGAGAAAATTCAAATTTGCTGATTTGATTAGCATGGCAATAATGTATAGATAACCATCTGCTTACTTAGATGAATTCAGGGAGCTTCACTCAGACCCATCCGATGGGAGACTGGAATATAAGAAACTGCAAAGTTTATATCAGAGAATGGCCTGGGTTTCAGAAGCAGACAGGGTCCAATTCTAATGTCAAATAAGCAATATTCACATACTAGATCAATAGTACCTATATACCTGCATCTGAGTTGAAATTTAAATCTTTTGAAGCCAGCACTAGTGCCGTATAAATCATGAAGCTGGCATTCTGTAAAATCTCCCAATGGCTGTGATACACTCTGTGAGAGAGTAAGGACTTAAAATTTGGCTTGCTGTGAGCATAAAACAGACAGCTCATAGTCGTAGAAGCCAGAACAGCAATATCCTAGAAGCCAAGCATATTGCATTAGCAATGAGCAAATGCATAATGGCTTATTCTTTACAGAAGCAAATGCTAATAGACTTCGACTTTCTGGTACAAGTTTCAAAGGATGAGGTCACGCAAAATCTTAATTCTGTAAATTTGTTGAACTGCAGAATGATAAATATATCTTAAATGGCTTCTTAATCACCAAAGAACTCAAGTTCCTCTGACAATGTGAACCTAGTAATTTTTCTAGTGTCAATCAAAAAAAAAAAGCCGACAAACGCAATAACTGCCAAAAAAACCCACAAACCTTCTGACTCTATAATACCATCTCTAACACCAGCTATGCTCACTTCAGCACACATAAACTGAATCAGGTTGTTGACAATATGTAAGATGAGTCTAGTATCACAAGCTAGATAATCTATTTTTTTCCTCTTTCTTGTATCTTCAGAAAGGATAAAGAAGAAAAAATGAAAGTAAAATATTTTCTGCAACAATATTTCATAAAGTAGATCAAAGTTGACTCTTGTCGCAACTTTTAGATTTCTTTTCCATACAATGATAGTTTAGAGAAAGCATTTAGATTTCCTGACCAACTGGGGAATCACATACTAAAGACTTTTTGGAAGATGACACAAAGAAAAAATTATTTACCAATAGAGGGCCCTGAAATCCAATTAGTGCAGAATGAGCAATCAGAAATGACATCCCAGATATAAATCTGATATATTAATTGAACCAGCATGGGAACTATGTAAATAAAAATAAGCTATTTATTATGTGCTACCACAGGGGAAAAAAAGAAAAACAGAGATCATGAGTTCTTTCAGCAATTAATTACTTATCTTTAGGAGTAAAGATTTGTGAAGTGAAAATCTCAGGAGCAGTAGACCGCTAAAATCTGTATGCTAAATGCCACTAGATGCCTGACTATTTCTTTGCAATTGCCTGTGTCCTTGCAATATTTTTGTAAGGACTCAGTGGGAAGCAAAAGATTAAAAACATGTAGAGTGTGAATTTTTTTCACTTTTTCATTCAGCTTTCATCATTGTACAAAAATTATGAAACTATTGCAAAGTCACTGAACAGCAAGGAAAGCCAGGTGATGACACAGCAGTAAACAAACACTGAACTTTTGGAAATGTGCAGTCTAATAAATGTTAAGGTACATTCTTTTGATCTATAGCCTATTTAAGAGGAAAGGCAGTCAAAACTAAATGCTTTGCAGTAAACACTGTCTATACAAAGAAGACCTTTCATAGCTAGTATTTGTCTATAACATTCAAGAAGTATCTGTTAATAAAATTGCATTTGTTAGTAAATCAAAAGAAATGTGTTTAAGGCCTTCAATCAAGGTTTTCTTTCAGATAGTGATGAAATACACTCGAAAGTCAAATAACACATCAAAAATTAGAAAGGGGTCAAACATTAGAAAATATACATCCATATTTGTGGTCACTTAAAATACCACTGAAACTATGGACAGTCTTATGAGTTAAAAGCAGGTTTTTGATTTCACTGTATTTTCCTTTGGTTTTCTTTCACACTGGTGGGGAAATATCACCCAAATGAAAAGAAAGAGATTCAAATGAATGAGTACAGTCAGTTAGTTTAGCTGTGGTTGTCCAAAAAATATAAATGCCAATCAGGTATTTTGACTGCAGTGCAATTTTTGAAAGTGATGTCCATTTTTAAGTTAAAAAAAAATTCTGATTCGGCTGATCTATTGATTAGATTTGATATGGAAAATGACCTTTTTAGGTCATTTAGTCTGACTCCTAGATCAGCATCACTTCCTAGAAAATATTTTTGAGATGAAAAATTGTGGTGAAGTTACGCTGTTGATAATTCATACCCTTTTTTCACTATGGCCCTTAGTGACCTGATCTCTGCACAGGTTCCTAGGCTAATGTGACTGTAAAATATGCACCAGTTGCTAAGAAATTATCTTCATTCATACCTTATGCTGAATTTGTCCACATCTTTATAGGTAGACAAAAAATGTCAGCATTATAGAGGGGCTCCCTGCTCTTCTGCATCCTCTATTCTTCAAAAGGCACAGACTGCAAACAGCAGATTAGGTTAAATTCTGAGAGGCATTTTCAGCAACACCTCTCTTTTCACAGTGAACCATGTTTAGACATATTTTGACAATATTTCCAACTTCAGAGTTAAATCATCTTGATTGTTTATTTATCTTCCAGGGGCCATGCAATATCTGTTACCAAGAATGTTAGCACAACTGTAATTTACCAGGCCTCTCCGTATGAGTTCTCTACTCTTTTCAGCTTCTAGAGACTGCAATAGCATACTTGCTCAGAATTAAATAGATGTGACCAGACCCTGTGTTCTTTAATTCCACCCACATTAAAGTGCTGGCTTAGCTTTAAAGAGGTCTTTTTGTTTCCTAAAATCTTTTACTAATATAAATTGCAAGATTCAAGACTTCTTTGAAATAATTCTAAGAGGGATATATGTTGGTAAATCAAGGGCTTAAAAACATTTTTAACCAAGGTTAAATGCCAAAAGAACTTTTGTTCTAGAGGATTAAGTGGGTGCAGAGGAAAATTTCACAATCATTCATTTAGCTGATGCACAAGCACAAAAAATATGTATCACAAAGTATTTTCATTTAATCACAGGAAGGGCTGAGAAAGAAGGGACCTCTGGAAGCCATCTGCTTTAGCCACCCTGCTCAAGCATGGCCACCTGAAGCCAGTTTCCCAGGACAATAACTAAACAGCTTTGGAATAGCTCCAAAGCTGGCTACTCCACAACCTTTCTAGGCAACCTGTTCCAGAGCTCAGTCACCCTCACAGTGAAAAGTATGTTTTCTTCTGATGTTCAGAAAGTACATCCTGTGATTCAGTTTCTGTTCATTGTGTCTGGTCTTGTCACTGAGCACTGCTGAGAAGTGTCTGACTCTGTCCTATCTTCATCTTCCCTTAAAGTATTTATATACCAAATCCCCCTGAGCCTTCTCTCTTCTAGGTTAAATAGCTCCAGCTCTTTCAGTGTTTTCTCATTAAAAAGATGCTTCAGCACCTTTATGATCTTTGTGGCCCATCTTTGAACTCTCTCCAGTATGTTCACGGCACTCTTGTCCTGGTACAGCATTTCAGGTATGGCTCCATCAGTGCTGAGCAGAGTGGAAGACCCATCCCTCTGCCTGCTGGAAATACTTTGCTTACTGCAGCCTCAGATATAATGAGCCTTCTTTATGGCAAGGGAAGAGTGCTGGCTCCTGCTAAACTGGTAATCCAACTCCCAAAAGATCTTTTCCGCCAATCTCCTCTCTAGACCTCTGCCCCACAAAATATGGTGTGTGAGGTTGTTCCCCTCCCTCCCAGGAAAAGGATTTTGCATTTCTTGTTGAAATTCATGAGATTCCTTTCAGCCTCTTTCTCCAACCTATTGACATCTTTCTGGGTGTCAACATAACTTTCTAATATATCAGACACTTCTCCAAGTTTGGTGGCATCAGCAAATGTTCTGAAGATAGATTCTGTCCCATCACCCAGATAATTTTTGAAGGTCTTAAACAGAACTGGACCAGGCTCCCAGAGAGTTATAGATGTATTTTGGTCTGGATTTTAGTAAGAATTTTGGTACTGTCCTTCACAGTATTCTTCTGGACAAGTTGCCCAGCTGTGGGAAGGGGGTTTCAGGTGCACTGGGTTTTCTTCCAGAAATTTGGCTGAAGGGCAGAACTTGAAGGTATACTTCCTTTTAATGTTCGGCTTTTGTTAGGGGCATTTGGTTCATTCACCTTGGGCTCCTAGCATTTTTACCTTATTTCTTGCCTGTTAAGATAAACTGCTCTTGAGGTCAGATATTTCTTTGACCTTGCAGGGCTTTAAGCACTGCGGCATGGTGTAGAATTATCTATCATTCAATCATTCCCCATTTATTTTTTTCTTTATAAAGATTGTATTTTATATGACACGAGGTCAGATTTTCTGTCAACATGTTCATCTTTTATAAGAACAAAATGAAAAGACACAATGAAATATATTGATTCAGGTCACTTGGATATTGCATTCTCTGTTTGGGTACAGTCCTCAAGAGAGTAATTATTTAAATGACTCATAAGCTTTTTTTCTTCTATGGGCCAAATTTTGCAACTGGACAACTCGTATCAATTCTCCTTGATACTCATGAAGCTTAATTTTAAGTTCTCCTGTTGAACCAAAAAGTCTCTTCCTTTCTAACTTCTATCCTTGGAGAATGTTGTATGAGTCTAAATGAATCCTGAAAAGTCCTGTAAGAAACTACAATATGTTGAACCTGTTGAACAAGGTCTTGATCAGAAATCATGCTTTTCATTTTACTTTTTCTACTGGAAAACTAAGCTACAAATATTTGAAAAGTGTATATAGCAGTATAGATGTCCTATTTGTGAAGAACTCTGGCTTTAAACAAGTTGAAGATTTCTAATTTTCATTAGAAATCAGATTATAGAATGGGTTTCTTCACTTAAAAATATTTTATCTCCCCTCTAGTTTTTCTAGCCTCTAAGTCTTCATATCTTATAAGGGGATGTTCAATTTTAAATACCCAAAATACCCAATAGTATTCCTATTCATACAACAGCTTTTGATTACTGTTGTGGAAGACCATGCCTCATAAGATCAAATGTATTTTGATAGACATAGAGAAAAAGAAGCAATTAGGCTTCTTTTAGGCTGTTAGGCTTGCTATTAGGCTTTTTTTTTTTTTTTAAATCCTTGCTTATAGTCCAACTGCACTGAAACATAGACATCAAACTAAATAAGTATAAGTTAGAGTGAATAATATAAATATAATTACCTAGTATTTACTATCACAGATAATAAATTTAGGACACCAATTTATGGAAACTCTCTATCTGAGAGTAGTAGCTTTTTTCATATAGCTGTGGTCATATTGTTGTACTGACTTCATGCAGAAAATATTTTTCATAAAGACATTTTGCTTTTGTAGTCATGTGAATAGCTTACTGGGGTTTTTTGGTATTTTAGTTTGGTGTTTTTTGTTCTTTATTTTTTGAGAAATAATACATGTTTTTTAAAATGCTATTTAGAAACTAGGACAAAGAAACCCAGGTAGAGTCCAGGTGCCTTCTTTTATGAAGCTAAGTAACAGATTTTCTACCTGTTTCCTAAGAGATTTTTGGGTGAGTTATGCAAACACACAGGTTTCAGCAACAAGGAAAACTTAATTTAGACCATTCTTTGCCCTCTTTCTCCTGGCCTTTATTTACTACTCAAAGTAGTGCAGCTCTCTACAGACTCATATTGAGTGCTGTAATGTGTTATCTGTAGGCTGCAAAGGAAATCAGAGCACAGAAAACATTAATATAAGTACTGTCTGAGGGGACAGACAAGGTAGGAGGCTACTTTCAATACAGATCATATTGGCTATTACTAATAATAATTAGCTATAATAATTTTAATAATAATTAACGTAAAAAACTAACATTTGGTCACCCACTATCCCTATGAAATCACAGATTGTTTTAACCTGATTATTATTGGTTTTCCAAAACAACAGCATCAGTATCAGCTTAGGATGTCTGCTTGTATCATGATTATTGGAAACAATGTTTAATAAATAGGATGTTAATTACTTAATTTTGCACATAGTCACGTACTTCAGAAGAAGATTGCACTATTTCTAAACTTAATAGGCTCAGTTAAATATTTTCAAGGATTTGCTATAGAATACTTATCTTTGTTCTAAACATTTGTTGTATTATTACCAGTTGAGCTCATTTTCTCCAACAGATATATAATGAATTGTTACATAGTCTCACTTTTGTCTATGTTAGTCATTTGTTTGTCCCAAAGGAAGAATACAAAAGTGACAAAAGGAGTTCACAATCCCACAACTTGCATATTCTTGTCAGTATGATGACTCCTCATTGGAATTATATGGAATAAGTTCTGAAAGACTGAAAGAATAGAAATTATAAAAAAGCCATTCAAAACAATTTTGTACTTTGCTGTGTGACCATTGAAAACTCAACAATGTTCTTGAAATAGGTATTCCTCAGAGACTTCTTTATACTTGAATATAATAATTTGTCTCATTCATTAAACTTGAGGGAGAAACTTACTGAAGATGCAACATTTTCAAGTGTTCTAATTTTCCCAAGGTCATTTTAGGAGCCAAAAGGAATTAAAGCATATACAATGACATGCTGCTTGATTACATTTTTAACATCTCATCAGTGTTCTTTAGTGACTTAAATTTTTCATTATCTGTTCCTCTTAAAGTTATAGCTCCTGTTGTTTGCCTTCCATACCTTGAGACTTTGCTTAATTATATTTAGATTCGATCAGAGACAAGGTGTAGGAAAGGTGAATTAAAAAACAATTCCTGATAATCATGAAGACATGATCTACGTTGCCTCTCTTGACATGTCTGCTCATATATTCATACCAAATGGTCCAGAGACATATAGCTGGAGGGAAAAAAATATGGTTAGCAGTATTTTTTTTTCTCCATGCTGTAATCCCATGGCTTTCCACAGACAAAAGTGATGAATTACTATCAACCAAGACAGCTTTTTTGATGTGTCCTCTTGTACATGAAAAACTGGGCTGAGACCACCTGAAGTCATTTCTCTAGAGATTTTGAACAAGTATAAAAAATGGTTTTGTTTTGGACTTGGTAGGCCTCAGAAATGAAAATGCCAGTATGTCGAGGACAACACATCAATCTAATTTGCTACCTGCATTCCCAATCCTATTTTATCCCTACTGAAACTGCTGCACAATATGTGATACAACAGCAACCATATTCCACTATTAAGCCGTAGTTCTTTTCAGGAAGTGAGAGATTGTCTTTTTAAAAAAGCTTTGATTGCAAAGGCTGTAGGTGCAAAAAACTAGTGAAATGCTCATTTAGTAATTTTAGAGTCATGCAGGGAGCCTAGTTAATTAAAGGAGAGAGACATAATAGGGTGAGAAGTTATAGATAAATCACCTGATTCCATCAAATAGCATTCCTCTTATTTTTTCGCTAAAGAACAGTTCAATATTTTACAGTGGGATTATTCTGCCCTGTTATTTTTCTGTTTAATAAGACAAGAGTAAAAGCAAATGTAAAAAAAGCCCCAAGGTTTAGTTAAAGTAGATTAGAAGCAAGAGGTTTGGGAAAGTTGTGGTTACATGCAAAATATTTTCTTCTTCCTTTCATTCAGTTGAATGACAAGAATGATTTCTGGTACTTTCTTATTGCAATAGACATACTGAAAATTGGATTTTCCAAAGCACAGAGGGTCATATAGAAAAGAAATTTCTAGAGTACAGAAAGTTTACATAATTTCTGACTTCTATATAAGGATTCTTTGGATAACAGCAGCATTTCCACACATGGTATTTTTGAGTGGCTTTTTTGTCTTTTAATTCTTCAAGAATTAGTAAAATCCTAAACATCCTTTATTGAAATGTGATTTTAAAATTCTTCAATTTTTGAGTACATGGCAGCATTCATCATTCACTGTGTGTGGAATGTCAATATACAGATACAACTCATGATCAGTTCTAACAAACTTCTGCATCTCTGTTAATTTCATTTTTTAAGGAACTTCAGTACTGAAGGTACTCTTACTCTTTAGGATTAATAAAATTTTGAGTTATTTAATGTAGAATTGTTTATTTGCATGTGGATGTACAAGGTGAGATGCAATGTCTCATTAATAGTGTGGACAGAAATTTTAACTTGAAGTACTTGACATTAATTTAGATTCACTAAAACAAAGTTATTAAAACTTATGGGTTTTATACTAACTTTGATCTGCTCCATAATATATAAAAAATATTGCATGACAAGTTCACATTTTATCAGTATTTCCTTGCATCATAACTTAGCTATCCAAGAATATTACAATCAATTTCTGAAAAACAATATTAAAAATAAGAATATGTGCATCTGATACAGCTTAGGCTAAAGTTAGACCAGATGAATTTAATCTTATCAATCCACTGAGGAAATATTGATCTTTGCTGAAGTAAATAAGACAATTTACAAGAGGATGAGTATTGACTCCAAAAATTAGCCTTGGGGAAAAACATTTCTCCATCCTCACTGAAATACAAAGATCACATGCAGTTAAACTTGTCTGTATCTATCATAAAAATTAATACCAGGATTTTGTGGGAGATTCTACACAACAAGATATTCTAGAAAGCGTGGCACACATGGACATTGTACTATGAATTGCACTTCTAAGGAAGAATTTCTTGCAATTAGTTGAAGGCTCTTCTGAGAGTAAGTAAAATGGAAACTATTGATAAACTATATGAGTTGTACATTTTGAACAATAATTCTAAGTCAAATAATTTATAGATTGTTTGTATAAACATACTATAAAATTTAGATGATTGCAAAATGGGAAGATGCTAAAAACAGGCTTTGTGTCGTAATCTTGCTTCCGGCTAATAAAGAGAAAATTTATCTTTTTTTATTGAATGTTACAATTCTGATGACTTGACATGTAAAGAATTTTAATCAAAGAAATTAAACTATATAATATCTGTGCTTTCCCTACAACTTCTAGAATGAATGGGTTGTAGTCCTAGCTTGCTAAATGAGTGGTTTGGTTTTTGGTTTTTGCTTTTTTTTCCTAAGTATGGCAAACCATATTACAGATATTCATGCATAGAGCTAAGCAATGAAACATAGCTCTGGTAAAAGATGTGTTTAGTTAGCTAGGTTATTAGTGAATTGACTATGAAGAACACAACCTCTTAAAATCCTGTAAGCAATCTAAGCTGATAAATAAAGAATAATCTAAGCTGAGATATACAGGTAGACAAGAAGACTCTATGTTCATTGAAATGCTGAAAATCCCTTCTTATCTGCACCCCATTGGAGCTACTTATTTACAAGAACTTGCTGTTTCACTTCAGACTCTTTATTATCCATAAATATGTTTCTGCACATGCTCAGATTTTTAAATAAAAATCATATTTATTAAATCTTGAAAAACAATCTAATATTATCATAAAAAATTTCCCTGCAGATAAATGCTAGACATATACCTTGAGCTGCTTTAAATCATATAGCAGGTTGCATTTTTTTACCTGAAAAATCTCCTGCAAGCCTACAGTTGTATTTTGGCTTTGTTTCAGGCTGTGGTAATCAGTGTCCTTGGAAATTAAAATATTTATGTATGTCTGCTTGATGAACAACCATTGCCCTCATGCACCCAAGCACATCCAAATTCTACAGAGAATATGGTGGTTGCATCTAAAATCAGGCTTCTCTTATAAAGGAGGCAAAATGTCAGAGTGTGTTCACAGCAAAGTTACTCTGTTTCCTGAGACAATTTAAGTCTCTATCTTTCAGTGCCCTAGAGACAGTTTTAACTATCAAGCCAACATGTTGATGTTTTTTTTTCTGGTTAAAGCCCTTTTTTATGAGGCAATGAGCTGCTCTCGTATGCTGCTGAGATGCCACAACATCAGTCAGAGTTCAAAATATTCAGCAGCTGACAACAGATACTCAGAAACTTCCCAACTGGGACAGAATTTCAGCTCCTATTTACAGAAATGGCTGTGTGAGTAAAACCAAATTGCTAGTCATACAAAACAAGCAATTTTCTTTCTGTGAAAAATAGATCCAAATAGGAACCAAATATGAAATCACTTCTATGTATGCACCCCTGAGTCTGTATTCTCTGAGTGAAATTGCTTGAATGACATAGGAACTAGATTGGGTGAAAGAGTTTATTTCTTCTGATGAGATTTAAAATTTCCATTGAGAACACAGGTAATTCAGTTATCTGATTCACAAGTATATTATTCATTTGATCAAACTACTGTAGGCTAAAGGATGCACATAATAAATTTATAGACAGTCACACATCTTCATAGCTCAGAGTTCACATCTTTCCTTTCATATTCAATTCATCCTCTGAACCTATACATGTGCTGAATTATTGTCTTTCTTATTTTGAAATTTACCAAAGACTAGACTTTTATACAACTATGATAGCTGTGGATTTGTGTCCCCTGTCACATTCCACAGAGTAGCTTCCAGGACAGAGGAAGCTTGGTAAATAATTTTAATAATTAGTGTATCCACAACAGACTTCATCTAGGATTCACTGAGCCTGCAGCACAGAAACATCTTTCCATTGCATAGTTAATGCTCTACATTGTTGTTTGCAGCATCTGAGGTCCTATTAAAGGCTTCTTAGAGCCATTGCATTTTCCACATAAATAAAGTTATGGTCTGTTTTGCCCTTCTGTTTTGAAGATAACCTTTCCTGAAAGAGGCTCAAAATTCAATAAGAAGTCCTGCTGAAAGCAATGGAAGTAAGAAGTAACTAAGTCATAATAGGCTTATTAACATTCCACTTAATCAATAAATGCTGATAAATATTTTTTAAAAACATGTAAAGGAAAAAAAATAATTACAAATTTGAGTTAAAAAAACCCCAAAACCAGAAAAAAATCCTTACAAGTGAACAGAAGATTATAATGGCTGCTCTCTGTCCAATCTGAAATGTAAGAAATGCAGCTTTCTTCATTAGTTCAAAGGTGAGATGCAGTCCTGCAGATGTGGGGACAGTATGGGAGAATGAAGCTTAAAATGAGGCAGTTCAGGCAAGGCAAGTTGTGAAAATTGAGACCTGAAAGTAAAAAAATTGTAAATAATATCAAATGCCAGTCAGGGAAAAAAAAAAAAAAAACAAAAAAACCAATTTTGTGTAGAATTAGAAATTTTGAATTAGAAGTATTATGTTGCATCTTAACTGAACCAGATACCCTATTTTCACACCATATACTGCAGACTTGAAGTATTCCAGCAAAGTGTTTCTAAATTCTAAGTGGCCCCCCATACCCTCAATCCCAACTATTCTGATTTGGGAAAACAAGGGGTAGGAACTGTAGCCCTTTCTTCAGTAGCAGCTGGAGCAGCAAGCAAACACTTGCAAGGCAATGATGATCAACAGCTGCAAGAATGATCCATGCAGGAGAAGACTACTTGGAAATGCATAGTTGCTTTCCTTCCTGACAACCTTCAGTGAGGCTATATATAAACCCAAAATTTGCTGAATGCTGGGAGGGCAGCTAGTCAGAAGGTCTGAATTATGCACTGGGACAAACCAAGGAGTTTCAGAAAATGAGAAGGTATCAAATTTATCAGTTTGAGAATTTGGCTATAACTCCCAATTACTAAATATAAAAAATGCAGCAGCATCAGACAATGGGTCTGATCCAATTGCCCAGGAAATCAATGAGTGTCTTTCTTGTGACTTCAGCAGACCTGGCCCTTGTCCAACATCCTCTCACTCTATCGATTTTAATCCTATTCCTTCTTTCTCCTCCCACACTTTTCACCTTCAACAGCTTTTCTTCTGTCCTGCACCACCTTCTGCTGGCAAGAAGTATCATATTTATATGAGGCTCTAAGTTCTTGGGATTTGACCTAATCATGATAACGTGCTAAATGGAAAGGTTCTGTTTTGAATACTTATTTAGTTAAGGTTGGGGAAAAAATACTGAACAAGCATTTAAAATTATAAATAAAATGCAGGTATAAAATTATAATTTGAAAAAAGGTAGACAAATATTTCATGCATTAAAGTAAACCTCCAGTCTTAAAAAGTTTAGGCCTGTTTCTGTGATTGAAATAAGAACACTGTAGGTAATTTCTTGAAAAAACTCCAAGGCTGAGATTATTTCAACATATTGAATTCTCGAATTAGTATCACATAAACTAATTTGGAAGCTATCCAACCATTGGATAACAAAGGAATTTACTAGAAAACTGAAAATATATGCCTTATAATTACCAAATATCAAATCCTTGAGAGGGAAAAGATGAGTCATTCAGAGTAAAAATAACCCATTCATTCTAAAACAAACAGTCTGGATGATAAAGATCTTCACATACTACTGAAATACAAAGAAAAAAAGTCTGGATATTTTCAGAACACAATCCTCACTATATTTTAAATTAATTGTGCAGGTAACTATTTAAAACTTAAAATAAAGATACGAAAGTTAGTTAGGGTGGCAAAGGGCCATGAGGGGAAGCTGTCTGAGCTGTGGCTGTGGTCACTTGTTCTGTTCAGCTGGAGAAGATGAGACTGAGGGGACACCTCATTGCAGTCACAGCTTCCTCACTGGGGGAAGAGGAGGGGAAGACACTGATCTCTTCTCTGTGGTGATCACTGGCAGGCTTTGAGGGAACAGCCTGAAGCTGTGTAAGGGGAAGTTTAGGCTGGATATCAGAAAGAGGTTTTTCCCCCAGAGGAGGCTGGGCACTGGAACAGGCTCCCCAGGTCACAGCACCAGCTGGACAGAGTTCAAGCAGTGTTTGGCCAGTGCTCTCAGGCACATGGTGTGACTCTTTGGGAGGGTTCTTTATGGGGCCAGGACCTGGATTTGATGATCCTTTAGCGTTCCTTCCAACTCAGCATATTCTGTGATTCTGTAAGTCTTTGAAGAAAAAAGCTTTATTTAGAAAAAAAAACAAGATAAAAGGAAATTGTCCCATGACTAAAGGTTCAAACCTTTTGAACACAGAATCAAATGGATTCTGAGCATACCACTGTAGTAACACAATATATATATTAATCATCATAATTTAAGTCTCAATACATACAGCTTATCTGTCAGGGCAGTTTCTTACAAAAATTTTTTACCGTGCATATATATAAAAATGTATTTTTGGTTGTTTACCTCATTAAATATTCTACCTTTTATTAGTAAGAAATATTAGGTTAGTAGAGAAATGCCTCCATTCTACCTAAAGAATTACTAGTGTAACATTGGTAGAATACCTTAGTATGGTTTTATTCCATTTTAAGGGCAAGGAAAATTTATCTGTTATATTAATATTGCACTCAATTCATCCATTAAAAACCAAATTTTTACTACGATATTTACAAAATACATGTCCTGCAAGTTAATGTAAGTACATTATAAACTACGATAAATTATTTTTAATTATAAAAAATGTTCAATGTGCTAGCTCATTGGCTTACTTCAACAGCTGATTCTATTTCTTTTACTTTTCAATTTATTGGAAAAGTGAATTGATGATGAGATTAGGTTATGGACAATTTCCTTCATATTAAAATCTTTTTACTGCCAGAAGAAGAAATAATAAAGACCAAACTGTAATGTACATTGTAAATAATAATTTTATAGTCCAAACTTCTTTAGCAGATCTTGCTTGTTTCAATCTCCTGATTATTCTTCAAGAATTTGAAATGTCTGAAAAAAAATAGCAAGAACAACATTAAAATAACAAGAAAACATGTCTTACAATATCAGAATTGAGAAATCTTTGAGAAATGTCATAGATCTATGAACTAGCTATGAACAAAAGGAGACATTAAGGTGATTTAGGGACTGCAAGTGATAAAAGATCAGTTTTCACAAGTTTCTGTGACAGAAGAAATTGTAGAGATATCTACTAGATATCAGTATAATTAAACACATTGAGAAAAGCAGTAATGAATAGCTGTTTTAAAAGACACACAAGTGGTGAGGTTGGTGACTAACACAAATCTTGTTACTTCTATTTTCCTTGTTCTGTTCTGAACCGTTTAACATCTCTTTAGTGCTCATTTCATCCAGTAATGCAAACTCTTCGCAGTTTATGAGCCATGGCCATAATCCATATTCTTCCTGCTAAGGAAGTAAAAACCTGTCTGCCAACAAATTGTCAAACCCCGCTCACACACATGCACACATTTGGGGCTTAGTTATCATTGCTCACTTAGGGTTTGCACAACATTTCCTAAGCATGTGTTTACCAAGATTAATACTAATTTGAATTATCCCATCTACTTTATAATTCATAAAATACTTTAGCTGGTTGGAGATTTTAAGTGCCAGCGCTGATAGTTTTGTTTAATATGGATTTGATCTAAAATCCAATTAGAAAAAGCAGCAAGAGCATCTCTGCAATAATTATGCCATTGTTTTCCATTCTTTATTAATATTTCAGTTTTAATCCATATCTATAATTTTAATTTAAACTAGAAGTAAGCTAAAAAATCAGCAGAAGTGGGAACACGTTGAAGGCCAGACTGAATGTACCCATATCTGTATTGCTATAAAAAGAGCCAGGGAGCAATATCAAAGATTGTACCTCTATATTACTTGATTTGCATAACTTTTAGAGCTCTCATCTGTGCACACTCTAACTGGATGTCTCAAGAGGTATCTTTGGGCAGAATTCAAGGTAGTCATTGCTCATGAACTGATGTAGAACGGCACTATGAATATGACTGTATAGGGATCACTTCCTCTGTCTAAAACAGAATTCCAAAAACATCTTGAGGGTTTTGCACTCTCCTGTTCTCCTGCAACATTCTTGTACAGGTAACAGCTACCCTAAAAGCCACTGAAGAACACCATTCCTCATTATTTTAGAAGCTCAGCCTCTAGGTCCAGCAGAGGTCCAGGAACACATGATCAATAGTGAGTCTGTGAAAATTTTGCAAAAACAGATGGGTCTCAATAGTGTAACAGTAAGATAGCTTGTACCCCTAGGCTTTGGGGGACAAGGAGGAGTCCCTGAATCACTATTGTTTGGCTTCACAATACTGTGAAACACCTACATCTGACTTGTGCTTGTAAGGTCCCCGACTGAGGCAGTCAGTTTATTTCTGTGGTGTTATTTCTATGAAGGGGTTGGTATACTGTCCCAGTTTTCATTTGCATCCATCTTCCTTCCACATTGCAACACTGGAGATTCACATTAGTACTGCAGATGCAACAGAGGGCAACAGTAATATACGAACCAAAACAGAAGACATGTCATTTGAAAATATGGATATATTTCATAATGTAAACCTGTACTAACTTTATTAATGTGTCTGTCCATACAGTTTGGTGGATACTTTATTGGTATTACTGTCCATATTTCTCTCACAGGGCAATTTACACTGCAAGCCACTTATAACAGGATAAGCTTTGGATAAGATTCTCTTTTAGAGCAAAATCAAAGGAACTAAAAAAAACAGACTGACTTTTCTTCTTCCGGAAAACATGTAGCACACCCAGGTTCTAGAGCAAGGGCTCACAAACCTCCCTCATGGTAAAAACTATCCAGTGCATCACCTGGGACTAAGAGAGAATTACTGCACTTGAGAGGAGAGATGGAGTACTCTACAAAGCACTGTGTAAGTAGGATTTACATATGCACTGAAATTTTCAAAACTGAATCAATAAAGCAGCCGTGAATTATTCAAATTCACAACTTTGCATCACTAGGAAAAATATGACAGTGAATCCAGCCACAGTTAGCCCTCTTTATTTGTACAGTCTTCCTATAAATCATGACAAACCCCTGCTGCCTTCCTTGGTCATTGAATTTATCATTTAATCTGACCACATTTTATCATGAGGTACTTAATATTGTGGGTCATATGCATGATCATATTTTCCTGGGAAGGGAAAGTATAATTTAGCATTTTGGAATACTCAGATTATCATATTAATTGAAACTGGAAGTGCAGAGCTGCATTCAGAAGATATTGTTACTTGCAAACTTTTTCTTAGACACGATGATAAACCTGATTGATTACCGTTTATGATAGCAATAATCTCTGCAATACCATTAATTAGCACAGTTAATAACTAATTTGCTGGAGCTTTAACTGCCCTTGGCTTTCCCTCAAGCTGTTCCAAACTGGCCATTAACTGCTGGTTACAATTGATTTCTCAGGGCTCTATTTAAAATAAATTTTATTTCAATTCAGCACCCACAGAGTCTAATCTTGATCTGGTAAACAAAAAACATTCTGTACCTTAGCAACAGACCTCTTGCTTCTCATTCTCTTTGTATATCATTTCAGGGATATATAGAGATGTAAGCTTTGTGGTTCAGGGATAAAGAAAAAATGAAAGTTCTGCTATTCTTTAATCCAAATTTTCAAGTGGTAAGGAAGCCCAAAAAGGAAGAGAACTCTATTGACATCTGGTGGAAAAAAAAAGACAAATTAAATGCTCCAGCAAGCCAACTTTCAGCTTATTTGTTTGCGTATACCATTTCTTTTTGTTTGGAAACCATTTATTCTTATACCCTCATGTAAAGAGTCATTTCTGAGGATAAACTGTACAGGAATAATTGCTATTTAAATTTGTGCAAACAGAGTGGACATTTTATCTAAGAAAAGAGGTTTCTGTAACAGAGTCCAAAACCTGCTGCCTTTATTAAAAAAAAACAAACAAACAAACAAAAAAAAAACCAACAAAAAAAAAAAAACCAAAAAAACAAAAAACACAAACAAAAAAAAAAAAAAAAAAAAAAAAAAACAAACCAAAAAACCAAACAAAAAACCCCCCCTACAATAGGGTGAGTTTAAGAGGTATTTGTAACTTGAGAAAAAATAGTGTACTGAAGAATAACGGATTTTACAAGACCATTGTTTTGTAGTGCTTTTTCATTTCTTGGTCAGAATTTATAAACAATGGGAATAGGTTGTAAAGCTGCTAGCAAAGCAAGGTGGGGAGAAAAATGATGGGCAGGTAACAAGGAACAGTGAGGGATTGTCATGATGAGCAATGCAGGTCGTATCACCATAAGGTCAGCAGTAGGGCTTACTACCCAGCTGGACTGAGCAATCCCAGCTGTGCGGTAGATGTTGCTGTGAAAGCAGAGAAAGAAGTAGTTGACTTAGGAATTACATTAATATAAGAGAGGTCCATGATAAATACAGCAGTTGGGAGCTGTATGCCATCCTCTTATGCTCTTTCTTAGATTTTCCTTTTGTCCTTCAAATAACCTATTCTTTGTCAAGTCAAACACTTTATGTATGTGAATGAGGAAAAAATAAGAGCTGACTATTCACCAGAAAGTATGTTTTCCAGAGTGTATGTATAAGATTTTTGTTTGTAAAAGAAAAATTGAGATAAGCCAGCCTATTTGATTCCATTGAAAGGTTATAGGGAATTAAAATCTGTAATGAACATTCTTCTTGAAAGAAGTTACTCTATGTCATTGTTTACTTCGCAGCTTTCTATTAGAACATCTTTCACTCCAGTATCTTTGTATAATTTTTTCCTTCTAATTTATTGGTTCCCTTAAAGTATTAAAATGTTGCTTTCCTCCTCCACTGAACCTAAAATGACTACCTTTCCACCCATGCCTAATTTTTCAAACAAGTACTTAGATGACTGATTCCATAGACCTCTGGCTGTACATGGGCTTCCCTGTGAGCCGCAAAAAAGCCACCTCGCTCTCATTCTTTACACCTTTCATTGAACCTTAGTCTCTGGCCTAGAAGAAATGGGATAAAAATTGTGTAGTGAGAGACTCTGACTACATCTTTAAGCTTTAACCAGATTTATCTCATGTTTTCTTGGTCCCTTTCCTCTCAGTGATCTCTTTGTTTGGATCTTCATGCCTCAGTCACACATTTTTAAAGTGGGAACTGACTGTTGCATATTTGTTTAGCTGGTGACAGAATGGGATCCTGAGTCATGAATGCAGCTTCTTGGAAAACCTGTAGAACTGAATTAAAGAAATAATGAAAAAATCTTCCACCTGTAAGATATGGTTCAGACAAGAGAAGCATGGAAAGGAAAACTACCATTCTAAAGTGAAACATATAACTGCATGTAAATGGTTTCATTATACGTTGGAATTGTGCAGGCTTTGGTTTTGTTTTTTCACATTGAATTCCATGTCAGAAAACATTCTACATCTAACAAAAAGCCAACAAAATCTCAAACAAATAAACAAAAAGATGAAACAGAAAACATTGGAATTCAAGTTTTTCAAGTTCTACAATAAGTATGATATTATTATTATGACATGAAATACCTTAGTAGCTTAGTAACAGAGTAATTTTTTTCTTTGATAGACCAGATTGTCAAAATTTCATTTAGATTTTTTCTTTTTTATATTGAAAAAAAATCTAATCAAAGAAAAATTTCAACTGTGATATAAGTACTCTGTGGGATGTCTATATTTACATGTCTTTATGTACATGAATGAAAGATTTAAAATCCAATACTTTCAGAATTAAAAATCTGCATTTGTTGACTAGATGATTGACATACACATATAGACACAGAGGGACTGACTGAACTGACTGACACTACCACCATGAATGGAAGACTTGTCTCAAGGAAAGCACACTGATATTAGCTCTTGTTTATTTGAGCTCCAATTCAAGACTTAGAGTATTCAGCTAGCTCTGTCAAAGTCATGTCACTCACTCTTCAGTGTAAAGTACCTCTCCTGTTCTTGTTCTCCCAGCCAATACTCTGGTCTATTTATTTGTTTTCTATTGCCTTGACAGCTCCAGTCTCCTCCCATACATCTTCTTCACCATTCTTTGCCCATTTTTTCCAAAATATCAAAATGAAATACATCACTCTTTTCTGGAAAATTAACTTTAACTTGGTGTCCTCTAAACTTTTCATCACCATCTTAATCACATTTATGTATAGACAGATAGATTCTCCATAATATTACTTCATGTCTGATTTCTAATTATTTTTTTAAACATGCTCTGAATTTTCACCTGTTCTTCACCTTTTGAATGTTTCTGAATTCTTTATCCTTTCAGACAATTTTATGCTGTTGATTTTTTACTTTCACATGAAATAATTTTCCACTTCCCATCCACTAAGCAAAGCCTTTCTTTCTTTTCTTGCACACCTTTTGTTAAAAATTCAGACAGACAGATCACATCTTCATTTGAAAGATGACAGTCTTCCTTGTCTTCTTTTATCTTCAAATGGACATCTTGGGTGAATTTTGGCAAGTTTCTTGGGATCAATTCCAAAGAAGATCACAAGCAAATATTCACTTAGGACTTGACAGGTAGTACAGTGGAAGCAAAAATCTGAGTATCCTAAAGAGTGTATCAGTAGTTTAAGCTACAACTACACTTCTATACTGAATTTTTCCAGAAACAATAGCTGACCTCGAGGCTGTCAGGCCTTAAATGTCTTGGTGTGTGTTTCTGCCCCTACCACTGAATTCTTTCATCTTCCAAAACAACAAAACAGACCCGAAATAATGATTAAGAATGTCTCTTAAGTATGCCATAACTCCTGAACCATACTCATAAACTATCTGGGAGAGTGCTAATTGACTCAAGACAAATTGTCAAGGCTCACTATAAAATTATAAAATCAAATTAAATTGATACTGAAGTTCCAGAGCATATATCCATTCCCTAGAACAGTTTAATTTATTAATATAAACTTAGAAAAAGACATCTCAGCATATGATGTATCCAAGACATTCTCTACAATGTGTTTTGAAATGTTAAACACAAGGTGAATCTTGAAACCTGTTTAATGGTTTTATCTTCAAATATGCCTTGGTATAATTTTTTTTTTTTTTTAATTTATGGCTTCAAAGATCTTTTGTTGGGAGGGACACAAATCTCTATTTTAAACGGCACCCAATTATCCAGCCACCTGATGAAGATGTTCTCTTTTTTGCAAAAAACCCTTAAAGCAGAAAGGAAGAGTATTATTATGAATAAAGCTTATGAAGGTGATCTGAACTCTATCACTCACTTAAAATACTATTATATTAAATACTATCATATTACACAAAAGACACATTTCTAGTAACACTCAGATGCTGATAATCTACCAGATTAATGAAGTACACTGCTTTGTGCACATTTTCTCTCCAAAAGAATCTTCTGAATTGAAATATGATTTCAGTAACAGAGCTAGTCAGTGATCTTCCACGGTAAAAATGTATATCCTCAAGGTTAATGTTTTTTGAATGGAAGTGGGAAATTAAGATTTTAACTTCCTTCTTTCAGGAAGGATCCTGAAAATAAACCTTCATCATCCACATCTCAATCAGCATTCTAGCATCTGGACATCTGCATAAATTTGGAGATTGCTATACATTTTCAGAGTGTGTCTGTCAGGCCTGTTTGAGAGTGCCAACTCTAACATCTGCCTCAGGGAACAGAGCCAAACAAAGAATAATTTCTCAGTCTCAGCTGGATTTAGGTTTATGTATCACAACACTCCATAAGGCAGAAGAACGCCTTGGCAAGGTTAGGAGTATAATTCTGTGTTTATGTAATTTTACAGTTAAAAAAATAAGCTTCACCGGGGAAAATCAGCAGTAAATGAGGTCTTTCTTTCCTCCAGGTATTATTTGTCATTCTGATTTTTTTTTTATTATGTCAAATCACTGCAAAAATAGCTAGAATCTATCTCATATGATTAGGAATTTTTTTTCCCTATTGCACCATTTTTATCACTAATGTGTTGATTATGTGAATAAATCCTTAAGTTCTGCTTCTCAGTTCAAGTCCTCCCCCATTTTAATTTTATATTACTTGTGTTTTTCTTCTATTAGAGACGTAGTGTGATTAGCTTGAACTTTTAGTCTGTGATGTTCAAATAACGGAAAAGTAATAGTTTAGACTCTATTTTTCAAATCACCAGGAGAAATTTTAATTCATTTGCTGGGGAAACTATTAACTTTTCATTTCCTGGTGTTATTTCTAGTCAAAAGAATTCCAAGTCTCTTCACTTTCACTCTTTCCTACCTCTAAAAATAATGTTCTTTATCAACATTCTAGGAGTCAAGATTTTCAGGCGCCAGGAGATCAACTCAAGTGAAAGGCAGCAAGAGCTAGAAGTTAAGTGTCAGGCTTCAAGAAAGCAATCACCAGGTGTCAGACAGAATCAGTCAGCATGCAGTTTGATATAAAGATCTAAAAAGATGGAGTTACTCCTTAAGAAAGGCATCTGAATTCTGGTATATTTTAAAATTTATTTTAGCCTTATTTCCTGGTCAAATTAGGATTGCATTAAGTTTGTGTGTGAGTGCATTATGTCAGATTGTTTGTTATCCTTAAATGCTTCTGAAGAAAATTAATTTCAACTGTATTTGACGAAAGGTCAGTAATCTCAGATACACTGAGTTCCTCAAGCTTCATGGTAAAGGGTAACCAAGTAGAAGAGAAAAGCCTGTAAGTGTTCCTGTTCTTAAAGAGCAGAAATGTGAGTTCAACAGGGCTTGAAGAAAATCACAGAAAATGCTGTATAGAGAGATATCACAAAAGACAAAACTACTAGAAGACTTTTAAAATTACTCTTACATTTAGCTAGTTGCCAGAACTGCACTAGTAAATTTATCAGGATCACAACATGAGCTCTAACACTCGTACCTTGGTATCTATAATATTAATCGTTAACATGCTTTATTGCGTAGTTTTGACTTCGGACAGTTTGTTAGACTTTTCTTCAGGTAGAGTTTCTTGGGTAGTGCAGTCTAGCAACCATTCCAAATATGTACAGTGGCATCTGAGGGTGGAAGAATTTTGCAAGTGAGTGAAGCTATGCCAAATCAACCACCCAGGCAGAACTTGAGAAAAGTTGCTAGTACTGCTTAACTTTCTAGTATATATATACAACCCCAAAATTGCAGACTTTCATTTCTTGACAGACTTTGAGAAGTCAGTGTTCAGCTGCTAAGCACTGTGAGAGCTTCCAAAACACTTCTTGAGGGCAGAGAGATTCTTAATTTGTTGCTTTGCACTTGTGCTTTCTTTCAAATAATGTCTAAATGTGAGGGGGTTGACCACCTTCTCACACAGTTGCCTACCTGTTCAGATAATGGCATACATGGAGAGAATTAGATTTAAATGCTTTCCCCCAGAAGAGCTTCCTCACCAGCAGATTACAGTCCTCACTACACTATGTGTTCAGTGACTTCTTACTCTTCTGCTGAAGTTGTGCATAAAAGAATGCAAGATTCACTGAAGTAGAGAAAAAAAACATAATTTTGCATGCAAGGGACTAGGTTGTCACCTGAAGACGGGAAGAAAAAAACTAAAATAGCTGTTTCAGAAATTCTCAAACTTTCCATTAGTGTCTATATAAGTAAATTTTAGAATAACTATTTGGAACATGCATAACAGTTCAAGACTTTTCTTTTCCCAGCAAGATTTTCCAACCACTCCCTAGTCAGATAAAACAGATATAGCCAGATGGTTAACCTATTCCCATATGGAATGTGATTTTAAATAATTTTATGTGAGGAAAAGAAATTAATTTGCCCCTTCTACCAGCTGGGCAGCTCTTTTAACTGTCTCATTCTTACAGAAATGAGAACACTTTCTTCCACCTTAGTTTAATGAAAATAACACCAGAAAAAAATCTTTGTTTACAGTCCACTTCTGTCACTATGCTAAGCTAACAGTGAAAAATATTTTTATATCTAACATAGCAATATTTTGGAAGAGAAATTTCTTGCTTTGTGCTTTGATTGAACTGAGTTACAAAGTAATCTCTGAACTGCTGAGCTGTAATAAAACTGACGCAGTTCTAGGCATGCACAAAAGAATAAGAGTTTAAAAATTTTAAAGTAAAGGGACCCTGAGTGTCTATAATATAGGCAGGCAAAGAGTTAGAGAAAATAGTAATTTTTAGAACCACCGTTTTTACACTGAGTTAGTAATTTTCATGCTGTTCTCACTGTAAGTTACAGAATTTAGGGGGAAGGGGGTTTGTTTGTGTTTTTTTTTTGTTTTTTTTTTTTTTTTTTAATTAATCTGACAAATGAGGTTGTATTTCTGGCTGATGCAGCTGAGTGTTGCCATTATGACTGATGAATTTCAAGTCAAAGTCTGTTACATTTTTCCCCCACCCCAGTTCAAACAGATATTTAAAGCCACCTGTAGATTGTAAGATTTAGTTGAAAGAGCTGTTGCAGACACCTGTGCCTAATTAATGCTGAATATCAGTCTGAAATATTGTTCCGTTCATTACATTTGAAATTTACAGAAAATGAACCATTGCACTGCAAACTACTTGGGTGTCAGCTTCAGAAACTCCATCACATAAATCTTTGTGGTGGCAAATCTACAGTTCTTAACAAGACAGAAAATACTCTGCTGAAGATCATTCTGTTTCTCTGGTGAGATATATACAAATTTCCTAAAGATATTAGCTTTTTTCTCATATTACTGGCTTTTCACAGTTTCATACAAGATTTACCAGGATACATTAAGAAAATAAGATGTAATTGCATCCTGAATTGAGAAGCAATGGAAAGAATGACAGTATAACTCAGTGTTGAGAGAGAAGGTCTGGCAGATTAGAATGCCATCTCAAAGACACCCAGAAGAGACTTGATGAAAGTCCTATCTTTTGTGTAGTCCTAGCAATTACTACAAAATGCTGAGGTGAGCTGAATGAGAAGGTCCTACGTCATTCAAGGAGAATATAGCACGATTGCTCAGCCATCCCTTATAAGAGGTAGAGGTGAAATGGTGTGTATCAGAAAGTCATAAAGATTGATGGCATCTGCTGCTTCCAAATGTATCTATCTGCATGCAAACCACTTGCAGTGTGAACGGATGGAAAACAAAGTCTGTTTGCCCAGGGAAGGTGCTTTAGTAGGCTTAATTTCCACAAGCCACTTACCCAGCTGAGGCTAGAATGTCCCAGAGAAATCAGCTGGGTCATGATAAGAATTCAAACCCACAAAACTAAATAAAAAGAGATTATTAGTTGCATTGCAGTAAGCAAACAGTAAAGTCTTAAATGATCAATACTTGACAAGAGGCATGTCAGAAACTTCATGTATAGGTCAGGCACACACAAAGTTTTTCAAGTAAATAGACTGACTTCTGGACAAGGCACAAAAAATGTCACTTTTTATCTCTCAGTTGATATTTTTCTCACAGAGTAAAAATATAAAAAAATCACCACCCTCAGAGATTTGATCGAAAAGATAGTCACTCCTGACACAAGTTTAAGGGGAAAAACTGCAATCAAGTGGAAATTTTTGTCACTACCTTAATCTCTGATTTGTAGAAGGTTGTGCTTTGGGATATTTGGTATGTCTGAGAGTTGCCACCAAAGAGCCCTTCTGTTCTTTAATCGCTGCACTAAATCTTAACAAACGTGAGCATGAAAACTATTGTGCTGTACTTGTGAGGCATATATCAAAGTTATATTTTTAAAGCTTGGAAAGGCAGTTGAATCATGCATGCTCTTTATGGAGCTCTGATCAGGCTGATAAAGGCAGTTCAGCTTCAATAAACGCTTTTTAAGTGAATGTTTTGGAAAGCGAATAGGAAATTCAAAGCTCAAACTGTTGCCTAACTGCTCCCATAGCACTTTGATCACTTTGCTGCTGACATTTTGTTAAAAATGTCTTGTTTTTATTAAAATGTTGGGAACTGGGGATTCAGAAATTTAAGTGTAGTCACTGAAAAAATAATATACAGTAAAACTGAGTGACATAACTTATTAAGTACTTAGTACACATTTCTTAAAAAAGAAAACTTTTTCCCTGTAGGGTCAAACACAGCTTTGCACTTCTCTGAAAAAAATTCATATTGTTAAAGCAAGACGAGTGCAGAAGATAAATCAAACAGCAGTGCTTTGCCTGAGGCAACACCTCCCTCAAGTTATAAGACTTTGCTATGAAAAAATGTAGACATCCAATAATTTAAAAATTAATAACATATAAAAAACATCATAAATGGAGAGTGTGAATTCTCTGTGTCATGCTTCTATTAAATATTTATGTCAGATTATTTTCTGTTGAAGGACATCAAGGAAAAGCTGTCATAATTACCTTACTTTTCTCATTACACAGAATAATCTATCTATCTATCTATCTATCTATCTATCTATCTATCTATCTATCTATCTATCTATCTATCTATCTACCTATCTATCCATCCATCCATCCATCCATCCATCCATCCATCCATCCATCCATCCATCCATCTATCTATCATGGTATAAAGTTCCTTCTGTCCCAGGTTTTAGAGCTTTTACAATAATAGGTGATTTTTACAAGATAAATTGCAATGTATAACCATGGATGCAAAGTAGGAACTAAATCTTCATTCCATACCGGATATGTTGGAACCTCAGTGTGATCTGGCGTCAAAGGCAGCAAAACGGTATGCCCAATTGATATCACTAATGCATTTTTCTCAATCCCTCTGGAAGCAAAGCACAGGACAGTTTGCTTTCACTTGGAAAGGGTCTCCAGTATACCTGGAATCAGCTGCCCCAGGAGTGAAAACCTGCCAAGGATGAGCTCCACTATCTGCCATGGACTGATCCAGATTGCATGGACAGAAGTTCCTAAACACCTACAATATACTGATGATATCATTGTCTAAGGAAATACAACAGAAGCTTATGAGAAAGGGAAGAAAATAGCCCAAATTCTTCTGAAAGCTGGTTTTGCCATAAAACAAAGTAAGGTAAAGGAGCCCGCACAGGAGATCCTGGTTTTAGGAATAAAATGGTAGGATAGACACCATCATGTGCCTATTGAGGTGGTTAACAACCCATTTGGATAGTATCAGCCACACAAAACATGCTGTACTCTGAAGATGGGGAGCATGTTCTCACATGGAAAATTTGGCAAAGAACATCAGAAGAAAACCAGGGTCAACCATTAGGGTTTTGGAGCCAAGGCGATCAAGGATCAGAAGCCTACTACACTCCAACTAAAAAAAGAGATTTTACCAGACTGTGAGGAGGTTTGATCTGCCTCAGAAGTTCTTAGGACAGAAGTATGTCTCCTCTTGGGACTGTGATTTCCCATGTCACACTGATTGTTCAGAGGAAACATCCCCTCAACACATCACTTGGCCGGTGCTACATGGAGTCAGGGGGTAGCAGTGATTATACAATAAATTCAAATAGGAAAATCCAATTTACCAAGAATTCTAGAAGAGATTATAGACTGGCCAAAAGGCTGAGAGTTTGGAGCATTGCCAGAAAAGGTGACTCAGATGGGATAAGGATACCAAGATTGGACTAGCTCAGGTAGACCTAGACTGGGAGAGAAAGGTTGAGCTATTTATAGACCAAGGGGCCCATGGAAGATCAGGACATCTAGGAAGAGATGCAGCACACATATGGGCTTGTGATTGAGGGACAGAATCTATCACACAGGTTATCCAGCAATGTGAAACCTGCTGCCATCAAGCTAGCCACATGAGTGAAATCTCCTTGGAATAGAGAGTGGCTGGGTTTCCTATATGGTGAGGCCTGGCAAATTGACCACCTTGGACCACTGCCACGAATATGGCAAGATGTATTCCAAGGTGAGAGAGCCACATACTCACCATGGTAGAGGCAACAACTGGCTGGCTGGAAACTTACCCTGTAAGCTGTGCCACTGCTCAAAACACCATATTAGGCCTTAAGATACACATTTTTTGGCAAAAGGGTACCCCAAGGAGAATTGAATCTGACAATGGGACTCATTTTTCAAATTAACTTCTAAACTCTTGGGCAAAGAAATATGGCTTTGAGTGGATATATTACATTCCTCATCACCCACAAGCCTCTGGAAAGACTGAGAGGTATAATAGACTGCTGAAGACTAAGTAAGGAATGTTAGGTAATGGGACATGGAAGCCTTGGGGAGTAAATTTAGCAGAAGCCACTTGGCTGGTGAACCCTAGGAGATCTGCTAACCACCCTGGGCCTGCCCAAACTAAACCCCTATGCACCGTGGGAGGAGATAAGGTACTACACATGGGGAAGTGGCCAGGGAAGTCTCTGTGGATTTCTCCTCACACGAGAAAAGGAAAACTAATTTGTGGGATTGTCTTTGCCCAAGGACCAGGGTGCACTTTGTGGGTAATGTAGAAGGACAGGGAGACCTGGTGTGCCACTCTGGGGAAATAATCTGTAATGTATGTTTCAAGAAGTAAAGTAGCAGAAATTATGTATACTGATGAAAAATGAAATTTAGGCCCAAGTCAAGGATCTGGAGGGGTGGAGGAAGTCCATAAAATGAGAAAACAATAAGTATTTGTGGAGGGACAGGGAATAGTAGTTAAGGAAAATGTACAAAATCTATACAAATCTGTATCTTGGATATAGAGATGGTTTAAGGATGTAGTTTAAGTTGTATGTCTTAGTAAGAAGAGATTTCACTAATGATAAATAAATACAATGGAACAGTTAGAAGATATATAAATTATGTGGCATCTGAGTATGATGCAAATAGCATGGAATAAGGGTTGGAGATTGTACTCTGGAGACAGAGTTTGTTTTCCCACAGCAGCCCTCACAGGGCTGTGCTTTGCGTTGGTAGCAGGAAAGGTTTTGATGACACACCAGTTTTGGCTCTGGCTGAGCAGCGCTGGCACAGCATCAGTGCTGTCTCTCAACATTCACCCCACATCAAGAGGTGGGCGTGGACAAGGGGTATTGCACACCACATGATGTCAGCTCAGATATAAAGCTAAGGGAAGGAGGAGGAATGGGGTACATTCATTTTTTACAGTGTTTGCCTTCCAAAGCAACCACTATGCCTGCTGCTTCTTGGGAGTGCCTTGCTGATGGCAAGAAGAGAATAAACTTTTATTTTCTTTTTGCTTATAAACACACAAATCTTCTCTTTTGTTTTAGTAAACCACCTTACCTCAACCTATGAGTTATTTTCCATCTTATTTTATCCCCCCTGTCCGGCTGGAAAGGGAAATGGTAGAGTAGCTCAGGGTCACCTGGGACCCAGCCAAGATCAACCCACCACACCTCTACATTAAAGTTACCCAGAATCTAATATATTTAAAGGGCATCAAACGTAAATCATAACAATGGGTTATGGAATCAAAGCGCTTTAGTGCTTAGAGCTTAGTAAGTGTGACTTATTAAATATATTACTATCCATCAGGCAGTGAAAATTGCTATTTTTTCTCTTTCAGTACTATTTGTTAGGATGGTGAAGCACAAGAGAAATCCTACTGTTGGAAAGGAGAGCAGATGTTATGAGAAGAAAGACGAAAAATACTAAAGAATTGACAATTCATAATGGATGGACCTGCAAGATTTTCTTTCCTGGAATGAAAAGAAATAGAGGGGAAGATACTGAGATTCTATATATCTCTGTTCATGTAGCTTCATTATCTTGCATTCATGAATCTTATTAGAGATGGGAAAGATTTAGGGAAGAGATTTTTATCTTCAAAAATGTATCAAATTTCCAAGAAGTTTCAAGGAAGTAAAATGGATTTTCATTTTGAGACTATATGTCCACAAAGAGGTCTTAAATAAATAAATAAATAAATAAATACATTTAAAAA
This sequence comes from Melospiza melodia melodia, assembly GCF_035770615.1. Lineage (NCBI taxonomy): Eukaryota > Metazoa > Chordata > Aves > Passeriformes > Passerellidae > Melospiza > Melospiza melodia. The sequence continues at coordinate 99,169,178 of NC_086195.1, read as the reverse complement.
TAGGCGGATAAATACATCCTGCCATGGATGTCAGCCTTCTGTCACATCTGTATTTTGCTTTGTGAAATTATCTGGTGTGACTTCTGTTTGTTGATTCCCAAGCATATACTTTTAATTGTATTAACCTAATTAATTTTCTTTTTCTTTTCAATATTAGTGATCATTATGACTGATGCAATGTTATGAGCTACCAATTTATTTCTTACTTGTACATCATGATTCACTGAAATATACAAAATAAATTTTAAAACTCAATGAAATTAAAATGACCTATTAAGAATATAAACTTTTATACCACCAGTGCTTTGTGTTTTCTGCTTTGTTTTTTATATTTCCATGCAAACTTTAGTTTTCTAAGTACAACCCCTACATCCTTTTCACATTGATAAACAACTCTTAATCCTTGTTTTACGGCAACACCCTAAAGGAGCAGAGGAAATTAATGTTTTGTTCATTATGATGAATAGATAATTTTGCTCCTTTGGTTTAGACAATATATTAAATTTAAATGTCTTATGCAGATGCATACTATTTATTTTCATAGAAAAAATTTGAAAAAGATTCTTAGAGGGTAAATTCAGCACTGAAACATTACTTTGCTTCAGCATATCTTCAGTATTCCTCTTCCAGCATAAAACAAAGCTTAGCCTTGTGGCCTCATTCCACACAAATGCTCTCCACACCCCACATTTTGCATACTCTGCCATGGGTTGCACATCTGCAAACATAACAGCTAATATTACCAGATAGGTGGTGCTATGATTCTGTGTATCAAAGGGCAGACTTCAGCCATAAAAGCTGACAGTAAGCACCTCTTCACATTTTATTCTGAAAAGCAACTGGCATTTTTTCCCCTCTATGCTCTGAGGGAGCTCACGGAATAATAGGTGAAACGTCAAGAATAATTAAGAAAAATGATGGTGTTATATAGCAGCACAAGAAATTCATCTTTTCTGCTGTGATCTTCCTGCCCACCTTCCCTTCTGCTTTTAAATGTCATCTCTGTTCTCAAATTATTTAGGATAGGCCTTGAGAGAGGATAGAATATTTTTTAGGTAATTTAACACACTCTTTGGGTTGAATTCCTGATGTCTATTTCTCTTCATACCCCTCCAGATATAAAGGTTTCTTTTAATTCCTTTTCTGTGTTCAAGTGTGATAAAATTAACTGGAGTCATTTATTTATTATTAATAATTAAGTAGGAGTGAGATCAAGACCTTTTTCTTCCTCATCTCCTGAAAATGGTTTAATATATTTTATTTTACCATCATTCCACTGTCTCTGTTTCCAAGCATATACCCTGAGAAAACTCTTTCCTGCACCTTGGAAATGAGGTGTCCAGAACACACTAGAGCAATGTTATTTTGAAAGACTTCAGAACTCAGACTTCAGTTTTACACCAGAAATTTGTTGTAATGTATTTAGCAATATTTACCATGCATATCCTCTTTTCTACTGATAGGGAGCAAGATTTCAGTCTTTATTTTGTGGAATTATAAAACAGATGAGATTGGCTTTCTGCATTTTTTAAAAACTATTTTATTCAGTATGAAACCTTGATCAAAAAAAGTATTGCCCTTTCACTGTGGAACTTAAGCATTTGGAAAAGAAATAAAGAGACCAGGTAGCAGGAGAAACTGAATGAGAATATCAAATAACTGTAGATATTCTACACATGATAGAGATCACAAACACAAATTATGTAAAACTAAAAATGTAAATGTAAATTTTTGCTTAATATTATGCAATTGATTACTGGGACTAAAACCTTTTATTTTTGTTTTTTTTTTTTTTTCCCTAAAGATTTTTTCTCACTTGTAATTCCTGCAGAATCCTTGAATAACTCTCTCTTGCTTTTTCTGCAGTTTCACCTTTGTTACCTTTCATGGTGCTATCCTATGCAGTTTTGTCAGTATTCTTTCCCAGAGTTTTGGCAATTTTCCTGGATGCACGAGCCAAGATTATGCCATTGTGTTGCATTAAAATTAGGCTTTGGATCACAGAAACTTGATGTTCTAGGTTTAAAATGTTTAAAAGCACTTCAGCCTATTTCGACAAGAGACTCAATTCTACTGCCTGATTATCACTGCTTAACATCATTTGAGATGTCCTGAGGTGTCAAACGCAACTTCACGGGACAGATGTGATGAGAGGCTACAAACACAAGCCATCAGTGTGGCCAGGTAGCCAAGAAGGCCAATGGCATTCTGACCTGTATGATAAAACTAGTGTGGCCAGCAGGACCAGGGCAGTGATTGTTGCGCTGTACTGGCACTGTTGAGGCCCCACCTCAAGTGCTGTGTCCAGTTTTGGGTCCCTCAGTGCAAGGAAGGCATTGAGGTGCTGGAGCGAGTCCAGAGAAGGGCAACAGAGCTGGTGGAAGTCTAGAGAGCCAGTCCTATGTGATGTGAATGAGGGAGCTGGGGCTCTTTAGCCTGGAGAAAAGGAAGCTGGGAGGAGATCTTATCACTCTGTACATCTGTCTGAAAGCAGGCTGCAGACAGGTTGTGGTTGGACTCTTCTCCTAGGGAACTAGAGACAGGACAAGAGGACATAGCCTAAAGCTGCATCACAGGAAGTTCAGTTTGGACATCAGGAACAATATTTTTCAAGAAAGGGTTGTCAAATACTGGAATGGACTACACAGGGAGATGGTGGATACACCATCCATGAAGGTGTTCAAAGAAAGACTGAATCTGGCACTTAGGGCTATGATTTAGTGGACAAGGTCAGTCAAAGGTTGGACTCTATGATCTTGGAGATATTTTCCAACATAAATGATTCTATGTTGTATGAAAATCAATCAGATAATTTGAATGTTCATTTTTCTCTACTGAGACACAACATGGAATCAATAAAAGAGCTTAAATTTGTGATAAATTTGAATTCACAATTAGAGTTTTGCCCATTCCAATGATTAAAAAGATGAGATAGTGCATTTTTTAATCTTCAAACCTTGTGAAATTATGAATTTAACAAGTAAAGCAAATACAATGCAGAAAAATAGATATTTATCCTTCAATTATTGGAAGATTTTATTTGTAGGCAATAAACATGGGGCCTATTTGGGTAAGAAAATATGAGGGAAATTGGAGATTTACTTCTGTCTTCTGCTTCATTTTGTTACTGCTGAAACCAGATAGGAGAACAAATTTCCTCTATCAAAGCTTTGAAGAATCTTCTTATTTATAACATAAACTGACCAGAAATGTTACATACAGTTTAGTTGGACTAGAAGGGGTAGAATTGTATCTTTTGGATTTAGCTCTATTTATACAAAGAAGTAATCATTTTCACAACAACAGTGTCAGCTAGATCAATCAATCTAATAATATTTTCTGGCTCTCAACCATAAAATTGTAACAGGACATTGTGTAAATGACCTCTAGTCACATACTGTTCAGCCTTTTTTACCGACTCAGACAACCAAGCTGAGATTTGTCTCACCTAAATTGACTTATCTGAAGTTGGACATTCAGTCTAACACTGATGTCTGAAATGTCTCAGTAGAAAATAGGAAAAACAATCCAAGAAACGGAAAGACACTTGCAGTCAGAAAGTAATATCAACATGAAAAGGCAAATTTTTGCTACAGTGAGAGGGAATCTGAATGAGTTATTTAGACTAGCCTCTTGCTTATTTTGTTTGATTTAGCTTTTACGAACTTTTTCCCACTTGATTTCCTCTAACACTCGATTCTGAACAGCAGGATTAACTACTCTATGATCTTAGTATCTCTATTTTATCCATCTCCTTGAGTCAAATTTCCCAAATTACATTAGAAGCTGGGGAGAGAAACAGACCAAGAAACAGATCTCATGTATTTGATCATGAGTAAAATTGTCCTCAGACAGCTGCTAGAGTTATGCTCTCACATTTTGTGGTCTATAGCCATACTATCAGCCATTTTGTTTTCATTTTTTGATAAATCAGAATAGTGGCAAGTTAAGCCTAATTAACAAGGCAAGACATCTCTATTAAAATTCCCTAATCTTTCCGCTTACCAAGATAATGTACCAAGAGGTAATGTACTAATGATAACACTTGCTCAGATATTAATGTCTTCAGGTACAAGCCAGTAAAAATTCAGCCTATGGAGTTTGGAAAGGTAGAGTCAAAGACTGCTGCATTAATTATGTCAAATTTATATCTACAGCTATCCTTAGAAAAAGGGATAAAATTGATATCAGCTGTAAAGGGAAAAGCAGCATATATTTCCAATATATAAAAAGAAACTAAATATTTTGGAAAAAAAATTATAAACAATGGCAGGTGATAGAAGTAATTCTAGTACTATAGAATAAACCAGGATAAAGCACACATGTTTAAAAGAATATAGACACCTTTAAAAAATGTAGATCAAGTTTGCACCTCTCACTGATTATTTGCCATTGAAAATATCCATGATGAGCAAACAGCTAAATTTTCTAGCCTGCAATTGACCTATAATTTCCCTAATTGCCTGAAATTCCATTTTTGCTTATGCTTAGAATTGTTCTTGTCTCATCTTGATGATGCACAGCCCTCAAATATCTTTGGATGGAATTCATAAATTTCCAAAGATCAATGTGGTAGGACTGAAGTTCTGAAACTTGTAATGTGACTGTGCCTGACAGCTATCGAGTCACCTATAAAACTCTCTTTCAATTTCTTCGCCTTAAAAACAGAGCAGTGAGAGAAAGGGGATGAGGGGAGACATTGCTCATGTTTTGTATGACAGACTCTTGGTTAAAGAAATCACTTGGGGGATTAGAGTTCAGTATCCTTAATCTAAAGAACTTCAAACACTTTTTTCTTTTTCCCTCTTGAGGAGTATGCCCTGATCAGCACACAAGCGTAAGGGAGGAAAGCAGGAAATAAGAGGGGGAAAAAGAAAATGGGAATAGCCTTTTCACCTCTTGTTGAAGGTCTGTCACTGATTAGTCAAGAAAGCAAGATTCAAGAACCCTGCAAGAGAAAAAACACAACTCTTCACCTTTAGAGCTAAGAAATTCATAGCTAAGGAGAGGCACTGGCACTTGCTCAGAATTGTTAGTTATTTTTTAGATTTTCACATCCTTGGCCCCACATCCATGGTAGAGAGAACTGTCCTGTTGGACTTGTGCCTATCCATGAAGCCTCTGTCCCTCATTATCACTGGCTCAATGCAGTAGAGTTTCCTGGAAACAGAGAGTGATGCTGCAAGTTATCCCTTGATTGTAATGGTAAGAGACCTAATACTGATAGTGCAGAGATAACTGAAATTCACTACTCTTCAGACTAAACCAGGATCCCTCATTCAGCAGCCAGAAAGCAACTTGGTGAATCATAAGAGAATTTTTTTCCTTTCCACAGATATCCTCAATATTTTCCTTTTTTTTAAGAGAAGTAAGCTGAAACAATGGGAATGTAATATTGGCTCCAGCAATGTACATTTAACATCTTTCCACCTTCCCACTGCTGTTGTGAACAGATATAGATATTCCACCAAATTATCTAAAAGAGTCTAGGTTTACCTCACAAGAAAATTTCTCTCACTCTTATTTATTTACTTATATTTTAATTTATTTATCATAGGGTCTGTATCCTTACCCCACTGATTTGTCATGTTTTTCTTTAGTGCAAAAATTAACATTTGATACAGTTCACTACAAAAGCATCATGGGCAGAGTATGTATCATATAGCAAATGCAAGGCAGTAAATGCACACTCTCAGGCAATTAAAATTTTAGGGTATGTCTTCGTAAATGCCACACAAGACAGAGTCTTTCATCAGATAATGACCCAAAACACATTAACAATACTGCCAGAGAGAAGCAACAGATAGTTAAAATGGCAGTCACATTCTTGGACAACTCAGTATTTGGTTATTAAATGGGCAACTGTTGAAATATTGACTGGACAGTGTTTTCAGGTTAACTCTGAATCAGATTTTCTCTTACCAGTCATCCTGCTCAATGTGAATGAATTTAAAATGATAAAAAAAATTCTTCTTTGATAACATCTTTTGCCCACTTCTTTTAGTGTAAACAATTCTGGAAAAAGAAATTCAGAGGAGAATTCATTAAGTTAAGTGAATAATTCTGAGTACTACAGGTGTGGCAATTCCCTGATGCTGCAACCCTTCATTCAAATTTAGTTTGTTTAATATAACATATAAAGAATTAGCGAGGACAGTGGTTGCATTTATTAAAATAAAGTTGATCTTTAGAAGATTTTTTTTTTTAAACACCAAAAAAAAGCAACCAGATGCCCATTTCCTACAATTCATAATGTATTATAATACCTCAGATTTCAAAATGTATGTCTATTTATCCTTTAAGAAGCATACACTGGTACAATATTTCTTTTCAACAATTGATTTGTTGTTAGCCTTGCAGATATATGCAATACTATGCAGGTAATGTGTCAGCCTAAATCAAAAGAGGGTGTTTTGTAAGATCCTGGGGATCATCCAAGCTTCCACAGTTTTTATAATGAGCAATAGGGAAGAAACACTAATCTTAGAAAAGAAACAGCAACTGACCAGCACTTATTGGAATCTCCTGGTCTGCAATTGTATTAAAGATGTTTATAGGGATGTCAGGTGAAAGTCAGAATAATAACATTTGTATTCAAATTTTGAAATAACCAAAATATAAGGATTTAGTTCATCTTGTTATAGAGAATGTGGTCAGCTGTTGTGTTTGTATACAGTTTTGAATCATCTAAAACACATTTATCATGATATCATGGGCTTCATCAATGTCTTTGTCCTGATGACAAATGAATGACATCCTGATGTCCTCATGATTGACCAATCTTTGCAGCATGCTGTTCACCACTTTCCCAATAAAAGGATCTTTTCAGAGACTAGTTATGACAGAATTGAATAATATACAATTTCTTCAACTCGAAAGTTACTCCTGCCTGCAGTGAATCTGAACAATCCAGCCTACAATTTCCTTGAAGTTAAAATTAAGCATCATCCTTCTTTCCTCTCTGTTTACCTCTCTGCCTTGGGAACAGTTCTGTACCCAAACACAATCGTGCTTACTGTCCTGAACAGTTAAACACAAATGCCATTTCTGAAGCTCACCAATGACTTTGGGACTGAACTTCATCTTTGCATTTGTGAAGATGTCTTTGCCTTAGAGAGTGGAATGGTGGAGGATGAAATATTTAGGAAGTCAGAATTTGCAAAATCAGTTAATGCTTAAGAAAAGCCAAAGATACATAATTTATCAAGCAATTCTCAGTGTTTACATTTCCAGTTATAAATCAAACCGTGCCAGAGAACATAAATTCTGATAAATATGGAAACATGGTTATCTGTACTATTATATTTAGTGCAATCTCTGTCACAGTTTTAAGCAGGCCAAGCAACAGCTGAGGACAACTCAGAGATTAGCACAAGCTGTGGACTATTCCCAAAAGTCCATATCTGCTCCCAGATGTGGGGCAGAGTAGGTAAGCAACAGACTTTAGTTGAACAGATAGGAACATGGTGTGCTGGTTTGTCTCAAGTTCAGGGAACAACTCTGTTTTGTTTATTATTTTAATCATAGATAAATACTCTAGAACATCTTCTAAATAATTTTTTACTCCACAGATTTCTATGCTACCAGAATTCTAAGTCACTTTGTTAAAAAAAGGATACTTTTACTTTAATCTGATCTACTGAAAAGTTGTTCATGAAGGATGCCTGCTGTTTTCCCATGCATGTATTTATAATCTCAATTTATTGTTGAATAGATGATCAAAACACAAGAATGTCAATTTGAAGGTAAGTTCAAACTCCTATTTGATTTAATTCTTATTTGAAGCTGAAATAAATATTCTCATTACAGAACAGACATAGTTTGATCTAGAAAATAAGACACCATGTTTCAATACGATCTGACTGGAAGCTGCCTTTGATCACTTAAGCACAAAATTACATATGTATGGACTATTTCGGTTCCCATGACCCACCAAAAGGTGAAGCTACTGCACTAAAATCACTACAAGTTGTAATTAACTATTAAAGAAATAATTTCAAAATTTAATCATAATCAAATTTTGAGTTACATTTCAAAATATTCTGGAGCCATAGCTTTTTACTTCCATTTCTAAAACACTGGTATAGGAGTGAAAAACATTTGTATCATTGTAAGTAATAAAATATTTCTCTAACAGAAACATTTGGCCAGATTTGCAATTAGATCTTCTTCACAGTTGTACTAAAAGACAGCTCTAGGGTGCTGATGTTTATTCACAGAGTGTATGTACCACAAAAAGTAACTGCGCATGTAACTTCTTGATGAAGATCTTAAGCTGTCCTAAGTGTTTTGCCTCACTAGTTAAAAGGTTAGTTTTAGCTCAATCTTTCTATTTGTTGTCACAATTTTGGTATTATATACCTACATTAGAAGCTGGCCTAAGTACTTAAAGGTCATTTCATATCTGGTAGTACAGTGCTAATAATAATAATTTTCACTAATAAAATCAGAGCTGTAAGCTTATATAAAAGTTTTGATGTTTGCAACAAACCATACAAATAATGTTAAAGCCCTTTAAGATCTGTTAAATTGTTGTGGGTTTGTGGTGGTTTTTGGTTTGAATTGGTTTGGTTACTTTTTCTGTCCAAACTTTGAAGAGATCATATTTAAAAATTTATATTCTTCATTTGTGTTTCATTAAACCACTTCTCTTTCTCCCACACTTAACCCAAAACTTGATTTTATGCTTATTAACAAGCTGTAAATGCTTTTCACTCAGTCTTTAGAAGATTTAGTTAAATAGTTGACTTTTAGTCCTTGAAGTCCTTCCAGAAATATTTTCCACTAGGGCAATACCCTTCTGTTCTAAGAATCATCCACGATTTGCCCAACACTAAATTATCTACATGCTCTTTTTTTTTCAGATGGATGTCCTTCTTACTGTCAACCAGATGAAAACTGACCAAAATCTGAAAGTCACATGAATAGTTGATTTTGCATTCAACAAATGAATATTAAGCACATTGTGAGGCACAGCATTAGTTAGTGTAGGAAATTTTAAGTGGAAAAGTCAGCATTTTAGGAATTACAAAAGCCAATTAAGAATGGAACAAGTTTAAGAATGTAAGGAGAGTTGTATGTGCACTGCTTTGAACACAAAGCAATTAAGTTGTATAAAATTTGATATTGGTTGAAAAAAGTAACCATTTGAAACACTCTGGTACAAATTATTTGGATTTTTTTTCCACTTAAAAAGTGTGATGGTCTCCCTGTTTAATAGTCACCAAAACCATATGGAAGATTATATAGATCCTTTAAAATTGCACTTAACATCTATATTTAGGAAACTGAACCAATGCCCAGGTATTGACATATAAGATACATGTTTGTATCTAGTCAACAGAGATGCAGCCATCCAGATGGAAAGGGAGTCTGTAGGGATTTGGTGCTTTTATGTAAGGATAGGTTTGAGTTACCACATGTGGTGCCCCAAAGGCTTGAGAAATCTGTAAGGGTAGAGGAGATTTAATATAAGGACTTAGAGAAGAACTCTGACATCCTGAAACCACAGTACTGATTCAGAGAGTGTCCCAAAGCATTCCAAATGAACGAACACCTGTGTAACTCTTTAACTCAAACTTTTATTCCACTGTTATGCTTTAGAGTAGACTAAATCACTGCTGCTGGCTATTTTAGCCATATGGTCAGTTACTCCACAGGATGTTATCAGATCTATGTCAGGTGTGTAGATGTGGAAAATAATGTAGGTGTCTGTAGTATGAATATCTCATGCAGGGCTATGAAGGCACTAAGAGGCCTGACTGTGCCTGACCAGCCCCCTGTCTCTAGCCCATGCAGCACCCTTGTAGTCAGCCCTACTAAAGTGCTGTTATCCTACTGTGATGTTCTTACTGAGCATAAACTGTAGTATAACAAAGTTTATTGCCTTCACTGTAATAATAACCAGAAAAATTAATTTATAGTATTTAATAAGATATAATGGCCTCCTCTTCCTTAAATTTAGTGTACAAGTTTTAAATCTTTCTGGTTTTCACTAGTTATTCCATATTTCCTGATGACAGTTAGTGTTGAAAAAATTAAAATAGATTAATAGGATACAGTGTAGAAAACTGCAAGCAAATTAATAGAAAAAAAGTACTGGAAAATTTCCTGGAGATGGCAAAACAGTCCTTAATGTAGTAGTGACCAGGAAGCTTACACAAGATTTTTTTCTTCCTGAATGGAATGTCAGAAGAAAGAAAGACCACCCTAAATAATTTGTTTTGGGTCAAATACATAACATACAGAAGATGTTGAAAATTGTTTCTGTTCTCACAATTCCCAATACTAAATTTACCCATTGGGATTTAACTACACTTTGGCTCTGATGGAATTGCTCCAACACTGAAGCTTAGCAAAACAGTAATTCCTATCCCAACATAGCTATGAAAGAGAGGGAAGTGCCATGAATATTTTCTGCTGGCAGCTTCACTACAGCTAAATTCAGAAGCAGCTTTACCAGCTAGTGAGTTGTTGAGGCGAAGTATGAAAATATTAGCATCTGTCCATTTTTAGAATTTTCATTGGAGATGTCCTTAAAGTGCCTATCTCCTTCCATCAATTGTCTGAGGTGCTTAGCTTAGACTCTAATGCTAATTTCAGATTTGCTGCAACATTAATTAAGACTGATTCACTCAGGCTTTCTAAGCTAATTAGATAAATTATAATTACTCCAAAATATATAGCAGTCTTCTATTTGTGATACAGCTTTTGTTCAAAACCTTTACATTTCCCAACAAATCATTTTAGACTGCTAAGTCAAGAATGAAAGGTTGGGCAGACTCCAACCTAAACGTTATTCTTTTATCTTGCTTGCTACATCTTCTTCCTTTCCACATATGCACAGATGAATTTATGAAAAATACATTGCAAACATGAATTATAAACTCCCAGAACATATGGCAGCCCATAAAGAAGAGCACCTCCATAAAGGCTTTGCTGAAAATGAAAGCCTTTTTTTTTTTCACAACAAAAGCATCATAGCCAGGAAGCCTGCAACCACTACTAGTGGTCCACATCCTCTGCCAAAGGTGCGAGAGCACTCCTTGTTTGATACAAGGCCACATGGGCTACTGTGATGGTTATGAAAATAAAACCACATAACCGTGTGCTGTGATGGTTATGGAACAAAACCACACCCCAAAACTGGGCCTGATATAGACGTTCTTAAGGCAGACACAGATCCTTTGACATGAAATAGAAACTAAAGCATCTCATGGCTCTCTGCTTATTGATCACCTTTCAGACCTCAACTACTTGAGAAAAGCAGGTACTATCTAAAGTCAATTTAAATTTACAAGGGAGGAAATTACAGGGAGCTGCCATGAAAGAAATGAATTATGTAATGCCTGGAAAGATACTAGACAGAGTCAAGGAGGTGAATTTTGCCAGTCTGTGAGATGGATATATAAAACAACAAGAAGGATGATAATGCATCTAAATATGCATAATTAGCATACACAAAAATTGAGCCTGGAAAAGGGGCTGAGGTTTTACCAGCTGAAGTCCTCTTTTGGAGTCTTAATGATATAAATCTATTAATAGACATAAACTTCAGGTGCAAGTTAAATGTCTTGGAGAGGTAAATTGCTCCTATTTTGAAAAATTTTCACATTACCAAAAAAGTAATGACAATCTGTAAAGGTTTTGAGAAAAATGGGAAAAAACACTGAAAATGTAAGCAGTTTGTTTGTTTGTTTGTTTTATATCTACAGTCAAATTCTCTGTAGTTGGGCCTCCAATATTACATTGTCCATCAAATTGTACACACTGAATTGGGAATCATTCAGAAAATCTGTTGGAGTCTCAAACATTCTTGCACTTCTTAGAATGTTTCATGCTGATCTTCTCACTGATTTTAAAAACTTAAGTTATTCCTTAACTCGTTCATGGGTATCTCTTGTATCTCAGTTGATAAGCAATAAACTTTCATGTTGTCCTCTTATTTTAAGCAGATATTCAAGAGCATTAATATATCCCAGGTAATAAGTTTCAGGGGAGTATTTTTCCTTACTCGATTCTAATATGATTACAAAACTTACTTCAGGGTTAAATGTTACTAAGATTGTATTTCTTTTTCTGCTGCATAAGCCACCTATTTATACAAAGAAAAAAATTTGTGCAATGTCATGCATCTGTGAGATCTGCAGTACTATCAATTTCCTAGTCTGATCTTACTAGTTTTGTACATCCTAGTGATATGACATTTTCCTAAGTGTATTACTACCTTGTATTTATCTAAATTAATTCCTTTACTCTAAGGGAACCTCTTATGACAGGGTATAATCAATCAATCATGCTCTGTTTGTAGTAATTCAGAATGACAAGTCATACTTCCACATTTAAGTGACCAGATCCATTCTGAATGTTTACACATGTGGTATTGCTGCATCTTTGCAGCTCCTTAGTGCCAAGTTCATCACTGTTATTCTTAGCTCGCAGTGACAGTGAAAATCAAATTTAGCTATCTCTAGCCAAAGAAGGTGATGAACTCAAGGAATAAGAAAAATATGTCTGGCACGAAACACAACTTTTCTCTAAATACAGCATTGATGGGAGAAGTCTTACCCATGCAAACTGTGAGAAACATCCATCTTGCTTTAGTAATAAGGAATGTGCCTGCCTTGAAAAAGACAGGGTATTTTATCTGACTGTGTGTTTCAAGTAAGGAGTCTAAGCTTAGACTCACTAGGATATGTTCTGAGGTGAATCCTATCCTTGAAAAAGAAATTTTTAAGTGTTGAAAATAATTTGACAACCAAAAACTCAGGGCTTCCAGTGATGAATTAAAACATGAGGAACCAGCTGCCAAACACTGATGGAGACAATTAGGTGATAGATAAGTTTTGGTGATTGTTTCTTCTGTAGTTTTTGTATTTTGAAAGCTCATGGCTGTATATTTGGACTAATTATAGGGTGCCTGACAGATATTGTTCCCAAATGTAGCTTAGAAATAATCTTTCCAATTATAATAGGTTATAAGATATTTATACAGCAATCTGTTTAGGAGATTGGTACAACAGAACATTTTCATATGCAGGAAAATCCTTTCAAAATCTTTTCTAAGTTCTTGTATCATAAGATTTCTTAAATATTAAACATTAAATTTCGTACAATAAAGATTTATCTCTTCAAGGATTTTTTAAACTGCATCATTTTCCTGGTTTTATTGTTGGACTAATACACTGGTGAATCTATTGTATGATCACACTATAAACTATTATCAACATCCTATCTCAAAAGAGAATATGTCTGAATGTCATGCTGATAATTATAGACTGAAAATGTAATTAAAAAAGGGGATTTTTTTTTACCTTATGAGATTTTATTTTAGAAACTTCATCTAATGCTAAAAAATAGATAACTGAAATCTGGCATACACAATTTTATTCAGAATAAATGGTATCTAACGAAATTATTTGATTACCAGAATGGTAAAAATGTAAATGCACTGATATATGAAATGTAGGTCTAAACAGATTTGCCAGGGCCTAAAAAATAGGCTCCTTTAAATGTATAAATTAATAATTTGGAGTCTCTTTAAAAAGTTTTTAGATTTACATGGATAGATATTCCATCCATATCTTGTGATAAGTGGGTGTGAAAGTTCTAATGGAACTGAACCTTATTACTGATTAACAAAAAGCATCTGTGCTCCTGACATAAATACAACAATCAAGCACTAAAACAACAACCATGGAGAAATGATTTTGATCTTTCTTAAAGCTCTTTAGTAGAGAATAGCAATTTAATAGGATTTGAGAATTACTGCTCAGGAAAATGACAGAGATAAACCTATGATTATTTTTTCAACATAATTATCTTTGAAGAGAGCTTCTTGGAATTTCTGGGACTCTGCAGGTAATTTTAGCTGGCATCATGCCTTCCATCTATAAAACTGAATATAGGGCTTATACTTTTCTCCTCTATGTGCGTATGTCATTAATTTAAGAATTAGCCAATAAGATTCTTTAAGGCATAAACCAGATAACTTAGTGTAAGTTCAGTAACATTACTCTATATTAGTGAATGTTTGCAAGTTTCACTGAGGCCAATATAATAAAGGGTGTTATTTTATCTTTAAAAGAGTTGAAGAGACCTTGATCAACTTTTTTTTTTTTTTTTTTTCTCAGATAGTCTACAAGTGCTCATATAATAAAAACTGTTATAATATGCAGTGGTCACAGTCATCCAGTTATGTTCCTTAGACAATATATCAAGCCTAAACAGGAATAATTCAAACTCTAAAATATATGGTTTTAAATGCTAGTATATTAGGTATTTCAACAAATAAATGACCAAGAGATGTCTTGGAGGTTTTATGTTAGAAATTAATTATATTTTGAAAGCCCCCTTTTTTTTTTTTTAAGAGATCAAGGCTGAAATTATCTAATGTAAAATATATACAAATAAAGATTAGAACTTGTTTATATTCAAATTACCTAGAATAAAAAAAATTTTACTCTAAAATTATTTAGAGAAAAATATATACAAATAAAGATTATAACTTGTTCAAATATTTAATGATATTTTATTCCAACATTTCCTGATTTTTTTATCTTCTTTTATTTTTTTGTTAACATAATTTATGTAATGTTTTTCTTTTGCTTCAGCTCAATAGTATAGTGCTCTGAGATGAAAAGAAACTACCAAGCTGGAAATTCTGAAGTAGTATTTAATCAATTAACTAATCATGAAAAATTTTTTAAAATAATCAGAACCTGTTTTATTGTACTATCACTTTTAAACTTTACTGGAATATGAGCTCATTCATGTGTTCTCCTATGCTTTTCATGCTGGCATTGATATTTATTGCAATCTATTCTTAGCAGGAATCTGCAGTTGGAAGACCTTGTTTCAAGTTTTAGGAAGAATACATCATTTTTGCTTTCTGGCATATGTGAACAAAATATTCCGTGCTTCCTTCCAGCTGATAGAAAGAGGTTTTTCATTGCCTCCTCTGTACAAGATGAAGCAGTGAGTAAGTAAGTATGGAGGGGAAAGATTGACTGAAATACAGATTAAGGAAATATAATCAAAACAGAAGGATGAAATTCCAATTATCCTTTTTTTTATTATTCAGATTAAAAAATAAAAATTGCCTCATAGCTCCTTTTCTTAATGTTTTCTCCATGGATTGAGAGAAGCAAATTTTCTTTTTGGTCAAAGCAATCAGAGACATAAGAGAATGCAGCAATGATAACGGGAAACAGGCGTCTGAACTGAGAATATCTTGGATGTAAAATGGATAATTATAGAGAGCTTTGTGTTATTTTGAATATAAGTACACAGATTAAAGTGTGTGACATGTCAGATGCCATCAATTCCCAAGCCCATGGAATTCATCTTGGGTTTCAGTGGTCCTTCTCCAGCTGACCAAGACTGGTGTTAAGGTATTCCAATCAGGATGTTTTCTTTGCTGAATTACTAAAGAAGGATGAAAGTTTTTTTGGATAAACTGTTAGTCTTCTGTGAAGGGATAGTCAATCTTGAGAATGAAATTAACAGTTTACCTTATGTTCCTAAGGTGTTACTTTTACACCACCTACTTTTTTTCTCAGACACATTGCATGCAGAAAATTCATCTGTTTTAGTATTCTCAGCCCAAACACAAAAAACTTACTTTTCTCAACAAATGTGATTGATGAATGAAAACAAGCTAGAAAGCACACATTTTACTTGCTTGCAGGAGCTCTCCCTAAAATGAAGTGCATCACTGAACTGGAAAGAATATAGTTTTTTCTTTGGCCAAAGAGAGAGCCTGTTGTTTGTTCAGACAAAGGACTTCATAAAATTAGGTGTTACAGCACCATCTGGTGACTCCTATTTAATATCTTATGAGTAACTGCAATATCTATTTAGTGGTAGTAATTTTCTTTAATTGGAATAAATAGAATATTTTCTTGGTTGTTTTAAGTAACAATATTGTCAGACACTCACGTTTCTATTCTGATATGCAAACATGCCTATTATTACCAGAGCTGATTACTCTTGCACCTATCATTATACTACGTGCTGGCTCTTTGGGGCAGACACTAACCATTAGTCTATAAAATGGACAGTAAGACCTGAAACAGAGTTCTGATGGAACATAATGTAAAAGCGAGCAGAATTTATTTTTTAGTGCTACACACGTTTTTAGATTGGTGATACAAATTTTTAAGGACAAGTTCAATATGTATACTTTCAGTAGCTAGAATAAAATGCACCTAAATTATGCTGTAAAATCCTTTCTTGACTGTATTTTTCATTTGTTTTAGCAGATAGGTCACTAGTTTTATTAAGGAGTAATGAAGACAGTGTGAACTAAGTTCAACTTTTCAACTAGCAACTGCATTTTACTAGATCTAAAGAAAAAATAATTTGTAAGAAACATTTTGGTCAGGCCACATTTTCCCTTTTAAGGAAAGCTCCTAGTTTGGCTCCCTTTAGACAAAAAATGGAGTCATTATCCAGAGGTAGACATACAAATAAGCAAACAATCATATGTTAAAACATCGTACGTCCAACAAGCAATATTAGAGTGAAAGCCCTGATGATTTTGGATTGTTTTGCTTTCTTGGAGTTCAATATGGACTAAAAGCTCATAGAATTATCAGTACTTCCTAATTACATGCCTAATGGTAAATTAGTCTATGAAAGCTAATATATGTGGGAAGAAAACATATTTAAACCTTTTATGTTTTTATCAATCAGAAGTCTGCAATACTTAGGTATTAGTCTCAGCAGTAGAAAAAAATAATTTTGGGTAAGTTATTGTAGATTTTGCAGGTGCAGAACAATATTTTCAAGGTGGGAGAAATTGAAGGAGGGTTCCTGGAACGCAAACAATGTCTATCCAATTTAAGTGACTGTGACATTTTGGACCTGAAAAGAACTAATTTTAGAGGAATGTCAATTTATTAAGCCTGATACATTTTGTTGCTGTTAGCAAGGCAGAGAAATTTAGTTTTTCAGGAAATTTATGTATTTCAAGGACTTAAGGACAGTTAAAGGGAGAGGCAGAGAGAGTTGGGACTTTGCGGCTTTGAGAAAAGAGAGCTCAAGGGAATTTTATCCATTTGCATAAATTTCTCATATGCAAACCTAAAGAAGATAGAGACAGAGTCTTCTCAGTGGTACCCAGAGACAGAAAAAGAGTCAAGAGACACAAATTGAAATACAAGAAAATTAATTTCACCACAAGAGAAATATTTTTTCTTATGATTTGGTCTAACTCTGGAATAAGTTTCCCAGGGAGACTGTGGAGTACATATCCCTGGAGATACTCAAAATTCAGCTGGGAAAGGCCCTTGCTCTGAGAAAGACAAATTGATTAGGCACTTTCCAGAGATCCTTGCTAGCCTCATCCAGACTATAACTCTGTCACAATTCATACCACGTGTACAAAAAGAGAGGTTGCAAAGACGCTTGAATTTCATGTTACTTCCTGAAACTCAAAAAAAAAAAAAAAAAAAAACCACCATTCCTTAGGATAACTTCAAGTATGAGCTAATGTTTTTCAATGGATAGAACTTATTTTAACCCTTCTATCCTCTCTCAGATGCCAGCTTTCCCCTAAACAGATTACCCCTTTGATGTTTTAGTAAGTAAGTATTGTTAGGAGAGAGTTGTTCACCCACTTGAGTTCAAAGATATTTACTTTTTTGGTTTTTTTTGTTTCTTGTACTTTGAAAAACTCCAGTTATCTTTTACATGTCCAATTAAAATAAACTCCTACACCATCTTTAGAGTCAAATTCATACACGCTTCAGTACTGTCAATTTCAAATCTTCAGCTGAATCCATATCTAGGAGAGACTTTTAAGACAGATATGGCAGGATGGCAAAGTTTCTTCCATATGGAATGTTATCAGTTTATGACATTTCAAGGTTACCTGTTAGAAAAGGACTAGACAGCAAATAAAGACATCTCCTGTAGTATTACTTTAGTGCTTCTTTATTATGGAAAGGTTGTTATCTTGGTAGTGCCAAAAACCCTTGAAACAGAATATTATTTCAGTCTTAGGGATTTTGCAGGGGATGAGGTGCTTGGGGAGTTTTCATATGTGGCTTTTTGGTTTGGATTATTTTACCTTTTTTGTTTGTTTATTTCTTTTTGTTTGATTTTATCCATATAAATAATCAAGGAATCACTCAATCTAAAAGGAATCTTAGCTGGTCAGCCAGTTTTACCTCCTGCTCAGAAAAAGGTCAATGCTGAATTCAGACCAGGTTTTGCAAAACTCTTCTGCCATCAAGACCTTGAAGACTTTGAAGAAGAAAGACTTCACAGCCTCTCTGGGCAACCTGCTTGTATGATTATCTACCCTCATAGCATCTTTTTTTCTTTATCTCTATTCAGAAGCACACTTGTCTGAATTTACGTATCTTTTTCCCTCTTTGTGCTGTTGTGCACCTCAGTAAAGCCTCGGGCTTCATCTTCCAAGCAACCTACTTCCAAGTATTGTAGGGCTGTTACCAGGCCCCCTCAGCCTTCTTGTTTAGGCAGAAAAAGCGTGATTCTTTCAGATGGTCCTCGCAGAATGTGCAGTGTTGGCAATCTGGATATGCTTTAAATCTGTTCAGTGATCTTCACAGCAAGAAAAAGGGATTGTAATACTAGTATTTGATACTAGTTTTTCTCAGTGTTCTAGTGTAGTGCTAAAGTTTTGAGGTGAACTGAAACTGTGAGATTTTAATATTGTTATAGTAGTAGCATCTATTTTATTTTTGTTTATCATCTACTATACCCACTTGTACTTTATGTTTTCTTCTGAACTTTTTTCAATCTGTCTTCATAGTAGAGGGGTTCCAGCCTTCTGGTTATCTTTACGGCCCTCCTCTAAACACTCCCCAACAAGTTTACTTCTTTCTTATGCTATTGAACACAAGAACAAGGCCTTTTTTTTGGTCCATGATGTGACACAGCCTGTGTTCACATGACTAAAACTTTCTATTCTCTTCAGAAAGAGTGTTTTATCCCTAAAGTCCCCTTAAATATGCCCTCAGCTGTGCTATCTCTCAGATCATGAATAGGAATAGACAGGGGAAATCTGTTTTGCTACTAACTGTAGCTGATCTAGGGAGCCTACCAAAGGTAGGGAAAAAAAAAAAAGCGCTATAATTGCATAGTATGGGCTGTGCCTATCCCCTGCTGCATCTTGCCTACTACCCTAGATACTGCCCTTAGGTTCAATTATGAATTTGGTTTTCACTTTGGGAGTATGTAGCAATGTCTCTGGAGTCATATGAAGAAACATTTTCTACTCACACATGTTCACACTACAACTATCTGAAATTTACTCCAGCTCCAATTTGTTTTTTTCCCAGCTCACGGTTTACTGACAGAGGGAGGGGGCTACACTGAGATAATAAATTAAAATAATCAGTTAAAGGCACACTTTGGACATATAAGTAGATTGAATTACTCTTGAATATCCTCCTTCAGATTTTGAAATGCCATTTTGGTATTTTCATTGTATGCTTATCATAAATGATAATATGGATTTCAAATAAACTAATTTATATGTCCCTATTTCTATGTATGAACATTATTGCTTGAAAATTATCACAAGAATATACAACTATTAATTATGTGTGTGTGTTTAATGACCTTTGCAATAGGAGTACCAGATAATCAGAAATATATACCTGATATTCAAACATAAGATGTAATTAAGATATGAGTAAGACACATAAGCCCTGCTTTTGGGAGGACTATTCACTTCTAAAATGAAATATTTTTTATCACCACAATGAAATACCTTGAAGATTAAGAAACAGAAAATATTGATATTGCATGTTATCTCCATTCATATATTTTAAGTGGTGAAATTGTTTCCATTTCCTAATGGTCATTAGACTAAGATGTTTTTAAGGCTTATACTGAGTTATTTACATTATTTTAATATGAGTAGAATAGGTTTCTGGGGTGTCTTCCCACAGGGTGGGTACTCTCATCTACTTCAGTAGACCACCTGTTCAAAAACCTAGGGTGTTTGCCTTACTAATAGGCCCCAGGCAATAAAAGGCTTTACTGTGAAATATAAGCACATTGGGTGGAATTGGTGACAGTTAGTAGAGAAATATTTTTGAAATAAAGTAGACTGTCTAAGCATACGTCATATTTAAAATTACTTCAGTTCCAAAAAAATTATACACTTAACTACTTATATACCCCTCACTTCTGTTTTTTTCATTTTTTCTGTTAGATTTAAAGTAATTTCCAGACCTAGTTTCTGAATTTTCCAAAAGATTCAGTCTTTAAAATCAAAGATAAATCATACCTTTCTCAAATGACCTCAAGATTTAATTCAAGTCCACTTCAAAACCCATACACCTCTTTTAAAATTGTGGATTACACTTACAGATTGAAAGTATTGGTTTATCAACATTGGTACAACACTAAGTGCAATATAACCTGCAACAACAGCAAAAATGAGAACCTTCATTCAGGCAGCAGTTTGTGGCAGATTTCAATAGATAATGCTTTTGCCCTGAAAATGTACTTTTTTTTGCTTTACATGTATTTAAATGTATATATCTTACAAAGAGAAGCTAATTAATTTAATGTCTTACAGTTTAAGGATTTATGTGCCTTACCTCCAAAAGATTTATAAAGTCAATGTGCCTTTCAAAACAGTCAAATCTGTCTCTCTTTTTTTTTTTTTTAGGATCCTTAATGAGCCTGGAAAGTCTAACAGTTGATTGAAGTTTGTTTACTCAATAAGTAACAGCTACTACAGTTTAGCTACTGAAAGTGATATAATTAGCAGCTTCTGTTAGCTCTAAGGGATTCTAGACATGTCAACATCACAACTGATACTAAATGTGTTGCTGAACCACTTCTAAAACTGCACCTCAGGTATTGGTTACTGGAAATAACTGTATCAAATATAAGAGGGGAAAAATAATTTATTACCTTATTTAGAAACAACAGGAATGTTAAATAATTCACACATTCTTTCTGCAGAACCTTGGTTAGAGAGAACAGTTTGTGTAGGATATAAAGAAAGACCTTATCTGTGAAGTCTAAGTTCCCTGAAATCACCAGTGAAACTCAAAATACCTGATGTAATGAGAGCCAGAAGTTCATACCCAGGTTTATAAAGTTTAGACAGATTAGTATGAACTGAAATATTTGATTTATAATAACTGTATTATATCCCTTTTTTAACTGCAGCAGATAGGCATCTACACTAAACTAAATGTTATAAATGATGCTTGTGTCTCTGACTAGAGCAGAAAGGACATAAGGTAAATTGCTACCTTCTTGTTACCAGTCATTTACAAGGTTAGAAAGTAGGTGTGGTCATTTGTATAAGTAATATGATTGTCTCAGTTCTTTCCAGTGGAGAAATCTCATTTCCACTATAAATTGTATCCCAGAGATGAATTTTCATGCCAATTATGACAGCAGAAAGAGACATAATTCTCTCCTAAGGTAGGAGACAGTTGACATCTGACATAGTTGGAATGAAAATTTTTCTGGAGGGAAATATTTTTCCTCCTCAGCAACAAAGTTATTACCATATACATTAGACACCTGGATAAACTGGCCCCTAACATTTAGGTGGCTAAAACGAAGTGAGATTATGCTCATAACTATGATTATGATGCTGTGTATGTTGCCTACGGGGAAAAAAGTCTGATTATTGAATTCTTAATGTAGGTTTCTCTATGAGAAATAAATCAAGAAAATGCAAAAATGAGGAAAAATAAATGAATGAAGGCACAGAGTGTCTGTGTATCTATTTCCTCAGAATTCTTTCAACCTGATATTAAGCATATCAACTAATTTTTATAATCAAATATATGCAGGGCAAGATGTTGGATAGAAAACAGAATCTGTAGGACAAAAGCTAATAATACTCCTTTTCCCTTTCTCTCAACATTGCACATAGCACAATTTTTGGTAGCCCATTTCATAATGCAGTAATTGTGATAGCATGGTTGTTCATAGAGAGTAAAATAATACAATGTAGTGCAGATGGGTCCCTCTCTTGACCAAATATATCTTAGCTGTCACATGAACCTAATGTATATCTCCTGTGTCATCAGAGAACCACTATGTAACGTTATTTCCAGATTGGTTTTGATATATGCATTTCTCTTTTGTGATCAGTGAGATAGCCTTAGCTCATTATTAATTAAAACAGCGGTTACAACTGCAAGAGAACTTTCAAGCTTTTCTTGGGGCTTATCCTTTTATTCCAAAATCTGCATTACAACTAATAACAAGTGAAATTAATAGCATTCCCATCTTTTCATTAATTGCTTCAAAGGCTCTACCCTTTATAAATTAGGAACAAAGCTGTCTGTGTATTCTTGGAAAGGAACATAAGTACTTGAACTCTGTCATTCCTGTGTCACTCAGGCCAGCATCTTCTCTTGGGAAAAGACCCAATCAGCACAGAAAAGGAAGCTCTGGCAGATTCAAGGGCAGATCATTAGAATAACACATGCAAGCCTCAAGACAAAGAGTAAAAGATGGGAACGGCATTGTCTGAAGCAGGGAGAGAAAGAGACCGGTTCCTGGTCTCCCTTACAAGGTTCCTGAGTAAGAAAGGTGAAGTAACTGAAAAGAAAGGATAAGAAGCAGTCTGACAAATAAATGCAAAGCAAAAGAGAAAATGGATAGAGGAAAAAGGTTAGGGACCACACAGCAATTCTTATTAGGGGCTGCTATGGGAGGAAGGGAGGATTCAGCAGTCATTTTGATGACTGGATGGAAATCCAAAGAATAAAGATAGGAGTGGAAGTTACTAAAAAAATGTGAAGGAAGGTAGGAGAGACAGATTGTATGAAGAAAAAAGCATCAAGAAAATGAACCATTTGAATAAAGAAAACAAAATAGGAGCTTCTATGGCAGTATTGGAATAAATGGGAACTACTAAAAATTGTAGTAGTAGTTAAGGCAAGAGACATCAAAGCAAATTTATATAGGGATAGGATGGTAGAGCTCTTGATATTAGAAGGATGCATTTAGAATGAAAATTTAGATAATAAAACTAGAGTTTTGAGAAACAGGTATAACAGGCATAACAGTTTAGATATGCATATCTGAAGAAAATAGGAAAACAGAACCTGTCTTGCTAAAATATGATTGCCTCCAATCTTTGAAAGGAATTCAAATGATAGCAAATACCTGTGAAACCTGCTGCTGTAACCTCCCTTGTGAATGTTGATTTAGAGAGCACATTCTTGGTAGTCAATCAGCTTAAGTGGCAGAGTGTGAGACATTTTTGGTGGTGGTACCAAAGTACGCAATTTATAGTAATGATTTTAATTAACCTCTTAATAAAAAAGGGTGTTACACATCAAAAATTCATGTTCAGAGATTATTAATGGTCAAAAATCAGGTAGAAAAACAGCAAATACAAATTAAGAAAATATTAGAAGGTTGTTCATGTAAAGCATGATTTTAGGTCCACGTCCCCATGCAGAGTTTAACCATGCTTCTGGCAGGAACCTTACTCCATTTGCTGTGGAGAAAGAATATGCTTGCATTACAGCCAGTGTAATGAAGTGATGAAAGAATCCCTAAACCTTCTACCAAATTATCTGAAGGTATATTAAGCTCTATGAGCAAAAATTTTTCAAGAGGAGAAAAAAGGGTTTATGGTTAAGGTATTTGATTTGTGTGGCAAAACCTGCATGCATTTCATATTTTGTTTCAGCTTGCTGTGACTTTTGAAGCTGAATTTTAGGGGTTTTTTTTGGTTTTTTTTTTTTCTTCTTTTTTTTTTCGGGGGGGGGGGGGGGTTAATCAGTGTACACTTTGACATCCTAGACTCTCATTCACACAATAGTAAGTATTCCCAATTGCAATTAAAGTCATTGGATCTGTGCTATGAACACAAAATCCTTTAGGAAGCTGATTTCCTTTAAAATCAAGACTTAGATGAATTGAGTTTGACATCAAATATCAGTGCATCCTTTCAGTCTCCATCTAAGTCCCTCAATTAAGACAATCTCTCCCTCACTATGGAGTGCATGGAGATAAAATAATTCTTGAATCATTCAAATTCCAGAGGCATAAGTATTATAGGAAAGCCCATGACAATGATACCTAAATATAAGAAATCTATCTTTGAAAGAAAGTTTGAATGTTTTGTTGTAAATACATGACTACAACATTTAATAGTGAAGAGAAAAAAATATTGGATTTCTGTCCACTTGAAAACTACTACCCATTCACTGTATGAAGTGTCTGAGACAAAAATAATTTAAAAGAATGATTATAACAGTTTTAATAGCTTGCTCAAAAAGATAAAATTTTGATTTGGCATGTAGGTTTGCCTTCTGAGGGTTTGGTTTTCCATCTCAATATTGCTTTTTTATTATGCTTTGTTTAGTTAAATTCTTCTAACTCTGCTTTCCCTTTGGTAAGATTCCCAGCAAATGCAGATGAAAAGCACCTTTAACTTTTAATTTATAAGAGTTGCTGCCCATATTACAAGAGTTGTACATATTCCTTCCTTAAGGACTAAAGTCCCTGTACTCAAGTTGTCCCAAAATATTACCTTTCCCCATTTTCTAATTGAAAAAGGCTTGAAGTTGTTATTGCTATTACCATAAATTTTACAAGTTTTAAGCTTGAGATATTAGCAAAATCTAATCTAACATTGTAATTTTTTTTTTAAGTCCTAGAGATAATCCAGAAAGTTATCATACTGGCTTGGCTCTTGTTGTTTTGTTTATTTTTAGTTGTTATTCTCCCTCAAAGAGGTAAATTTCGATTTTTTTTTTTTAATTTTTTTAAGGAAGAAAACATCAAGTAAATACAGGAAATAAGTAGAAGACTTTTCTGTAAAATGGATATTTCCAAACAACTAGTAAGCATTTTGTTATTTGAAGAAAGTTGCATTTTTTCCTAGGTGTAACCTGCAAGCCATATTTTCAATAATGGCAGCAACAATATCTCTTCATGGGTGTTCAGCAAGAAAAATATTGCATCAATTTTTTCCTCCATTTGGCAAAAGCTTCTCACTTAGACAGATTATAGCACTGTTATATCAACAATTATGCAATTAAAGAAAAAAATCTGTTGTTTAATTTCATTTTACATTTGATTGTTTTTATGGTAGTTGCATTCCCCTAAGAAAGCAATAATTTTTTGTGGTAATGTAACAGCTTATGCAAACACAGCATTTTACATTCAGATCTATCATGCAAACAGCTGTGAATATTTATATTGGTGTTAATTAAGTCTGTGATGGTATTAATTTAGATAAGGAAAGCTGACCAAATCCCAAAGTGCTACAGGATTTTTAACATATGTCTGAAAAAAATAATCAGAGACTTGCAAATGAAAATGTGGTGTAAGATCTCACTCTAAAGATAGCACCTTCATGACGTCCAACCACTGAACCTCATTACCAGTCATCTGCAATATCATCATGGCTATCAGCTAATACAATATGAAACGAAACCCTCTTGTTCAGAGAGATGAAGATTAACTACTAAGTCAAACTGACACTACAAACAAGGAGATAGCTGGCACAGCCTCACAACCAAGCGCATTAGAGAGGTAAATAACCTCATTATTCAACAGATTCAATCTGATGGAGAGGGTTGTTCAGAGTATAAGTCTCCTCAATTAGAAATTTACAGCTCAAATTTCCAATAGGAAATTGCAATACTAAAAATTTTAATGGACTTCCTAATAAAGAAATTAGACATATTATATATCAGATCCAGAAAATTGGGAAGGTTTTGGAGATAATTGGTGCAGGTACTTATCCACCCATTTTAAAAAGCCAATACTAGGTCTTCAGAAACATTTAACTTTTCTATTGCAACTGTGGTGTCCAGCTTCCATGCCTGTAAATTTCCCTCATCCTTTCAAAGTAGAAATCTTCCAGTGTAAATGAGTTTCTGTGGATTTTACATATATTTTCACATATTCTGATGCCTGAATGTATGGCATCCTACAAAACACTGAGCAAGGAAGATCCTATATTCCAGTCAGTGAGTTGTGCTGCAGCAAGATTTATACACTGATTACCGTTATAAAGCTTCTGTGTGATCAACACAGATAAAAATGTATCTCTTTCTGCAGAGCAAATAATTCCTGAGTGGTCTGGATTGCATCTGTTTCAATTAGCTCTGGGGTTTTTTTTCTCCAAATCCTTGGCACAGATACCCAGCCAGGATATGGAACTTTGGTCTTTCCTTACAGTTTTGCTCTGGCTTCAGACACACTATCTACTCTGCACTGGGAGAAAGGCAGGAGGTGAGCTCAGACACTGGATGCTTTCCCACTTTGAGCACTCTGCTCAATTATTAATCTGCTCTCATGAGAGGCAGAGGGTAGCCCTTTGGCACTGCAAATATGAGCCAGTTCACGCCACTTGGCTTGGAGGTGTTGTTGGTTTTAAAGACCCCTTTATTTATCAGGAGCAATGTAGCTGTCAGCATAGCAACTGGCTTTTCAGGTTCTGTTTGCATTGACTTTAACATTACCTATTCCACTTTCTCTGTTCATACCAATCCCTGGCACGGGGCATGGCCTCCTCTTCCCTGAGATTTTTTGGAAGTGATGCACTGTGGAAGGAGTAACGACAGCTGAGTCATAGTGTTTCAACTCTGAAAGGATTTCTGGCTATCTTTTTGATTTTATTGTAAAAGGAAAAGTTAGACAAAAAACAACTCAGAGAGACTACCCAGATTCCTGAGATTCACAGGCTCACAGAATGACTGGGTTGGAAGAGACCTTAAAGATCATCAAGTCCAACCTGTGCCCTAACACCTCAACTAGACCATGGCACTGAGTGCCACATCCAGTCTTTTTTTAAACACACCCAGGGATGGTGACTCCACCACTTCCCCAGGCAGGCCATTCCAGAACTTCATCACTCTTTGCATGAAAAGCTTTTCCCTAATATCCAATATTCATAATATCTTAATATTTCCTAATATTCATTTAAGTAATTGTAACAGAATACACCAGTTTTCATACTTTATATCTAGAATTAGAGCGTAGGGATAAAAAGTGACTAAAAAATACTAGATATTAGATCAACTCAGTTTTTTTTCCTTATGATCAGGCATAAATTAATAAATTTAAATCTGTAGAGTATAATCAATATTAGCCATATAGTATCATCAATATAAGCCTAGAAATTGTTTCAGTAAATCTAAATACTAGTAGGGGGTCAAATCACTTTCACGCTTTAGCAATCTAATTCATTATCAGTGTTTTAATGTATGGGTCTCAATAATACAGCGAGTCCACCAGAGAAATAAATTAATTTTTCTAAAGTTAAATAGCATATTTTGCTGTCATTATAGTGCAGAAGTTCTATTGTCATCACATTACGTTCCATATTGCTAGAGTTTTTGTACCTCCTTGATGTTTCTTGCAGGCAGCTCCTCCAGGCACTGACTCTCCCTCATCCTCACAGCAGCCACTGACCCCAGTTGCCCTCAGCCAACCAACCCACTCTTTTATAACACTCTGCTGATTGGCTACAGCTGTGGCCTGTTAACATCAGGCTGCTCCTAATCCTTAATAATTAGCTCAGCTGCAACCCTTTACAGGGTAAGATTACTTTCAATACTACCTTTATTTACTTATATTCTATCCCCCTACAATATTTCCCTGTGTTCTACATGGTTTTAAGGTTTGGGATGGGGTTTTTTTTTTTTTGTTTTTGTAGTGCGTTGGTGGGATTTTTTGGGGTTTTGGTTTTTTTTTTTTTTTTTGCAAAAATCTAATGCAAGAAGCTATGTGGTACAGCAGAGAGATCTTCACAAGGTTGAGAGGGGAGCCTATGTGAACCTCATGAAGTTCAACAAGGTCAAGGTCAAGATCATCTCTTTTTTCTGGTGACTAAAATGTCAGGACCTGAAGGAACAGCATGAAGATGTTTAGGCTAGGTTAGGGAGATTTAGATTGGATGTGAGTGGTTGGGCACTGGAACAGGCTCCCCAGGAAAGGGGTCATGGCACCAAGCCTGACAGAGTTCAGGAGGAGCTTGGATAATGCTCTCAGGCACAAGGTGTGATTCTTGGGGCTGTTCTGTGCAAGGTCAGGAGTTTGACTTTGATGATCCTTGTGGGTTCCTTTTAACTCACAGCGTTCCAGGGTTCTAGGATACAATGATCCTGAACCTGCATCAGTACAATCCCAACCACAAGTACAGGCTGGAGGGAAAATTCACTGAGGAATCTCTGCAGGGCTTGGGGGTGTTGGTTGATGAGAAGCTCAGCATGAGCTGACAATGTGCATTTACAGACAGAAAGACAGATGTGTCCAAGCTGGCACCAAGAGCAGCGTGACTAGCAGGGTGAGGGAGGGCATTCCATTAATCTGTTCCTCTCTTGTGAAACTCCATCTGGAATACTGCATCCAGCCCTAGGGCCCCCAAAGTAAGAAGAACATGGACTTGCCAGAGTGAACCCAGAGGAGGCCATGAAGATGATGAGAGGGCTAGAGTACCCCTCCCATGAAGACAGGCCGACAGAATTGAAATTATTCACCCTGCAGAAGACTCCAGTGAGACCTTATACTCACCTTCCCATACCTAAAGGGGCCAACAAGAGAACTGGAGAGGGATTTTTGACTAGGCCATGCAGTGACAGTGCAAGTGAGAATGGCTGTAAGTTGGAGGAGGGTAGGTTTAGATTAGATATGAGGGAGAAATTCTTTACTCAGAGGGTGGTGAGACACCAGAACAGGTTTCTCAGAGAAACATTGTATGCCCGTCCCTGGAGGTGTTTAAGTCCAGTTTGGATAGACCTTAGAGAAACCTGGTCTAAAGGAAGATATCCCTGCCCAAGGCAGGGGGATTGGAACTAACTTTAAAGTCTGTTCCAATGAAAATAATTCTGTTATTTCATGAATAAGGTTCTGTGGTAAATTTTAGCCTTTTCTCTTTTAGTCTGGCATTCTTAACTGATATTCAAAGAAAGCATTTTCAAAATAATTCAATATATATTCAGCAGACTGCAGGTGTTATTTATGTTTGATTAAATATGAAAAATCCACTTTTTATCTCAATTTTTTTATGGTTCAATTGATGATGAATGTGTGGAGTTGAAAGGGAAACAGATTTAAAAATATATGTAAATGTTACCAAACAGCTTTATTCTCCACAGAATATATATATTAACCATTACAGAACATAAAATCTCAACCAAAAGGAAAACCCAAATAATCGGATAAATATTAGAATTTTGTATTTAGCAAACAGTGAGGAAAAGATCCTTGTGTTTCTGGCATGCAGATGAATTAGGAGGGATTACATGAAAAGTGTGGTTTCAGACCAGCATAAAAACCCTGCATGAGTTGTTCATACTTTATCACCAACTATGTAGAGAAAATGATACTTAAATAAAATCTTCGTCCTCCTAGAATATCAGTTTCCACGTCAATCTCTGGTTGCCACAGTCCTCTTTTTTTTTTTTTTTTTTTCAGAGGAATAAGATTCCTGATTTTAACTTTGCTAGAGAGAAGAGGTCAAGAGCCAAGTGGAAGAATAAGCCATATAACCACAATGCTCATCAGTGTGGAAACCAGCCTTCAGGTAGGATCTCAGGGAATGGCAAGACACCATTCTTTCCTTTTTCTCTTTAGCACAGAAGAAGCCAAATCTGTATATCCAGCTATGCCTCATCTTTAGGCAATCTGGGGAAAGAAAGATCTCACTGGTAGCTGTGTCAGTGAGGCTTTTAGCTTAAGTAAAAGCACATTTCTTTTAATCATCCCTTTATATCAGCCTTTCAAGTATTCTGGATGAATCCAGGACTTTTGCAGATAATGCAGGATGGTGAATGTCTGAGACTCCTTGCTAATAGCTCTGACATTATAATTTATCCACTTGGAATAAACTAAATTTGTTTTATAATTAAAATAATTTGTACTATGTCTTTATTGTTCCCCAATATTTTCATCAGCCATTTACTGTGTATCCATTCAAGATTCAAATAATTACATAGGAAACTAAAGGGGCTATTAAATATTTATAGCACACCTAGACACATTATTCTGGAGGTCAAAAGAACGCAGCATTTGGCATAATACTGCAATTGAGATGTGCTACTGAGCACCTAGGAGTGCTTGACTGCTATAACAAATTATACAGCCACTCGTTCTACACACTTTTTGTTGCTATTATCAGTTAAATTCTCAAAGCAATAATGCTAAAACACGCACCTGGAAACAGTTAATCGAAAAGTTTTCCTCCACAAAGGAATAGGAAAATGCTGTAACTAATTTGTTCAATTAGTATTTGTCTGTTTCTTGTCAGTAATATTTTATTTAATATTGAAAATGGACAATGAAAATAGAGATTACACTCTTTAAAGAGGATTGCAAACCCTGGTAGCACATACAGGCAATACATACTCAATCTTTAAGGTCTCTTACACAAATCCCTGATCTTACTAGATTTTTTCTCTGTGTTCTTTAAGTCGGTAGAGCCTATATAAGATTTTTTTCAAGCCCACTTTGTTTTTGCCATGTTGTATTACACAATTGCAGCTTTCTTTATTACGATGCTTTGATTACTAACAAACATTTACAAAAAACCTTTCAATTATGGCACACATATGCATATATATATATATATATATATATATATATATATATATATGTATGTGTGTGTGTGTGTAGTATATTAAGATTTACATAAATCTGAGATACTCCCATTTACCCACTTAGTTCCTCTCACAGCCATTTGTAGTTAATGGATCATTCCTATCTAGTGTCTGGCTTAAGTGGTCAGGGGTAAGCTTAGGAAACTTGAACTCTCCGGAGGAGATTGTTTTCTAATTTAGGCATGCAAATGAGGTACTTGAAGTTAGATAGTGTGAAAAACTACACTATGTATTAAAAAGCCAAACTTTCTGACAGACAGACTTTATACCATAAGGCACAGTTCCTTTTGAGAAAAAATTTTTGTAATGGTTAACAGCCACAGAAAACTCTTAGTATTACTTTACATATAGAACAGCTGGTACACCCACACACAAAAAAAAAAAGTATTAAAGGGCTTTGTCAGTTAGAAAATGTAAATACTTCAGTTAAAAAAAGTTCAACACACTTACTTTTCTTTCTTTTATAAACATTTCAGCTAATTACTTACAGCTTTAAAAGCCTCATTTTATCTCCAAAGCATCCTAGAGTTAGAAGCCTTTATCTAGGTTTAGTAGTTGTGGTAGAATGCCATTTGCATTAAGTGATCAGTAAAACTATGTCAGCGGCATCTGATGTCATAAAACAAGAAATGTCTAGAAACTGCCGATTTGGGCTTAGTGCAGAATCTCCCGTTGAATGAGAAAATAGTTCTATTTGTTTCAAGAAAAGCATATACTTAATTTGTGTCAAAATGTTCTCCTCAAAAGGTTGCTAACTAATTCACAAAGAAATGACCTGTCAGGACATAAAACTGAGTATGTGCAAAAAAAAGCAGATTGTGCACGTCCAAACTGCTGGCCTGTATTTTTATGTGGTTTAGCAGTTATCTAAAATCTCTTTGGTTTAGACTCTCAGTGACAAATTTCCAGATAATACAATGTCATAGCGTTCACAACATTCATTAAGACACACTATTTTTATTAATAAACACAGGACTGTGACTTCAAAAATCTCTGTAGTAGGATTCATTTAGAGTGCTTTGGAGACAATGAAGAGATTTCCCCAGTCCATAATGATCTATACATATAACTCACTAACAAATAAAAATGTTCCTCCATATCCAAGTAAAAAGCTTAATTCTGGGCAAAAGAAATCTGGTAGGGAAAGGAAGCCTCTGAAGAAGTTTCACACTAAGATCTGGATGTGAGGCCAAACATATGAAAATGTAAAAGACTGGTTTCAAACTAATAGAAACACCCAGTTCCTGAATTTCTAATTTTTAAAGGTATGATAGGCATATCAAGTTTGATAATTTGAAGATCAAAACTCCCTATTTTATCATGCTAAAGTGACAGATTCATGATTCCATTCATGTGCATTTGCATAGCTTACATCATTGGGAGATCACATAAAGAAAAAACAGTGTATTTCCTGAACATTCTATCTTAAAGAAAAAACCCTAATCAGAATGCTTCACTATCAGTTATTTTCTATGTGTGATAAAGTCCTGATTTGCTGTTTACTAGTCATGAGTTTTTAAGAAAAACTCATGGGGATTTTTTTTCAAAATAGTCAGAACAACATGGACATTCATATTGCAAGGCTGTTACAAAATGAATAAAGTTGACATCAAGCAGGCCTTGGTAAAACAATTTCTGAACATATTGGGAGTAGGAGGGATTTAAAGAAAAGAAGTGGAATGAAAATGAAATACTGAATCCAATGGAAATGCTTAAATTTTCCAGAACTTTGTCAGTAAAAGAGCCTATATTTTTAATAAAGCTGCAGCAAATTTAAAATTGAAAAATTTATTGTTATGTTTTTCTAGAGTTCGTTTTTTAATTTTCACTTATAAGATTAACCCCAGCCATGATGATGTAAAATCAGAAGTACATAGATTTATTTCACTCAACCCAGTGAAATAGGTAATATTCCAAGACATAATCAGAAAGAAAGGTGTTTGTTGATATACAGGAATATTTAGGAGGTAGAGTCAGGTAGACACTTACAACTTTGTAAAGTTTCTATCATCCTTCAAGCATATATAGTGAAGTCTGGATTTTGACTGGTCTTTTTTTTTTTTTTTTTTTTTTTTTTTTAGCAGAAAGATAGGGAAGTTATTTAGTATCAGCAAATCTTGCACAATGTGATGACCTGTAAATGAAAAAAATCAAAATTAATTGTAGATGTTGTACACAATTTATAAGAATGCTCCACACACTCTAATGTTTACGTAAGCAATAGTAGCAATTAAATGAACTTGCAAGACACAATATCTGAGTCTGATTTCTAGTGAGAGAAGACAATATTGTGGGTAATGCATTGATCTTGGACCCAAGAGATTCCTAGCTTTTTGACATCTTTACCACAAATGTCCTATCTGGCCTTAGAAAAATTTATCAGGTTCAAATCCACAAAGAAATATAGTCATTCTGTTGTGGAAATTAAAAAAAAAAAAAAGGAAGAAAAAATAAATTCAAAATATAAATCCTTAGAAACTCTAGTAAGTTAACCATAAATATTTCCCAAATATCTTATTTCTGCTTTTGAATACATTCAGAAATTTTTTCCCTATTACAGGTCTCAGCAGCTTCATTTTATTTTATCTACCTGATCAAGATTCATGAAGTGGATATGGGTTAAGCAGACTGTTCTGAAAATCAGTAGACAGTACAGCATCTAAAATCTTTGGTGGATTCAGCCTTTAATATCTCATTGTTACACTACCTCAGCTGCAAAGCAGAATAATGTGTTATGTATTTCTGTGTTTGGATATAGACCTCATTGTAAGTTTTTCGAGGTTGCTCATTAGATGCATTCAGGTGGGGTTCTAACTCAGTTATGCCTCACTTTCTCTTATTGGATTTTTTTCTTCTGTATAAACATTTAAATATCAGTTTGAGAGAGAAGGTAGATTCAAAGTCTCATTTCTCTAGATCTACACATGGTAAATGTGGATATGTTAACTTATGTGATTTTTCTGGACAAGGTACTGGAGGCAATCTATATTTTAAAAAGGCTACTAAAGCTTCCATGAGAAAAAAGACCTCTAAATGGGTATAGCAGTAGAGCATAAGCAGTTGTGAATCCAACCATAAAATGAAGCAAAACATTGTTTGGTATGGCATGTTTGTTTTGTTTTTGTCCTTTTTTTTGTCAATAGAAAAAAAGGTACTGATTTTAAAGGCTTATTTAATACCTGTATAGATTGCTAAATGTTTCATTTATGATGTATCTAACATAATCCAGGACATTTTTAGAATTTACCTCATAAAATATCCTGTGCATTGAATTTTTTTGTCTAATTGATTAAAATGTTTTATAAGATTCTCAGAATTCTCAGTAACTCTTTCAGAGGATCAAAATCTGGGCATAATATCAGCAAATAAGTATCTATCACATCTGATCAAAAAGGTATGAAAACTGTGGAATTACTTTCCTGAGACATGATCCTCCTCTGAGAAAATTGTTTTAAACGAACAACTAAAACTTTTGCAGGCAGAAAGTTTGTGGAGTTTTTCTTTTCATTTGCTGTGTGCATTCCCATTAATGATTCGAATATTAGCTAGCAGGAACTAGCTAAACATTCAAAAGTGGAGAGCATGTTTGGATAATATCGTGGACTTTTTAATAAACTTGATAAAGTGAAGTTTCCTGTAGTTACAGTTAATAGGACTTTAAAACAGGTTTCAAGCAAAAGCAGCCATGCTGCAGATCTGTATCATCCTGATCATTGCTTTTGCATTTGCATACACAGATTACATTTGCATATCTTGATGACTTATACATTTTAACTAAATTTGATTCCACAGGAGTGTTTATATCAAGGGAACATGAACATTTTAAATTCCAACTTAGCTCTAAATTATTGATTTTAGGAGTACTGTGAAGGTTTTGTACATTACTCAACTTTATGTAAAACGGCCAACTAATGACAATGTTTAATTCCGAACTCTGTGTTCCATTAGATTTATAGAGCTCTCTCAGTTCTGAGCTAGAAGCACAGATATGGCTTTGTGAAAAATTTATGCAACATAACATTTTATCATTTTGTTAATTTCTTCAGGATAATAAAGACATGTCTACATGGGCTGCAGTACTTCAAAATCTGAGACTATTTTTGGTTTAGTAATTTTAGACAGCATTATGCTTTTATGAAATATATTTGTAACTTGAAACCAAAGATGACAGACATGGCCTCATCAGTCTATTTAAACATAATATCAAAATGGTGTTTCTGAAATTACTTCTCTGAAATATTAAATCACTAAAATGCTAACAGTAACATTCATTCTTCCCTTTGTGATTCCTTTGGACTCCCTAATTTGCAAAGAATCACGCAATCTGGACCTGCCTTTGAAAAAGTATGCAAGACCCAGATCGCTGCTTTTTGTAGCAAGGAAGAAGATACATATTATCCTTCATACTGTAAGAATAAATGGTACCATCAAATTCTCACTGATGTGAACTGAGACTGATTATGTATAGGATATAAAAAGAAGACTTGATGGGAAATGGAATTTCAGGAAATTACACTATTTCTTCAAGAAAGGGGGGAAGCGCAGTAAAATCTGTGAGGACTGACATGTACCCCCGGGACTGGTACTAACAGGAACATTTCAGGGATTTTAATACTCAGACATGGAGAGGTTACTCTTCTCAAATAATAGACTTTGCTTATATAGCCTAGCAATATTTTTGGATTCATGCTAACTTTAACAAATGTGGAATTTTAACCTAGGAAGTAGTCAGTGAAATCCTACAAATTCTGTTATACATGGAAACACGACAGAGAGATACATATGAATGGAGGAAAATAAAGCATAAGGATTTTAAAAGCAAAAACAAAACTAAAGTTCTGATTGAGAACTATGTTAAAATCAAACCCAAACAACTAAAATGCCTAACTAATAATTCAAGCAGGTTGGACAATAAATTAAAACAATAAAGTTTTCAATTTCAGGATAGAAAGAAAGGGTGAAAAATGGTAAAAACCAAAAAAACCCCTAACACAGTTATGAACGAATCTTTTTTTTTCCTCAACAGTTAGGAAACAGAATTCCTCAATGCAGAAGTCACTCTGGAGAGGTTTGTTTAGCAATCATACTAATGGGACCTTCCTCTAGTCCTCAACATCCAGGATTGGATTGTACTAGTGATCTCTGTAAGAAAGAAAGAGAGAAGGAAAGAGAGAAAGAAAGTGAGAAAGAAAGTGAGAGGAAAGGGAAGTTTTGGGAAGGGAAATTAGGGAAAGGAAAGTTAAGGAAAGGAAAATTAAGGAAAGGAAAGGGAAAGAAGCACATAGAGGCATAGGATTTTAATTTTCTGAAATCCATATGAAAAAAAAATGCCCCTCTAGGTATCAATTAAACATTTTTGAATACATTGGTTGACAAATTTATGTAAAACATCATTTATGAAGTAACAAAGGTTCTGGTGCTACTTAGAGTTACTTCAAGTAAGGAGAAGGGAGGAGTACAGGGGCTGGATGTAAAAAGTTAGCTTACACTGAGTAATAATGATCTGATTCAGTTCACTTTAAATTGCAACACACAAAAAAAATGAATATATGGGCTGAATTCTGGGGTTTTAGAAGAGCAAACTTCAGAAGACTAAGAAATTAGTTATTAGGGTTTACTGAACCAGATAATTCAAGGATTTGGACCTAGTGGCAGCATGGAATTAAGTCAAAGGTGCAAACGCTATCTGAAGTTTGTATTGCAAGCAAGAGCAAAAAAAGATGTCAGCAGGAAAAAGGTGCAGACTTCTCTGGAGGAAGAAACACCTCACATAGGATATGAGGAGTGAATAAAGAACTTAAAAGGAATAAAAAGAGGTATTGATCAGTAAGGAGAGCTCTGTCTCAGGGGTCAAAAAGAGCAAAAATAAAACAAGAATGGACAAAAGCCTAGTTGAGTTGAAACTTGGAAAGAAAATTAAAACAAGCAGTGAAAGTTCTTCAATCATACAAATAAAAAAGGACAGGAAAGAGAAAACTAAGCTATACATAAAAACATTGATGAAGGAGCTAATATAAATAAGGCAGCAGAACCAAATACTCTAAAACACTGGTAAGACATGACAGAAAACTGATCAGTCAGTAAGAATGAAAGTAATGTAAATTAGTATATTTAAGGCAGAAACAAAACTCCAAATGCTTGTACAAACTTGAGGTATTCCATAAGCTTTGAACCACAAATACAAAACAAATATGTAGATAAAAGTAAAAAAAATGAGAGGTAAGTGATTTCAGCTTGCAAAAATCTTTTTATTTGTAAAAAGACTTGTAATATCTATAGTGCAGAAAATTAGTAAGAAATTAATGGTAAGAAACAGTGAAACTGGTGAAATAATGTGTGAATCGTAAGAAGTATGCAGGAAGTCACTGGGAAAACACAGTATGATATTAAAACAGCATCTTTCCAGAGTCCAAGATTCTCATATTCTCGAAGAATTACTGCTTTTAGTCCACAGTTTCCTATTTGGAATATTTTTTTTAGGTTTATCTTAAGACCTATTGATCTACACCATTTGGTTGCTTTGAAAAAAAGTTTACTGTCACAACTAGGTTTACAACATTTTATGATTTGTGATTTCATTATAAAGCAAGGGTAATTTTTCAGCCATGTATTTCCTTTCTGTGAAGGAATATTATACAGAAAAAGAAATACTTCACATGTTGGTCTTGGATTGTGAGAACTGACCTTACTCTTAATGACATTTAAGAGAAGTCGTAATGACACCCTGGGATGGGTCATTGGTGTACAGGATGACTCTTCCTGGGACCAAGCTGTCGGTTTCTAGTTAGATGTTGGGAAATATATCTACCTGAGAGAAAGATGTATTTTTATAAATCCTGCAGGTTTAGAAGGGTTAGAATATCATGCCTATTTGTAACAACTCCTGCTGAGTTGCTTCTTTCCTCCTTTAGTGGCTCATGGGAAGCGTTTGAAAAGTACTTGTGCTTTTTTGCAGAAGTTTTCAGAGAAGGATTTTTATTTTATATTGGACTTTCAGGATGAAAACTTTAGGAGTTTCATAAGTTCCTCCTGATAAATCATGTTAGAGAACTCCCTGTTAGACTCATTTATGTAGTCTCTGCTGACGCAGGCTTACTATAGTCTTTTTTTTTTCCTTTTTGGTTTAATTAGTATTTGGTTGCACTCACCTAACATTGTATAGATTTTCTCTCCAAGGAGCAGAAAGGTGGACTTCTCTTTCTTACTGCAGTATTATTTGCTTGGTTTTTCAAAATATCTTTAAGCAGTCACTATTAATGGTTGGAGCAAAGTCAATGCTCACAGTTCATTCAGTAGGGAATATCCAACCTAATTTTCACTGCTGGTTTTTGTAGGTTTTTTTTATATTTTCATGAAAAGCTGCTGTAAATATTTTGGGTGGATTATAAAGCAAAAACTAACAAAGGGAGAAAACACCCATCTATGACAAATCAACAGCAAGAAAAAATAAAGTTATGGAAAAGCAGAGCCTGAACTATCACAAGTCTGACTTTGAGAAGACTACCAGTTCACGGAGGCCTAAATTCAACATTTTTTGTCAGCATCTTGCACTGACTGCTAAGACCATTCTGCTGCAGCTCTCAGCTTGAAGGCTGTGAATCCTACTGAGCTATAAAGAAATAAGATGGAGTGTATCTACCCAGAAGTATGTACCTTACCAAGCAGGACCACCAACCAGAGCTAGGTACTACCTCTGCATAGTGTCTTATTTCTTATATGCTATCTGCAGCAGCTCATTTCCCTCACCATTCCTCTTCTCCCACAAGTGATAAAGAAATAAATCCTCTCAGAAGATTTTCCTCATTAGAGCAAGAATATAATTTTTCCCAGAAGTGTCTGTATCTGGTAAATCCTAATTGATTGGACAGGCTGTACAGATAATAAGCAGATGAATAAAATTTACAGAAGCCCTGAATGTGTTTTTCATTTTCGTTTCGGAGACTGATCGCGTGAAAATAGAATATCAAAGCCCCAGTTGAAAAACCTTTATTCTCACAGAAACTCCTTACAAGGGGATTTTACCCTGCCCCATGCACAGCTGGGACTGTGTTGCTGTCTTGAGCAGCAAATTTAAGGATGATGTCCATACTCAGCATATTAGCTGGACAACTGGAAAGATGAGAGCCCGTTTGGAGGCTGGGTATCTTTGAATAGATCTTGTTTGAATTTATGCTGTGTGCTGGACTGGAAAGAAAGAAGATTGGGTTGGGGGGCTGACATTTTTTAGTGACATTTAAAATAAAAAGCTTTGATTCATTTCACAAGAGGTTTGAGCCACAGATCAAAGCTATTTTTGGAAGTTCAAATGACACTCAGTTCTTCTAGTAGGAGAACTAGTGGATGACTGCTTTGACCTATTCTTCAGGTGTGTCCACAGAATAAACAATGATCTAAGATGATTCTTCCATCCGAATAGAAACACAGAATACACTGTTCATTTATCACTGTCTCTAAATGCACACAGAGAAGGCAGACACCTCCTTGCAATACACCTTCTCCTCCTCAGTGTTAGCAGCGTTGAATAACACAGATATGATAGCAGTCTCCTCTAACTCACTTTGCAGGCAGCGATCAATTTTAATTCCTTTCTTTTTCTAGACCGATGTGAACCTTCCTAATGTTTTCAGTTCATATAAACTAAACCATAAATAAACACGGGTCTCATTTGAAGTTTTAGATGGTCTCACGTATGTCTATCTACAATATTCTGTCAATGTTGCCCTATACCTTAATTCATGCATCTGTCCATTTCCTTTTTGTCAGAAGGTAATCCCAGGTCCCTAGGAGAATGTCAGACCTGAACTCTAGCTCCCTTTGAGAGTTATTCCATTCATTAATTCTTATCATTCCCTCAGAAGACCATATTTCCAAACTATTTTGAATATATTAAAAGAAAATTTGAAGCAAACAGTTGTAAAATAATTTATTACAATTTATTTATAGTTAATTCTTTGTTCATTTACTTATAAGAGCATTTTCCTTATGATTTTTGTATGTTTCTTTCTATCCTTAAAATTTTGTGTTAATTATCTATAGCAGGGTTTCTTATACCAAACAAACTACTGGATCTGGACAGTGTGTAGGTTTTCATTTAATTGTATACATTTCTGTTTATGAAAGATATAGAGATAACTATGGAGCTGAAACAAGTAACCCAGCTTCTTTTTCATTGTCCTTAAGAAGGGACAGGGATGCCTGTATTGGGACTGGGGAGAAGGGAAAGTGCTGTAAAAATGAAAGATTAATCAATGTCCTAAAATGGCCATTAATACCACCACCATATCAGTTAAAGCTGATGGAGTCTTGACATTTCTTTATGAATACATTTCAGTGTATTTTAATCAGATGCAGACAAGTATGATCCCAGAGAATAAATGCAGCTCAGTACACTTTAGATTACTTTTTAAACTTGGAAACACAATGGATGGGGAAAATCTTTTTCATCCAATATTCACTCAGCCTGATCCCAAAAAGGAAAAATGTTGAAGTCTACTCAGCCTTCTATAAAAGTTAAAATATTGTCTAAGATCATCTAAATAGTTACATAAATAAAATAATTTTCCATTTTCCTTTTTACTTTCTTGCATTTGTCAACACTTCCAGAAAATAGGGACTAACTTGTAAACTGTTTATAAAATATCCTAAATATATCTTCCTCAAACATTAATAAATTACCAGAGACTTAACCAATGGCATTTTAGCTAACTGTAATTCTTTACTAACTTAATCATAAAATGTTTTAAAGACTTGTTAGAATTTTTCAATGAACTCTATTAATAAAGTGCTAATAACTTACCACAGTCAGTAGAAAATAGAAGGCGTTATTAACAGAGAATAAAAAGAAATAAGAAGCATCAATTAAATTTTCTCATCATGCTTCAGGCTTTAATTTTCTGATTACAGTATTGATGTAATTTTTTTTATTTCTAAAGTCAGTGTCTAAGGAACAGTTTCCTCTAGAAAAGACTAAATTTTATGAGTCTTGGAGAGCTACTGTGTATTTGGTTTTATTTTTCTAGGGATATATTAATTACTTGAAGAGGTAATTTTTGGCTCTTTCATGTAATTGTTGATAACTCTCATGCTTATATGTACGCATTTGTGTATATCATAAAAAGCAGGCATGATGTCTAAAGAAGGTTCACATCACATAACCATATTGATTATGAACTTCCTTTGCAGTGAGCAACGTTCAATCACTGCTCTAGAAGACCTAGGCACAATGTAAAACTCTTGACTTAATTGCATGGTTATGAAGCTAGTTAAATACATTTTACCAGAACCCATAATAAGGAACTTTTTGTT
Organism: Melospiza melodia melodia; assembly: GCF_035770615.1. Taxonomy (NCBI): domain Eukaryota; kingdom Metazoa; phylum Chordata; class Aves; order Passeriformes; family Passerellidae; genus Melospiza; species Melospiza melodia. The sequence goes on along the minus strand of NC_086195.1, from coordinate 99,128,289 downwards.
CAAAAACCTACCCATTAAGAGGTCTATGGTATTCTAAAGCAGCTCCTGAAGGTCAGACACAACCCTAGAATACCTCAGGCAACTGTACCCAGCCTTCAGCAACCACTCATTGCAAAAGGAATTCAGGTACCTGTGGCTGTAGCTCATTTGCCCACACGCCAGTGTCTAACACATTCTGAGATGTTTGTCCTCATAAATTGCATGTGCTTTCCAGTTGTGTATCACACTTGTTTTTCCACTGGGATGTCTCTCCTGCTATCAAGCATCTGAAATGCTGACAAGCCCCTAAATGTATGTGTAACTTGTCTTATCTTTGTCCTGAGTCTCACCCATACTGACTCATTGAGCTGTCTACACTACAAAAATTAACATAATGTACTCCTTTAAATCTCAGAGGAAGCCATCTATATCTGAAGGAAAGAGATGTGGGTTTCACAAGAAGAGAGGAGACTTTGTGGGTATCACAGTTGAAATTAATTATTTTTTTCCTCTCTTATATTGCCTTCCCTATTGCAGAGGGGAAGTGTTCTTTGTTCTGTCCTACCTGAACAATTTCATTAAGTGAGAAATAACCACTGCTTCTACTGTGTGTCAAGCAAAATGTACATACTTTTATTATAAAAAAATCTCATTTTCCCATTTCAGACATCAGCAGTGCAACAGTGGAAAAAAATATGTCTTTTATATTTCCTTAAATAAATAATAAAAATAAAAATAAAACAAGGCAGAAAGTGTATACTTTGTACTTATTTAGTGCTTGTACTTATTTAGTATTTTATGAAAACCAGCCAATGAAGCTAAGCAGAAGCATTCAAATACCTCATCTAAATTTTAAAATCTTAAGGATAATGAATATAAATTACATTCCTTATATTTTTCAAGTTTCTTCCTTTTTCATCTTAACTTTTCATCAGCCAAAAGAGTGTTTTCCTGATAGTTAATCCATGTAACTCCTTGAAATTTCTCTTACTCCTAAGAGGCCAGATCAGTCTTTTTCTCAGTAGAGAGACAACTTTCTGAGCTGTTTACTAAGTGAATGAGAATTTCACTACCTGTTACACAGAAAGTACAGTTCTGTTAACCTTTCACTCAAATAGCCTGCTATTATCTAAAGTCATCTATCTACAAATGTATCAGGACAGAGCATTTCCTCAGTAATATAGCTCATTGCCGCAATCAAGAATAAAACAGGCTTCCTGAAAGAGGATATTGAGCATCTTGCCTTCATCAAAATAAAACATTACCAGCTCTTGCCTGTTCCTGACAAAGAAAAAAAAAAAGAAAAAAGAAACTTTCACTTAAAGTATCGCAGGAAAACTGGTAGCTAATTAGTAAGCTTTTCCCTGTGGCCTTACTATTATATAATAGTCTCTACACAACTGATGACTTATTAAACAATTCCCTGATTTCCTTCACAACAGCAAATTGAATGTCTTTTTTCTTTCTTTTTGGAGTGCTATGCCAGTGTTAGTGATCCAGCTCTCCAGCTCACCTCTAGTCTATGTGATAGAAGTAAATAACCTTTTTTGTCCTTATAGTTTCTGCTTCTGCTAATCTTGCTGTATTTTTTTTTTTTTTACATTTAGAGATTGAAAGATTGAAAAGCTCTCATCCTTTCCAAAGGAGATGATTACTGTTCCCCTCCTTGCTAAAGTCGCTCTCCAAATTTCTTTTTTTTTTAATTAGCTTTCATATGTTTATAAATAGATAGTTTTACAAGTATTATTCTCCCACAGATACAACATATCAGTTCATTTGAGAGGTTTCTTTGTACAGATTTATGTTGGGCTTTCTTCATTGGTTTGGACCAGTTAGTTTCAATTTCATAAGACCTTCTTTCTCCACACAACAGAAACACTACCTCCTAATGAGACAATTTAAATGGTGCAACAGAATTTCTTCATGTACTATATCTCTATATTTGCTTATTTTCATCATAAAATGGAGTTATGAAGTTATGATGGTCCAATTTTATTTTTTTAATTGAGGCCTTTAAGCATATATCAGTCAACATCTTCCAACCTGCTGCTTGAGACAGCATCAAAGTGATTTTATTATCCAAAACCCTACCATGCACCCTGATAACTGCAGATAAAGTTACAGACATATAACTCTCAATGCAAATTACTGCAAACAGGAGGCTGATAGTTCTTTCCATATTGCTGAAACACATAAGAAATCCAATTTGTACCTCTGATTTTGAAGATTTTAAATGGATGACCAAAACCTCCCAAAATGGAAATTTAGCTATGTGATGTTTAAGTGGTAGCAAATAAACAAATGCCATAGGATACCCATTATAAAGTGTATTTTCACTTATATATTCCTGTATTCTTAGAAGAAGACACTAAATTATACTTGAACAGTGCAATGACCAATATGTTGGAAAAAAAGGGGATTACATGCTTCACTTGTTTCCAATTATTCTAGTTATCTGGCTATGATGGGGGAAAAAGCAGAACCACGAGATTAAATTCATAGAATAAGTTATTCCATATACTACTACTAGTAACTTCCAAAGGCTACTAGTATCTTTTCCACTGATTCTACAAGGAGAATTTATGAGATAAAGAAAGGCATAAGAATTGCTTTTGTTCTGCCACTGTAATTTTTGCATATGTGCATAGACCAAATAAACACAGAGAGAATAAATTCTCTATTGACCCACCAAGCAATATTTTATTAGCTGCATCTTCAACACAGAAATTCAATTAATCCATGCAAAGATTATTCTGCAGTAACAATCAGAAGATTTCTGTCTCTTCATCTTTTTTTTTTTTTAGTTTTTCCATTCCTTGATTTTGAATAAGGGAACTGAAGCGTTACAGAATTATTTCTTCACAATTATTACTTCATTTCTCTGCTGGACTCATAATTCAAGGATCATTCTTAAAAATTAGTTTGTGAACTCAAGTTTTATGTTTTATCTGCCAACTGTGTGGAACAACTGCTGCATATAGGTAGGAGAGAGGCCTCAAGCCAAACTGCCATCACTGTCGTGTATGGTTTTTACATCATACCTACTGGCCTACAGCTGGTTTGCTTGGGCTTCTTACTTCTCTTTCAGTTTCCACTTCACATGTTGTTCACTATAAGAATGTATCTTTAGCCAACATGGGAAAAATCCAATGACTGCATCTAATTCAGAATAATTCTCACTGGTTTTTTTTATTTCTTAATTGTAATGCATTTTACTTTCTTTTCTCTTATTTTGTGCTTATAATTTTATAATCACATTATGCTAGATATCTATTTTTTAAATCACAACAGCTGGAAGATGGTTTCACCTTTGTGTGTGCTTGAATGGACTGTTAGTCTTCAAAACAAAGAATAATGCAGATGTGTATCATTTTTTGTTTTCATGATTTTTTTATATCCTGCAAAAAAAAAATTAATCTAAACATCTGACTTTTTATTTTTGCATGCTCTGTCTGTCAAGAGAAGTTGTCATTCATCATGGAAGAAAGAGCAGGACTAAGCAGAACCATGATGTGACACTGACAGACTTATCAGTCAAGAAAATATATCGTAATGAAAATATTCAAAATATTGGTAGCTAATTTAATATATTTCCATTCAGTCTATTTCCTTAATAAATGAAACATGAAAGGGCTTTATTTTATTTTTTTCAGACACAGAATATTGCAAAAAATTCAGAGATTTGTGATACTTCAAAAACTAAGAGGACAAACATATTAATCCAATGTGTACTGATTCCTGTTAATCACTACACCTGAAAGCAATAAATATTATTGGTTTAAAACTAGGTCAAATCTAGTATTTACTGTATGCTGTCCAGGCAAAACTGTAGAAATTCCTGAACATGGAGCAAGTTTTCGTGTCAGGTTTCCTCATTTGGTCCCATAGTAACAGAGGTGAGAATCAATGGACCAAGAACTCCGCTAAAAGTAAGTGTGGAAGGTTCTTTCTCTTGATTTAATCAGAATGGAGCATATGCCAGCCAATGGTTTCTCCAGATGAAATCTCTTATGCTTATGTTTTCACGTATCATAAATAGTTTCATCTACCAGCCACTGTTGATCCAAAGAGAAGAAATAGTAATAAGTAGCATTTGTCATCACTTCTCCTGACTTGAATATATAAATAAAAAATGCATTTTTTGTCTTTGTGAGCTTCATGCTCATCCTGAAGCTTTATTGCCACTAACAATTTCTTTAGCATTTCCAAGTTACTGTTCTCTGCTTACTCAATTTTCACTGTGAGGTCACTGGTATACATTAAAGTGCAATTTTAATATGCTCTTAAAATTAAAGCTAGAGTAATTTTCATAAGACTCTACAACTGGGAAACTGTAAAGCATTCTCATAGAATGAATGTAGAAGAAAGTCTGTGTGGATTTTTTTTAGTACCTGAGCTAGTTTTTCAACAAATGTTTCCAGTTTTCTCCATAAAATGACCTCTGCAGATCACAAAAATATAAGGTTTAGAATTTCTCTATCTGTTATTTGGCCAAATATTTTAAAGCAAACATTCACTGTCAGTTTCCATAGCTATCCTTCAGTACATCTTGATTGCATTATTATTTGCATACATTAGATAAGATCATAGGAGTTTAAAGAGGGTTTTTTTGCTTTTTTTTTTTTTATTTTAAAACTGTATTTTGACAAGTATTTGGGGTCATATATTATGTTAAAACTGACTTTACAGGTAGCTTATCAAGTGTTAAACAATTTGTAATTTTACATTTATGTATAAATAGATCATACTTTAAAAGATGGGTTTTTTTAGAGTAACAGTTCAAAATACTTTGCATTGTAATGCATATTATATATACACCTGGAAATCATTAAGTTTTCGATCAAGAACAACAAACTACTTTTTCTCTGTACAATATACCCTAAATCATATCAATAAACTTGTGCCCCAAATGCCTTCCCAAAAATGGCAAGGAAAATATTTTCTGTGGGGAAAATAGCATACAATCAAATTTAAACAGTAAGTATACTAAATTAATTTAAAATAACAGTTTTGAAAACATGCTTAAAATTTGTCTGAACACTTGGAATGTTTGGAATATTTAGGAATCTGCAAATATTTTTTCTGAGCTCTTCATATATGAAAAATATATCTCACTTCACTGTGTTGTGGCTTGTTCTCTCATCTTGCAATAGACACAAAAGAAATAAGAGAGAGCAGAAAAATATCCAGAACAGCACTACTAACTAAATGGTGAAACAATTGAAGCTATTTTAACAAAATAATTTTCAATTTTTTTTAAATTCAAAAGGATAGATAAATGACCAGGCTGTCACATACAACCTCTTTTGACTCTAGGTCTTAACATGTGTTACAGAAACCAAATAAAGATTCAGTCTCTTCCTTCATTTTTAGTATTCCCATTAAATAAGCAGTTACTCCAATACATATATTTCCTGTGGCAAGAAATCCACTGTAAAGCATTTACATCTTACTTAAGATGCAAATATTTTTGTACCTGTTCCAACACAAGCCACATGCAAGCAATAAAAATACTTTATTAAATAGGTGAACAGGCAGCAAAGCCCCATGAAGATGACATCTTCTAATTGCCTGCAGTTCATCTGCTAACAAACTGCCAATGCTCACAAAAAAAAAAAAGCACTTCTAGGATAAAAGCCAGGACAATTGTAAAGGCTAAATTATTAATTAATATCAGGTAGCTATCATAACTTGCTGGTTTCTTGCCAAGATACAGCGTGTTGGTGGAGGACTTCACAGAAAGATTTTTATGAATGCTGAAAACTATAATAAATCTCAGAAAGTTCTAATTTTACAGGAACCTGATGCAGCCTTTGTTTGTGGCCAGCAGTCAGACTGAAGAAGCCATGATGCAATTAATTTTCTTAGATATTAAGATATTAGGTTTAAATTCAGCACAATGTATAATTTCCCAGAAAATGTAAGCAAAGACTAATACATTGGTTGATGAGTTCTATATGCTTTCTTAATGTATTTCTCTGAAACCAAAAAGTCCTCAAATCATGACTTGGAATTTAAATTTTTGAATTATACAGTGAATTTATCTCTGCATTGATTAACCTACATTCTGGTCAATTGACATCTGGTAAGCAGCATTTTTTACCTAAAACAGTAGTATGATGTTTAATGCTACGTGCACTCTGGATTTAGAGCAATAACTTAATCAGGCATCTCATGATACTTGTGCTTTTTAATGAATTAGACTCCTGGGATGATCACTGGTAGTTAATTCCCTACACAATGGAAAAAAGGTCATCTTGGTTCAGGTAAAGAGGATATTTATTAAATCTGCCAGAGGCTGAGAAAAAGAAGCTATATTTCTTGAAGATGTCTTTGGCTGCATCATGACTCAAAAATACAGGAGAATTCATGCACGTGACAAGTTTCATACACCTCTCTCAATTATGCCCACATATAAAATTAATAAGCACAGGACAAGAATATTTTATTATAAAAGGAAGCAAAGAAAGGAGATAGATAGTGCAAGTCAGACCTGTTTAAGTAATTATTAAAAAATTGGACATACTAGCCTAATTTCCTCAACTTCCTGAGAGGAGCAATGACTGAAACAGGAGCAGATATAGAATTTAAATTATTTTAGAGAATGTTATATGTTCTCTTAATTGTTCTTTAGAACTGATGAAAGAAAAATCTTAGTGTTGTATTTTATACATTCTAAGATAGCACTGTTTATAATTTAGCAGGAGAAAACACAGGAAAAAAGTAACATGCTCTTTATTGTCTATATTAGGAGTTATTTTACTTGGCAATGGGTAACAGAAAAAGTTGCCTCACACAGATATATCGCCAGATATTCTTTCCACATTATATTTTGTAGGTTTATTTATTTTCATCTGTTAGACAAACAAATGAAAGTTTGAAGTAAAATTTTTCAGTGTTTAATATGATAAAAGCTAAAATTATATTATGTGTTTAAACCTTATTAGAACATTGAATACACTCTAGTTAAGTTCCAACTGTTTTAAGTTCATATAAATTCAGTTAATATAAGAATAAGACTTATAGGGACCCAGGATTTATTACCCTATTTTCTGTTTCTATTTCCCAAAGCACAAAAGATCTTAAAATGGAAATCTCTGCTATTATGCACTCTTAATTAACTGAAGTTCATAGACAACAACAAAAGTTTGATTGCTGAAAATGTGCAGCTGTATTCTTTTCGAGAGACTACAGTTTTCATTATGAATCAATTAAAATTGGATGAACCTGTGTCAAATCCAATGTGACTCTCAGAAATATTTCATATAAAGTTTTCTCCAAACATCTGTAATAGCAGTTTCACCAGAAAATGTAAATCCAACACCAGTTCTTCTTTAGCAGAATGCTATGGTTTTAATCAGTTTTCCCAATCCAATTTATATATATATTGGTGCGTATATATGTCTGTGTTTTCTCTAATTATGTAAGTGACTGGTCTGTGGTTCATACTGTGCTAGTAAGACAACAGATGGACCTTTCACAAAGACACCAAAGACTCTTTTTCTTTTCTAATGATTTTAGTTCAGAAGGAAAAACAAGCCAAACCAAACCAAAAGAAAAACAAAACAAAAAAAAAACAACACAAACCACAACACCTAAGAGTGATTTTTTTTTCCCCACTTATTTCCTGAGGTATTTCAAAGCACTTCAGAAACAGAAGTCTAATGCTGCTGAACCACACTGACCTCTGAAAGGCAGGGAATTGCCTTGAAATACACACTTGTTCAGTGGTTGATTTGGGAAGATAAAATGCTGTCCAGAGCTGTAGGAAATGACCTTTTATATATTTTTTAATGTCAAAGGGTGTGAAGTAGACATGTTGGGCCAATGGTTCATCTATTAAAAACAACAACATAAAAATAACAGGCCAAAGTATTTACCTGTTTGGACTTTTCACACATGCCTTATAAAAATGTGTTTTACAAGTTTTCTTGATTAGAGCTTCATAAAAAAAGCAAAGCCTTAGATTATGAGCTAATCCAGTTCCTATACCTGTTTGATAAAACGGCTTCTTTGGCTTGACTGAACTTTGCTGTTCAGATGAATTTCCCCTTTTCTAATATTTACTGGTTTTCATCGATTCAAAATAACTTTCCTAAAAATAACATTTCAGTGAGAACTGAAATCTGTTCCAGTAAGAAAAACATCTTTCTTGAACAGAAACACTTCGAGACCAAGTGTGAAAACAGAATAAAACTGAGCTTAAGTATAATTGCAGTGAGGTGTCCTGCATTTTCACTGAAACAAACTGTTTCACTTATTTTTTAGACATAGTTTGAAAGAGATGTCTCCTGAACAATAAAGCAAAGAACTTAAGAAAGGACAATAGAATAACACAAAACTTCAGTGCTGAGCACTCTTTTTGTTCAAAAATCCTCTCAGAATGTAAGAATTTAATAATTAACTATTTAATGGATTATTTAAGGGTTAAATAATTAATTTAAGAATTCCTTTTTATTATCTCCTTTCTTAACAGGTATTCTGTTAGGAGCCTGAATTGCCAACATGATGATTTCTGTCTTTGGCCAGAAGTAAAATTTTGAGGGAGAAAACCAGTTGGCAAAAAGCCTCACTGACTCCAATTACTATTTGTGATTTCAAATTGTAAACCTCACAAATATAAGAAAATTTATACTCTCCTTTTACAAGATAAAAGTGATAAAGACTTATATATTGATGAGGAAAAAACCAAAATTATGAGCTTTGGTATTTAGAAGGCAGAGTTATTTTGGGGAACCTGCCCATGAGAGGAAAAACATACCAGTTGTTACTTTCAAAGATCACAAGAATTGCACTTTATTTCTAATTGAGCAGTGGGATAATGTTTGTCAGAGAGACAGACTCAGTCTAGCACATCACTTAACAGATAAAGCAGCAAACAAGCAGAATTGTGCCATGCCTACTCTCATACATCCACACCAAAACACGAGGGGTCTAAACACATGGCCAAATGTCTTGAACTGGAAAATATTTTCGAGGATTTAGGCTTGATAAGTACTCATAGATGAGCAGTTTTGTAGTAAGTACTCTCTTTTCAATTGCTAGAGTGTCTCAATTTATAAGAGACACTCAAATATATATTATAGTAATGTGGAAAGCGTTGGACAAAACTGTTTCAAGTCAATTTTTTTCTAGTGAACTTCAGCAGACACTGAAATACAGCTATATTAGCAGATGCATCCTGACATTCAGAAACCATTGCAAAAATAATTTCCTCCATTTCTTTACCCAATCCCAGCTATCCATTACATATGTATACCTTGCCTTGCACATCTTTACTGGAAATGAATGTGGTTTGCAATACATTAATAAATCTCAGGATGAAGAGTAAATTCAATTCCAGAGTAAAACCAAAATCAGAAATACAACTCAGCATCATTCAGTTTCCTTAGAGCCAGCAGACACAGAGTAGACAAATTCTGAAATCAGGGATTATACCAACCCTCTAAGCCTCACACAACCATTGAGATATTATAGCAGAGCACCAGTGTCATTATAGTTATGAGCAAGGAGGGCTTGCAGTTTAAAAAAAATAACTTAAGTACTCTAAAAATCTGCATCCTTAGAGTATCTTGAAATTTGCTATGCCTCACATGCATGTCAAGTCCTATTTGCTTTCTGTATCTGGGGCAAACACAAGCAAGAGGCACTAAAGTTATTCCAAGAGTTATGTGCATATACATATGGAACTACAGGAGTTATATATAAGTGTAAAGCGACATATAAAGATTTTTTATGCAAAAAAAATGTGTGTATAAAGTTATAAATATATATGCATATATATAAACTGTGCAAGATTTCATGTGCTCCTAATAAATCTGCCAAGCAAATCTTAGTTTGCCAACATTTCTCCTCACTAATACAAAGCATCTAATCTCCGTTTCAGGCCTCGCTACTAAAGAAGTCAGGAAGGCTTGTCTCAAACACTCCTTTGCCAGGGAATTGAAGTAGATGTCTGTGGTAAGCCCAAGTAAGTTTGTCCTGGTTGTCACTTTTGACAACCAAAAAGATGTTTCTGCATCATCACTGACAAACACACAGAATGCTAGAAGATAGCTACTATTCTGATCCTTGCTGAGGCCGTGGTGGGATGGCTCTGTGGAAATTTTAAGCTGAACTAGATTCTGACTTGCCCAAGGTATCAATGAGTATGTACTACAGAATATTAGATCTTCACAGTAGCTCATATTTGGAAAGACATTAAGTGTTATATCCAGTTTACACACAAAGAGCTGAGCTTACCAAGCTTATGTGCCTTTTGGAAACAATGGAAATCCTGTTACAAAGAAAATCTGATTTTAGTTTGCAAAAAAAAAAAAAAAAAAAATCCAATAAATTAAATTCAGAAGCCTTCAAATGGTTTACATTTCCACTGTGTTAAAACAGTACTCTGCCATGGTGACACCTATCACTCAGTCAAGTGGCATTCCTAAAAATTTATATGTGCAAATACAGCATCCAGTCTACAAGACTGGATTAGTAAACAGCCCACTTTAAATAACAAGAGGAAAATTTAAGGATTTCTGGAATAATGTTCAGGGAAAATGTTTCAGATATTTAGCACCTAAGACATAGCTAATAAATAACTGTTAATGTTTGCATGGAGTAACTACCAACAAACAAAAAAGGGTATGTATCTAGCAAAGATACGGGAGACAAAGAGTGAAGGACAGTGTGAGGGATGAAATTAGAGAAGGAAGAAGAATGCGGGTAGGGAAGGAAAAATAAAAAATCAAAGTGTCAATTAAAATTAAAATGGAAAATTAGTAAGGGGAGGGAGAAAGAAAAGAGGAGAAGCAAAAAGAACACAAAAAAAGACAGGAGTACTGCCAAACAGCAGTATTTCAAAAAACTAAAAGGGAAGTGAGACCTAAGTATCTAATAAAGATATATTAATAATTTAGCTTAACCTAATTGGAATTTATATTTTTGATATTCTGTTTTTTAAAAGTTAACCAATTATTTTAAGACACTGTACTATGGTCTACAGAGTCATCTAATAGTCAATACAAATACTACAAACTAAAAATTAATAAAGCTGATGGCGCCAGAATTTGACTCAAACAAAGATTTTTATGTGAAGAAAACTCTCTCTTCAACAGTTCCCCCAGACTGATTATTCATTATTGCCTTTGTTGTGTTTAAATATATTTTTATGCAATATGCAATTCCTAATGTTTTACTTGTGATAAGCAAAGCAAACAAGTGAACCATGATACAATTCAGACAGAAAAATGCTTCTTAACAACAAACAACAACTACAGTTGTAGATAATGAACTTTCCAATTTGGAGTTTAGTTTTGGTTGGTTGGTTAGTTAAGGATTGTTTCTCTAGCATTTTGCTAAAATCACAATAAAAAATAAATAGAATTTAAAAGAAAAAAAAATAAAAGCAGTTTACTTTTTTTCATTCAGTGTTATTTTTCAATGAGGTTTTATTCCAATTTTATTTGTGTGTATTTACACGGGCAGTGGAGTTTTCAGAGGTATCCAAGCAGCTGACCTGGAAGCTTTCAGCATGTAGACACACTGAAAACCAAAGAGGTAGATTTCAACTGTAGATTGTATATACTGAACACTAAATAGCTACACTCATATTTTCATAGGAAATACTAGCTCAGAATCTAGGATTCTTACCCAACAAAGTCTAGTCAATGGAGCCTGTAAAGCTATCCCCGCCTAAAATTAAACAGTACAGTTGGCCAAAAAACAGCTTTGCTGCTCTTTTGGACATCTTATGTTAGAAGAGGCATCTGCTCAGGGCTGTGGGATGTGGTGCAGTGCCTTTGGGCTACCTGTGTGGCATGGAAGTGGTGGCAGGCCTTCAGGCAGCACAGCCAGTTTGGCACATCTCCCACGACATTGGACACCTACGGATTAACGAGTAATTACACCATGATGTTTGTTCAGCACTCACCTATATTTAGGTTGCTGCAAGAGGAAATAGCACATCTTCATGTGAGTGGAGACTCACTTCAATTGCTCATTCATAAACATCTCATCCTTAGTAAGAGGAGGATCCAAGTCATCCATGACATTCTCAGAGTACTGACAGCTTTAGGACGCCCGGTCATGTTAGAGTGGCAGCTGACAGCTCTGAGTAATGCTCAAGGTCGTGCAGGGTGGGTATTCTAATGGGTCTAGATATTTGTCTGTAAGGAGCTAAAAGAAGTCTAAACACTATCTTTGGAGATGACCATCTAAAAATTTGGACTTAAGACAGGTATCAGCAGATTCAAAAATCAATCAAGTCTGATACTGTAGTACCTACAGCTTAGGAGTTTAGTCACACAAGTTGAATTTTCATTTAAGTTTCAGGTTCCTTTGAGAGACAGAAGTCAAGAAAGCTTCTGAGCTATATAACTTCAGCCAGTCTTAAAAGTATGTCCAGGTTCCCAAGATACCAGTAATGACCAGTGGCTGAGGCAGAGCCTTGAGCATGCCTCCAGTTTATGAAGTTTATGAAGGGGAACATCAACACCCAGTGTCTAATGTCTCCCATCTCCTCCACTTCTTTCTCTCTTTGTGTCTCTGTTTTCTGTCTCCACCCCCAATGTTCTCGTAGTTTTTTATCTAGGCTAGCTCTTATGGCATGCATAAAATTTACATCTGCAGCTTAAAGGAATGTTCAATATATTTATCACTGAATTGCTTTTTTTTTTTTTTCTAGCATTGCTAAGCTAACACCAATTATAACATGAGGGCTAATATTACTGAATTTTTCTCAAGAAATATAGTCTAACCTAATAAATATGGTTCAATAAAAACGAATTTCAAGAAGAAGCCAGAGAACTACATCCCTGCATGAGAAAAAAACAAATTCTGACCATTTTCTTGTTCAAAGTACTGAATATCATAATATAACAAAGGTTTACAGCCACACTGCCACAGGTGTATTTCTGTCAGCTCTTTTATAAATGAAATGTCTCATCAGTCTGCAATTCCATTTCTAAAATACAGTCCATATTTCGATTTTGCACTTGAAAGAAGGTGTTACATACCTTTAATAATTGTGGCATGTTTCTATTAAAAATCTAAACCAGCAATTAAATTAAAAATTATACGAAAATATAGCTTCAAAGCTGATATTTTATTACCCCTGTATTTATATGTGTATCTATAAAAGATTTACTAAATCCACAAAAATCACAAGGTAGGGATAGAGAAAGAAGTTAAAACGGAAATCCAAACTCTGATCTCGGTTATATATTTTGGTAATTTTCATATAAATGACTTCTAGTGTCAGTAGCGTCAACTGAGATAAATATTTTTGTCAGATATTTATTATGAGTGGTTTTACAAAGTATTTACTAATAACTGCCAGACCAATTTAATCAGTCAGTTATCTGTAATATAACCACTAATAATACGATCTCTATTATTCAAGTTTTTTTCTTTTTTTGAATAAGCTTATTTTTATGCATAAATTGGCTAGAAACAGAGTTCAGTCTGGAAGAGGATAAGGTAAAATTACAGAAAGCTCTGAAGAAATCAATACATTTTCTTAATGTCATGGGCATTTGTTGTAAAAACAGAGACAGTATCTTTTTTGTTGCAAGGTATGAAATTTTTATTCCTATAGATCTAGAAGCAAAACATGTATTTAATAGGAAGAAAAAAAGTGTCAAATCTAAAATAATGTTCATCAGAACAGAAAAAAAAATCCAACAATAAACCAATAGATTTACAATTTATATCCATGTGTAATGCTGTTGTTTTGGAAAAAATAAAGCAAATATATTTACACAATCACCACAGATTCCTTATAAAAGTACAGCAGTACTAAATAAAGGGCTGAACATGTATCCTGAAGAAAAAAGCTTTTAGTAACAGCCAGACAAGAATTAATCACTGTCTGAGCTCAAAAGGGTAACCAAGACTTGAGGCATGCCATCAAATTCCATAGCTTTCTTAACACTTGCATGAGAGGGTATTTCTTCTGCACAAAATTATATCTAGACCAGCTCTCTACCTCTCCAGAAGAACCATTTACACTTAGACCACTGAGAGCACACCTTGGTTCTCAGAGTTGTAACCCCTCTATTCGAAGCCCATCAAGTGTGCCATGCCAGAAGATGTGTCTCTGGCCAATTTTGAAAAGCAGGACCAAATGGCAGCCCTTTGGCATTGCATTTGGCCTTTTTGGTTTTGTGCAGGCATTCATATTTCTTCCCACAGTTACAATGAATTTGCTTGGAAAGCCTGACTTTAGAATCACAGTTGAACTGGAAATACAGAATTTTGCCCAAAGACCTCAATAACAGATTTCTAAAATTGGTAAAATGCATTAAAACTGTGAGTACCTCAGAATCAGGAAAAAAAAAAAAAAAAAAAAAAAAAAAAGAGGAGTTTGTTAAAACTTACATGGTGGGTGGAATTTGGCTGAAGATGAATAGATGGGATTTTCAGCACAAGAAGGAACAATACAATTACATCAGTTCCATTTTGCATGTGGTGGAGCAGGAGTTTCTTACTCGGTGTCACATATCCAATAAAATGCAATATGGTCAACAATTTTTCATTCTTAACAACTCAGCAACTTACCAGACCTTGACAGTTCTGTTGACCTTATTCTGTGTTTTCCAGCGTGAAATCTGAAAACTCATAATCACATTTTTTTATTTCCATTTCTCTCTCATTTTTTTCTGTATTAATTTAATTTTGAAGAAGATACTACTACATATTTCTGGAAAGACTGGAAAATATAACAGTACATGGTTAAAAATGTGGAGGAGAGGAGAGGAGAGGAGAGGAGAGGAGAGGAGAGGAGAGGAGAGGAGAGGAGAGGAGAGGAGAGGAGAGGAGAGGAGAGGAGAGGAGAGGAGAGGAGAGGAGAGGAGAGGAGAGGAGAGGAGAGGAGAGGAGAGGAGAGGAGAGGAGAGGAGAGGAGAGGAGAGGAGAGGAGAGGAGAGGAGAGGAGAGGAGAGAAGAGAAGAGAAGAGAGAAGAGAAAGAGGACTCTCTGTTTCAACAGCATTCCTGCTGCTGAGAGGCTATTTTTCTGCCTGTCACCTGTACCCAAGTTTATTTTTTATGTTTCCTTTTTACATTTAAGCTTAGTATTTATTCATCCATCCAGACATCCTGCTGTCTTTCTTTGAGCTGCTTCCCATCAGAATGGATTGTTCTTGATCATGAAAAGCAACCAGTTGTTTTCTACCTCTCATTTTTCAGTACCATATTCCTTGGGATTCTTCCAAACAGATATATGAAAAGTCTGGTCTTATGACATTGAGGACTGAGATGCTGTTCCCTCATCTCAAGAATATAAACACAAGCTCATGGTGGCTTCAGCCAAGGCTGCTTCTGTCCTTCTCATCTCTTGTTAGTAAATATGAGGCCCAGAATATCTCCCCTCATTAGCTCCTTGACCTGTGTCAAGCAATTGTCATAAGCATCCTGTTGGTTTTCCCTTCAGCAGATATCCCTCTCATCTGGAAAAGGCCTCATCTATCTGTTCTTCCTTGTCAGACCATCTGCAGCTCACACACTCAATGATGTGTTAGAGTGCCCTCTAATCCTCACCAGCTCTCAGCTGGCTCAGCTCTTGTCCCTGGGTCTGCCATGAAGTCCAGGGACTCCCTTACAAACAGCACAATTCCTTATTCTTTGCCTTTAACAATGAGAAGAAGAATTTGGTCTTGTGGTTTAAAATATCACTGAACAACTTGTTCTGTTTATCTCTGCACAGTTATTGAAGTTCTTATAAGTTCTTACAAAAACATTAAATATAAAATAAAATCTTGATCCAAATGAGTAGGACATTGCTAGGATATTTCTAGAATTTCATCACTGAATCCATAAAACTATGTTTTAACATATGTACTTCCAGATACAAACACCCACACAAATTAAAACCTATATGAGACAATCTGAGGGGCATTGCTTTCTGAAATGTTTAAGACAGGAGACATTTACAGTATAGAATTACAGAATTATAGAATGGTTTGTGTTAGAATTAACCTTAAAGTTCCAACCCTCCTGCCATGGGCAGGGACATCCTTCAATAGACCAGGATACCCAAAGCTCCATCCAACCTGGCCTTGAGTACTTCCAAGGGTGGGGAATTCACAACTTCTCTGGGCAACCTGTTCCAATGTTTCACTGCCCTCCTCATAGTGATTTTCTTCCTTATATGTAGTTTAAATCTTTTTGAGTAAAACCATCGCCCCTCATCTGATCACTACAAGTTCTTCCAGAAAGTTTCTCTCTCTCTTTCGAGAAAGGCCACAAGATTTAATCAATAAAAGGAAGCCAGATCTGCATTAGTTTATCTAGTAGAATCTTAATGAGACCAAAGCTTATCTCAAGAAAGCAAAAGTGGTTGTAATACTGCATGATCTTGAATCCAGACATGCCACTGCTGCCAGAAAAACTAAAATCAGTTAAACAAATGGAGTGTAGGCTGGCCATGGTCATAAATGACTCCAAGAAGCAGAAGATATGTAAAGGTTGAAGCACATTTGCTGAAGTAGACATACATAGCTTTTGTACTGGAAAAACAACTAGGAAAATAGAAAAGCTAAACATTTAAATTGATCTTTTGGTGTCAATAACACAGTATTGTAATTGTGTCCATAAGAAAATTCCATATACCTAAATTCCAACTTTTCTGTTATCAGACTAGGCCCAATATAAAAAAAAAATCTTACTTTCATCCACCTTTTTCTCTCTCTCTCTTCTTCCATGGTATGACACAGTGAAGCTTAAAGATTTAAAGATTTGTCTTCTGCATGACCAATAGAATGATTCTATAGAACCTCCCTATAGGTACTTGATCCCATCATCCAGATAATTTACAAAGATACTAAAAAACATTGGGTCAAATATTGATCTTTGGGGGCCCCACCTGTGACAGGCTGACAGTTTGGAAAGGAACAATTTACCATCACCCTCTGGGTACAGCCTGTCAGACAATTCCCCACCCACCACACAGAAACTTGTCTAGACCATAATACATCCATTTCTCCAGGAAAAGGTTATGGTAAAACCTATTAAAAGCCTTGAAGAAATCCATGGAGATAATGTCCACTGCTCACATAATATCAACCAATCAGATTACTTTGTCTGATTACAGATGATCTGGTTTGTCAAGCACAATTTTCCCTTGGTGATTCCATGCAGGCTCTAGCCAATCATCTGCTTCATATACCTTGTGATAGCTCCTAGGAGGTTTTCTACCATAGCCTTCCCAAGGAATGAAGTGAGAGTGATGAGCCTTATAATTTCCTGGAAACAGCTTTAAGCCCTTGTTGTAGATGGGGATAACTATCTTCTATTAATTTTCTGAGATTTCCCCATGATTTCTCAAAGATTATGGAGAGTAGCATCACAATGATATCAGCTGGCTCTCTTAAAACCCTTGGGTGGATACCCTTGGGTCAGACCCTCCAGTGACCCACCAAGGGTGACACCCTTGGGTCAGACACTCTCTGTTTCATCAGGGGAGTTCTACCCTTGCACTAACACTCCTGTTGAGATAACAGAACTTGCTTCAGGAATTTGATTGCTTTGTGCCACACATCTCAACGTAACGCCTACCCAAAGGGTACCATAAGATACCACCATAAATAACTAGCATGTTAACTCAACAAAGAAGAGTCTGTGAAGGGTTGGAAAGATCTTGTGATTATTATTCCATAGCATACCATAATTCCCTGGAAACTTTCCTTCTTCATTTTCCATTTTTTGTTAGTTTTGGTTTGGGGTTTTTTGCTATGTTTTGTCTGTTTGTTTGTTGGTTTTGTTGTGGTTTTTTGTTGTTTTTTTGCAGTGGTTTGGGATTTTTTTTCTCTGCAGGTTTCATCACAATATTGAAGAACACAATAGCTAACAAATTAAAGCCTTATAAACAATGTGAGCAGTGTGACAAATTGGGGTCAATAATTATGTCACCTTGAGAATAGTATTTTGGCTTTCTGAATATCCTAGTATATTTCAATGTCTATTTTGAATAAAATTTCAAAGTAGCTAAATTAGTTCAGCATTCATTTTGAAAGTGGAAATAAAATTAAGACATGAAATCTTAAGCACCTAAAGTTAGAGGCCTAAATCTCAAGTAGCTCCCCAAACCTCATATTGCAGTCAATAAACAGAAATGGGCATATTCAGTTTCTGAGCTAATATAAGCATAAATGAGCATATATGTTTTCTGTGTCGTTCTAAAATTTCTGCCTAAATTGTTGGGATAATCTGATTTTCCAGGGCATATATTTAGCTGCTCAAATATGTTCATCTATTGTCATATGAAACTTTTTGAGCATCCAAGGCATTAATGACATTTGGTAAATCAGATGCACAGGCTGTAGGAGAGCTTCACCTTCTCGACCAGCAGCTAGAGGTCAGATATAATAATCAATGGCAGCCAAATACTGCTGAAAATAACAAAAGTTAAAGCATTCAGTATAGGGGCAAAATGGCCAGAATAGAAAATCTTCTTACACAAAATAGATATCACACACCGGAAGCAGAGTAAAGAAAGGTTGGGACGTTTAGATCATGGGGATTTTGACAGAAAAATAACTATTGAGCAAATACGATTGAATCAGGCGACAGAAACTGGAAATCTACAAAAATTCTCTGCCCAGACAGTCACAGACGCCATACCAGAACCATCTTAAATTCTTTTACCTACTTTTAGAACAGTGTCCTGTCTAGGCAACATTTTAAAATAATAATCAGTTTCAGTAACATACATGAATGAATCACTGGCCAACTGGATTTACTAAAGTAACTGGAGAAATCTAGATTTTTTTCTTGATAAAGAAGCATTTTTTTGTGGTTCTTCTTTTTAATCTTTGATGAAGTTGTAGTGGGATTTAGTGATATGCAAAACTTGAAATTTTCACATTACCATTGCTATGGCTAAATGTATCAGATTTGTAGGAATGTTGAGTATCATCTTAAGGAAGTGAATTCAAAAAATTTTGACTGTTGTACTTCAAACATGAAACAAATTTGCAATATATAATACTTTTCTTGTGTAAAATTTTAATGAAACTGAATTTAATACTCATTTTTCATTGATATCATAGTATTGTCTCTGAAGTTTCTCAGTAAATTATTCTATTCAACCAAAATTGCAATAGAGTTCACATTTAGACCAATTTTATTCATATTTTGAAAGAGAAAATAGAGCTGAGTACTTCCTATGTTCCTTGGATTAAAACCAGCACAGTTATCCCAATCCATATGTAATGGGTTCCTCAGTTTACTCTAGATATGCTTTCAGATGTGTCTACATGGAGACACTTGGGAAAATATATTCAAACTAGAACTGTGAATTTAAATTGGATTACTTAAAAAAGATTAGACTCATACAGAATAAATGTAATTTATCAAACTTTATGAAGTGGCCTCAGTAATCCACTACTAAGAATATTAAGGAAATTATTTAGGGTAGTTTAATTTATTTATTCTGAAAGTTAATTAGAGCTATTTTTTCCTGAAAGACCTCACGTGTGCAAACATTAGAGGTTTAAGAAAACCAATATTTGATACCAAATAGTCTCAGATATCTATGTGGGTGTCTGTAAATTTACAGATCTACATATCTATGTATAGATGGAAGGATAAATATAAGCACTTGTTTACCCTTATCATTAAGTATTAAACACAAGACTACTTAACTGAATAAATTTTATTTGATTGTATTAAATGCAAATAGTTCTAAGGAAAAGGTACACAGTTCAAACAATGACTAGTTAGCAATTGCCTCGCATGAACATTTATTTGCACTCTTTTTAGAACACCACAAGAGAATTACAGCACATCCTGCTGAACTGTGTAACATTTCATTTTATTTTGTGTCACTCTCTAGATGTAAAGACACTGCTTCAGGGTGCACTATAACACTGACAACTTCTTGCATAGCAAGTAAGGTTGAATAGTTCAGTAGACTGGAATAGCATTGACTGTTTATTTTAGTAAATCTAGAAGTAAGTCTTGAAATTTTATTAAAACAAAATCTCTACATTTCCAGGATATTTTGATATTTATATTCTTTCCTTCCACTCCTAACATATCAGATATGGCCAGTTCTGGCCCCAAAATTCAAAAAGACACAGATAGACTAGAGAGACTTCAGAGAAAGGCCACAAAAGAATCAAATTACTGTGAAACCTGCCTTGTGATGAAAGATGGATGAAGTCTCTACTCCCTGGAAAATAAAAGGCTCAGGAGGACCTCATCACTATATTCCAGTACTTAGAGTGCAGCTGCAAAGAGGATGGAATCACTCTTTTCTCAATAAGTCACACAAAGACAAGGGCAATGAGTAAAAGTTGCTCCTGATGGATTTTTTGTTGGATTTGTTGTTCTTTTTGTTTGTTTCTTTTGGGTTTTTCTTTTTTTTTTTTTTTTTTTTTTTTGTTTTGTTTTGCTTTGCTTTGTTTTTTAATAGTAAGAAGAATCAATCAAAGGAAGAGCCTTCTTGAAGACATGGGAGACTGCCTTTCACTGGAACTTTTCAAGGTGCAAGTGAATGATGTTCTAGGTAATGTCATGAAGGATCTCTTTCACTCTGAAGGTTGAACCAGATGATTTTTTTTAGATCACTTCAAACCTAGGTTGTTCTATGATCCTATAATTCATTGTGATTTCAAAATTATTCCTGTGTTCTACACAGGAGACAAATTTTGTGTGAATGACAATATGTTTCTTAAAATGGGTACCATTAGAGTCAGGATTATTCTGAATCTGTTTCTACCCATCTTACATAATGTTCATCTTTTTTTCCTGTTCCTTAATGAATTTCCAACAAATGGAGTAGGAACAATTAGCCTACTTTGACTAGTTAACACTAAATGTGTCCATGGGTTTTGAATCTATGTAAGTGAAACTGATGCCATTGCTATCACATATATTTATACTTCTCCTGCAGATATGCTAAAAAGAAAACTGCCTTACACCAGTGCTGCATGACTTCTGAAAGAAGGTCTCAAATCAAAATGAGCATTTTCTTGTTTAATTATATTTATATTCCATGTCAAATTTAATAAATTCACTGCATTGTTTTTAAATTATACCACTGGAGAATTTAGAAGCCATTAACATTTTTTATTTCTCTCTAAGTAGTATTTTAAAGCAAATGTTCTTTGAGGGTTGAAATCTATTTTAATTGCATATAATTAAATATATTGGAATTTTATTTATACTTTAAAGTCTTTACAATGTGTTTGAGATACAGCTTTTCTCATTTTAAATAGCTTAACCATTCTAGGTCCACTTTATTCATTCCAGGTTTATTTTACTGCAGATTTTCTAGTTAAGTCTGTTAGATGGAAATTCTAGGCCTCATCTGTTTCACTTAGAGAAACATTGACCCTGCAGTGTTAGCTTAAATTTCCTATGCTGGCTTTAGCAATTAGTCATTAGTAGTACAGAAGGTTTAACACAATTTTTGTCACTGAATACTTATAGCCCAGGTGGGATTTTTCAAATAGTTTTCATAAGTCCTAAAAAAGACCCAACAAAACAAAACAAAACAACAAAAGAAAAAGAAGCCAACCTGCCCAATATTGTTGATATTTTCCTGAAAATTACAGATTTTGGCCTAGCTTCAGTACATGCATATGTACATTTTAAAATATGTACATGGATATATACCACACCGTACATACAGACATGGCAAAAGCACAGTCTGGCTCCTTATTTCAAGGGCTGGTGCCAGGAAAGTTGAACTGCTCCATTTATATGGAGCTGAAGACATGTAGGAAGATTACAAAGATACAATAAATCCCAGAATACTGGAGCCAGCTCTGTGAAGATTCAGCCCATGAACAAATCTGGTATTATACAGAGTCAAGCAATGGCAGATAGAGAAAAACAAAATGAAAATAAAAAACTAAAAATAATTTTAAAAGAAACAAAAACGTATCATCACATGCTACAAGATGGCTAAAGATTTTAAAATAAATAGCCCTTCATTCAATTATACAGACAGATGTTTCTAATAATAATTGTGATGTCTTGACACATCTTTTCTAACTTCTGTGTGCTACCTTAGAGAGATGTGGCTCTTCCATATTTCCCAGACTTTAATGAATGACTAGGATACTCTAGTGGTTATGTAGAGTACACTCTGAAACTCATTGTTTAATATTGAAAAGTAACTCAGGTAAGTGCATATATTGACTGTATTTGACTGAAATCCACAATCTGGACTCCTCATTTAAGCACAGACATCAAGTATTTTGCCTTAGCGCAATGATTGAAGTCTCCTAATACCAGATCTTGGAAAATCAATGACAACTTTTTATCAGCTGGAGCCACTCTCTTGGATGACTATCACTGGCTAAGCATAGAAATGGTGGAAGCTAGGAACCTGTGACTCCTTGGGAGACAGTCAGTCTAGCCTTTCTCTGAAGACAAGCACCTGATGAAGTACAGCTGGCTTCTTTTCTTAAAAATGTATTGTTGATCATAATATCAAACAGACTTTGTTATCATTTATCAAACAGACTTTGTTATCATAGTGGTTGGAGCACTTTCACAAACTACTCTGGCACTCATCTCAGCAATATGAGGTGAGGCTCTCAGCCTTTCAGCACTAATCTCACCTCCATGACCCATAAGACAATGGAGCTGATCCCTCTGGAATACATGTCACAACATAAGGAAGACACAGAAGTGATTAGAGACAGCCAAGATGGTTTCACCTAGTACAAATTGAGACTGGCTACTCTAATGTCCTTCTAATGTACCAGTGGACAAGGGAAGAGCTATGGATGCCATCTGCCCAGACTTCTGCAAAATCTTTGATACACTCCCTCCACAATATTCTTGCTGCTGCATCAGAGAGACATAGGTTTGACAAATGGACTTTTAAATGGGTAAGGAACCAGCTGGGTGGCTGAGCCCAGTGAGATCTGGACAAGTGTTCAGCATCCAAGTGGAAACCAGTAATGAGTGGTGTCCTTCAAGGTCCATACTAGGACAAACATTAGGTCATATCTTCATCAACGACATGGGCAGTGGCACTGAGAGCACCCACAAATTTGCAGATAATGCCAAGTTTAGTGATGCAATTGTCTCAGTAGAGGGATAGAATGTCATCCAGAGGTGACAGGCTTGAGGAGTGAAACCATATGAACACCATGAAGTTCAAGAAGGGTAAGTACAAGGTCCAGCATCTGGTTTGAGGAAGTTCACAGTTTCAATGCCAGCTGGGAAGTGAATTTATTGAAAGCTAAAAAGAATCTGGGGATACTGCCGGATGAAAAATTACATATAAGCTCACCTTGAAGCCCAGAAAGACAATTGCATTCTGAGTTGCAAACACAGAAGAATGGTCAGCAGATTGAGGGAGGTGATCCTGTCCCTCTACTCCATTCTCTTAAGACCCCACCTGGAGTACTGCATTCATTCAGCTTTGGGGTGACAAAGGAAAGATATGGACCTGTCAGAGAAGGTCCAGAAGACCAAAAAAAAAAAAAAAAAAAAAAAAAGAAAGGGGACTGAATTACCTCTTTTGAAAAAGGCTGAGAAAACTGTGCTTGTGTGCTTGTTCAGCCTGGAAATGAGAAGGTGCTGGTGCAAAATATTCAGCAAAATTTTTGCATTCAGTTGAATTTATGCATATGGCCAAGTTTATTCCAAGAAACGGTATTCTGTTATACCTTCAGCTAAAATTGAGGATTTTTTTCTAAGTTTTCTAGTTGTTTTTTTCCCTATTAAACTGTCCCTAAGCAAAATTCAAGAAAATCCTGAAAGGTGCTATTTACATATTACTGCTGAAATTTTATGAAGGTAACAAGGAAGACACTTAGTATAATAGGAGGAAAAGTTTTCTGTAGTCTGCTCATCAGAGGGGACAATGAAAATACTTTTCACTTCACTTCCCACACCTTCAGTTTCAAATCATGGCATGCCCTTTTCCCTTTTCTTTTTATTTTTTTTTTTAATTAGAGAATATTAAATTTCATTTTATCTTTGCTACTTCACAATTTCTCAGGATTCTAGACTTCTTTACAGCTTTCAGTACATAGTGAGAGACTCCAAGCTGCTACAACACAGAACTCGCTTTTCATTATCCTTTTCTTCACTGCACAAGAAAACAACTGTCATGGTGGCGTTTTTTATTTATTCATAATGTTATTTATCTCTGAAACACTCAAACCCAGTGCTCAGAAGAGTTAGTTTGAAAATTATATCAAGTTATACCATGCAACAGCATAATGAGTGTGAATGAGATTCAAGGGTAAAGGATAAAAACAGATTGTTGGTTTTCCAGAGGGTTCTTTTATGTTTTTCTTCAATTTCAACTCATTCTTTTGAAACAGTGAACAAAAAGGAAACAGTAGACAGCCTTGCTTTTACAGAACTTACAACACAACTAGTTAGAATTTTATACTGACTATAAAAAAGACAATGCAACGTATTATGTAACTTAGGAACATCCTACATGCAGTTTGAACACAAAATATTCGTACAACATTTATGTTTTGATTACACTCTAAGTGCTGACAAGGTACTGCATTTATGAATAATGCAAAGAAAATGAAAGAATGGGCTTTTTATATTCCATTCTGAGCCTCTGTTTTTCAGGCAAAATGATTTAACAATGTAAAACATATGTCATTGATGGAATATTATTAGAAATACATTGTGTTCTTGACAGTTAACAATTATTCCTGTGTGCATTACTGATGCAGTCATTGTAGCTGTAAAAGTTAAGTGTCAGGAATCTTAAAAAAAATAAGCTATAGTAATTTCAGTAATACCTTGTACTTCCAGCTCTATCTGAATAATTTTTTGCCATTGAAAAAAATAATCAGGGAGATTAGCATACAAATATTTGATTTCCATTGATCAATTTAGTAAGCATTTAGAAAAAAAATACAATCACACTAGAAATACATTCAGAAGCATGGTATCCCATACTCAATTAAATCAAATAAAACAAAACAAAGAAACAAAAATTTCTTTAAGAACCCATGTACCCTCATCCTGCCTAGTGAAGCTTTAAGTTTGGAAAATTTGTTGTCTTTTTAATTGAAATGCATTGCATGATTAGTTTTGATTTATGAAAAATGTAATGTCTAGGCTCTTTTAATTTCCCTTTGCTGAAAATATTTTTAATAATCTTTTTAATCAATATTAGGGAAAAAGTCAACATTGTCACAGTTACAGGAGGTTCCCACAGAGCCTAGCACCAGCATAAGCAAAATTCTCCAAATGACAAATATTTAATGTTGGGCTACACTAAACAATTAGCCCCCTTCAGAGAAAAAGCATCTAATATATTAAAGGGTTATTTGTTTCAAATGACTTAAAGAGTTACTCAAAGTTTTACATCCAAAAATGACACATTACTTCTCATTAGGATTTAATTAAAATGTTGATTAATTTAGTCACTTTAACTCTGTAGCATCTTCTGTTGTTGGATGGTCCTCAAGAATTTCTATTCCTATAATATATTTAGGACAGAAGTCTAATCAGAGCTATATTCCATAATCGGAAGAACATCAAGATGTGAATACTGTTCTCAGAATTGGTTATAGTTTGAAAAACTTACATCAAAACAAAACAAAGAAACAAAACAAACAAACAAAAATGCCCCAACCCCCCAAAACAAAGCAAAAAAACCCAAAAAACAACCATGAAACCATGTGCCTTCCATGGGATGGGAAAGTAGTGTGCACAAGCTATACCAGAGCACAAAGGCTTAGATATGTCACTATGCAGCTACACACTCACCTGAGCAAAGGGGACTTTTTTTTTTTTTTACTTTAATCAGTCATTAAGAAAGTGTTGGGATAAAATTTACTCTGCACTGCAAATGCTTTCGTCTTTAAAGGGACTCTGGACTTCCTTGTCCAGAAACAGGTTTCTTCACCATAGAAGTCTAAAATTTGTCAGGATTGTGGTGATAACCTCCTACCATAGAAGATATCCCTTTAAGCATTCTAAAACACAAAAGTGTGTTCACTGCTAGGTTATGAGGCTGGCACACCACAGTGAAGGGGTAACATGCTCAAATCAAACTGCTTCCTATTAGATTTGGACTTGGCAGTGCTAGGTTAATGGTTGGACTGAATATTCTTAGAGGTCTTATCCCACAGCTGAAATGATTCTATGATTTTGTTTCCAGACACTTTCGAAGAGGTGCCTTCTTTGAAATAGCCAGCATAAGATGTTTAACTTCCCTTTCCTACATATTGTTTAAAATAGTTGTTTGGGGAGACAGACCAAGACATAGCAAGGCAGAGGAGTATATTTTATACCTTTAGTACTTTTGCAAAAGCATCTACTTTCATTCTGACTGCCAGTGATACAGAAACCCTTCTCAAAAGAAACCCCAAAACTGAATAGGTTGGAGCCTTCTCGTGAGGAAACCAGAAGGGAGAATGGGACTGTCTGTGGGCACTCTGAAGAAAAATGTATTCTCTAAGAATTACATGGAGGATATATTAATTATCAGTGGTGAAGGATAGACAGATCTTTTCTTCATCAAATTCATTGAGAATCACAGACTTTTTTATTCTCTGTAACCCCTTAAGTCTTTCTGCAAGGAGAACCATCTACCTTAGAAAGAGTTTTAAGTAGATTTTGATCTTCCAGATAAAGCGAGTACTTAGATGCCTAACCCTATTTTGTACCTTTTATTAACTTTGAGATACATTGTAGTAGTAAAGGTTTTAAAAATAAATTTTCAATCATTATTTGTTTCCTATGTCAAACAGGATATTAGACTTCATCAGAAAATCTTTGAGATTATGCTTCAGGACGGCAAGGAGACACCTAAAAACTGTCTGTTGAGTTTCAATAAAATTTGCTTTCAAGCAAGAAGGCTTCTTCTAATCTTTTTATCTTTATGAGATAAAATCATAAAATCTTCTACAAGATGAAGGGAAGAAAGGGACAAAGAACTTAATTTTCTTTTCCTCAAAAAAAGTCAGCTCCCTGACAAAAGAGGAACTTTGATAAATGTTCAGTAAAAGGTAAGGGTTTTTAAAACATGTGGGTTTATCTCATGGGTAATACTCTTTGAGATTATTCAAAATTGCTCTGCCACATCCCTTCTTATTTTATTTAGTTTAGTTGAAGTCATATACTAGAGCTGGTTACTGATCTCCAGTCAGGAAGACTTTCCCTGACCTATAATCCTACCAAAGCATTCCAGTTTAAAACGTTTGGAAAGCTGCTCTCAAGACTCAGCAAGGCTTAATTTAATATCAGAATTTTCCACTTTTTTAGTCTATCAAATATCCAGCAAGAATTTAATTTCATTTTCATGCTGTTCATTTTGTATTTATATATTTCACTCATAATGCTCAGTCAGGAGAAAAAGAGAGATGTAGTTGAAAAAGTGGGAGGTAAATACATGATTAAATTTTTTTTGGTTTTAGAGAAGATGTCAGTCTGTGGTTTGCTTTACAGTCAAAGTTAGCATGTACTAGTTAAAGCTCATTTAAACAGGACCTATGTCTCTCACATATATCACACAACAAAAAGTCAGAAACAGTGAGACCAGAGTCATCCTTCTCATGGTTTTTACACTCTAAGTGCTGACAAGGCACTGCATTTATGGTTAATAATAATAATAATCTAATAAAAATTATATTATATTAATATTACAATATAATAAATAATAAATATATAAAGTATGCTATATTATATTATATTATATTATATTATATTATATTATATTATATTATGTTATATTATATTATATTATATTATATTATATTATATTATATTATATTATATTATATTATATTATATTATATTATATTATATTATATTATATTATATTATATTTATTATATTAATCCATCATTCTCATTCTATATCCATCTGTTGCTCTAGAAGGCCAGGGACCTCCTTTAGGTCCTGCTCTGTGTATGACAGACTGGTGTGGAGGACACCTTGTGATGTCTCCAATGGCAGTAGGTGTCTGTATTTCAGCAGCTGAATTGGCCCCATGTATAAGAGTTAATTCTGATTGCAGACAGGTTAATGTAGATGTCTATGTACAGGTGTTTGCATGTAACCTAGAGCTCTAAGTTCCCGTTTTGGGGCTTGAAAAGAGATCTCTGATCAATGAACCTTCTGTAATCCTGAAGAGTGATCAAGTTCACTCTAAAAAAAGCACATTTGTGTTTATAATGATATCTTCTCATTCAGTTATACTTCCTATGTTGACAGGATCTCCGGGGTTTTGGCATTTAGCTCCTATGCAGACATCTGTCTTTTAGGCCTCTTCAGTTAATTATCAAGAATGTGCAATAGTTCACCAGCCAAACAGTGTGATCTATTTTACCTAATTTTAGCCATGACAAAAATAGTTTGCTTGTCTAGACTGGTAGCCCAGTTCTTTCTGTATTAACAGATATTCCAGTTTTCAAATAATCAATTATACCACTTGTCTTCAGACAAGAATAATGGCTTCCTGGAATGAATACTTGTTGTTCAGTGCAAAAGAAACACACATAATTAGGTTGAATTAATTAAGCTTAATTATGTTAAACTTCAGGAGATACAGGTGAGATAAGGCCAGTGAGGTGTGTTTCTTTCTCTGCTGCTACAGCTTCATCAGTGCACTTTTATGCATCAGATGAGAATTCTATTTATTTTCCTTAAATTATGTGTCAGCTGAAGCTAAAAAAGTCAGATTCCTTCATTATTTACTATCAGTGATCAGTTTGTTCTTGTTAGATATTATTATAATCAGCTTTAATTGCCATATATTCAGACTTTTAAATGACTAATGGATTAGATAGGAGCTGCTTGAAACTCTTACTCTACCAAAGAACTGAAACTTTACAGGAAGACTAATTTGGATGGTTGGATAGCATATGCATTTTGGCCGCCAGTCCTTTCTCTTAAAAACGCTACATTTGGAATAAATGTCTTTGAGGCAGAGACATGATTCTCTTCTTTATATTGCAATCAATGGATCTAAAGCAGTATTGGAATAACACTTTGGCAGAGAATGATAACACATCCCACTACTGAAAGATAGTATGACTTGTACAAAGAAAATTTAATCCACTAACATATACTTTTATATAGCATTATAAGAAAGCAGGATAAGTACATTAAATTGCTGGGGAAAGAGACAAACAAGAACAAACCCAACACCATTAAATTTTAGCCTCCCCAACTCCTTCTGCAGTATTTCTTTGTTAGGTTTGATTGTTCCTGAAAGAGTGACTGTAAATTACGCCATGTACTCATTTGTATACTCATATAAACTCTTGCAGTTCAGCCTAGATACTCAGCTTAGTAAGGAAGAGGGCAGAGTGGATGGAAGGGACTTTTAATTTTTTTTTAGTGGAAAACAGACACTTCAGGAAAGACACTAGAACAATGAAAACAGCTGAATTTGTGTCAGTCAGGTAATAATCTGCACATGGGATTGTAATAGTGACTCTCTAACCTTCTCTGTGCAAGTACATTCTGTGTCAGATCATGAGAGTTGGTAGTAGCAGAGAGAGAGGTTCTTGTTTGAGAAGTGATTAAGTTGAATCTTTATCTGCTAATAGATGAAGAAGGAATTCCATGATGTCATTTGTTTTGAGCTTTCTGTTATAATGGTAGAACTTTTTCTTCCTTATAGGGAAAATAAAATTTTATAGATAGTCTATGATTTATGATTTCTGTTGAATTTAAGCACGAATTTTTAAAAATTAATGAATTTTCTAAAACCCATACCAATAGTTTTTAACCTACAAGAAAAATTCCTTACAGAGACCATTTTTAATAGAGTAATTACTAATCCACACATATTATTCTTGCTCTCACTGTCTGAAGTAAATTTCTCAACTTTTCAACAGCTCACATAACACTGAACTCGGTTCTTGCATGTTTATGAAAGAAATGTAAATAGTTACAACAGCAGGCATACAATAATGAGACAGAATTCACGACAATTAAACAATATAGAATTAATGAAAAAGAAGAGACAAAAGCTGAGCTCAGCTTCTGACAGTTTGTGTGCTGGTATTTATGAATGGAACGAGGCAAAACAGAATTGTTGTCAGACTTGATCTCAGGCCCTTGTTGCTTGATTTGAGAAGTGTCTGTATAAGGCAAAGGCTGCACAGCTAAAAAACTTGTGTTATTTGAGAATGTTTCTACTAGGTCAGATTAAAAGCCCAATAGTCTCAGTCAAGTAACCTTAATGCAGCAGATACTTAAAGAAAGAAAAAAAAATTCTACATATGGGTAGACTAAATTCTTCTTACTGTCCAAAACCTAGTAAACTAGAGACTTCTGGAGCCAAAACCTAAATTCAGTTCTGTTTTGTGTAAGTCTTTTTTGAACTCCTCCACAGTTTGCTGTTTTGGGTCTCCACAGCATTCTGTGGTGTTCAGTTCCAGTTCTTAGTGGGTGACATAAAAGGATATGACTGAACTGTGTTGTAAGGAAAAGTATAATTTTTTATCTTTTTAAATGTAGCACTTGAGAATTTAATTTCATCTCTTCTTCTTTGGGGAAAAGTATTAGATAATTTTGTTATCAGCTTTTCAAATAGTCCTTCCATTCTAGATGTCCTTATAAGTGCAGTTAAGCCTCTTGAGACTCTCCCTATAGAGAAGTTATCACAGACCGGACCTTCTTCTCTCATTCTTTTTCTGGTTTTCTCTTTGAAGAGGAAATGACCAGAACTGCACACAACACTTAAGATGTGGAGGTATCATGGATGCTTTGTACCATGATAATGAAGTTCAGAAAAACTGACACCTGTCTGGAAAAGATGTATTTTTACTGGTGAGATGAAAGTTAATGCGTCCCTCTAGATGAAGATCAAAGAATAGGTGCATGTAAAAACAGGCTAGTAGAAAATGATCCTATTAATTAAGTAATCTTTCTCCAAACTTTAAAATTTCTTTCTTCCATAAGATCTATAGGAAGCATTAGGAAAAAAGCTTAAGAAAGCAAGTAGTTTTCTTTGCTTTTCTAAAATTTCCTCAAGCAATCACAGTTTAAAAATGTAAAGGAAATTGTAGTGGTAAACATTTTATTTCACTACAAAATTTTTGTATTCGTATTACAGATTTTTACCTTCTTTTGTGATTCTACCACTATTAGTCAGGATGGTTCTAACACTTTTTGAAAGTGGCACAATACTTTTAAGAAACTTTGCATTTCATGGCTTTCACAGTTATAGCTTATATAGTCTAAGATGATTTTTCATCTTAACTACATAAGGTAATCCTGGTTCATTACATTTGTCCACATTTTCCAGGAGAACACTTGTTTTGGTCAGTCGGTTATATTATTTGAAGGTATACTAATTCAGCTTTAGGTAAATGAAATAACATTTGAATTTAAAATTATGTAAGACCCATTTTTACCAAAATTATCTATTGAGTAATAAATCAGCAGCACAGGTCACCTCTCTGATGAAATTAATCTGCAAAGCCACCTGTGTGACAGAGCTAATGGTATATTAGTGTGATTCATCATTAGTGATCATCAACAGCTGATGATGTATTAGTATGTTGCTCCAAGGATGGCACTCTCCAGAAAGACTGAACTTCTATAATTAAATTATGTCACCAAAGTCAATTACAAGACCATAGTCTAACCCAGTCAACAGCAGGTAGGAACATAGGCATCAAATAAATTTTTCTAAAGTTTCCTGGTGGCAGCTTTGCACCTTTTTAATCACATCTCATTACCCTTGTGGAAAATTATATTTGCTCAACTTCCTTCTCCAGTAGCATTTGACAACACACTATTAAGACCTCCAACACTTAGAAAGGGGAATATTTTTCACACAATGTAAAAAAAATAGATTAAAATGTTCTTGTCAATAACACTCCTACATATTTCTATGAAGGTGGCAAACTAGGCTTCCATGAGAAATCTTCACAGTATTACATAAATAAATAGATGGCTTCCTGCTTTGCCAATTTTTATCTTTGTCGTGGCAATGGTCAGCAAAAATTGGAGAGGAGAAAGCTAAGACAGAAAAAGAATATTGGATGAGTAGACCACTTAGACCCACATAATCATTTTAGCTTTAGTATTAGGCCACAAAGTTCAGTTTGGAATGACAGAACTATGACAACATAAAATTTCATTGTATTTCTCTGAGGTAGCTTTCAGTCTTTCCACATGTCCAGTCTGTGGATACTTGAGAGAAGAGATCAGCACCTCCCTCTTCATTTCATTTTCTCAGGGAGCTGTAGAGAGTGATGTGGTCACCCTTCAGCCTCCTTTTCTCCAAACCTGAAAACCCCCAAGTCTTTAGCCACTTCTCATAGGACATTCCTGCCAGCCCTTTCACCAGGTTTGGTGCCTTCTCATGGACACACTCTTCTTTCACATTCTTCATAACTTGTGGGGCCCAGAAATGCACACAGCGCTCCAAGTGAGGCCACACCATGCTGAATACAGTGGCGTAATCCTGTCTCCTGATTGCCTAGTGATGCTGTGCCCCAGGATGTGATTTGCTCTCTTAACTGCCAGAGCACATTGCTGGCTCATATTTAACCTGATGTCAACCAGCACCCTCAGATCCCTTTCTTGGCATGCTTCCCATCTGCACTTCTCTCTAGTCATATTTGTGCCTAGCATTATTCCATCCTAGGTGCAGGATCCAGCATTTTGTCTTAGATTTCATCCTACGAATGATTACCCAGTGTTCCAGTGTATCTCTATCCATCTACAAGGCCTCCTGTCCATCACAAGTGTCAACAGCGTCTCCCAGTTTGGTATCAGCAGCAAACTTTCTAACAGTGCATTCTACCTGCATGCAGATAATTGATAAATGTATTGAACAGGACTGTCACTGGAACTGAGCCCTGGGAAACACTGCTGGTCCCCAACTAGATGCAGCCCTATTTGCTATGGCTCTGAGCCCTGTCATTCAGAAGGCTTCTGTGAGAAACAGTAACAAAATCTTATTAGAATCCAGAAAAACTACATCCACTACCTCTCTTTCATCCACTAGATCAGTGACCTTTCATACAAGTACATGAAATTAGTTAAATAGAATATCAGGAGCTGGAATTTGATGGTTTTGGTGGGTCCTTTTCAGCAGAGGATGTTCAGAGTATTCTATGACTTTCCCTTTGTGAACACATGTTGAGTGTGCATGTTGATTGCATTGTTCTTTAAATGCCTTTCAATACCACTTGAACTATCAGAGTGCTTTGCATCTAGTCCCCGATAATTTTTGAACTTCTGTCCTCACCACGATCTCTTTTTCTTTTTCTTCCCATTTATTACACCTGAATTCCCATGGTTCTAATGTCCATGTCAGCCTCATTTGGGGAACTCTGAGTCTGACAATATTCTCAAATGAAACATTCTCCCTATAAACTGAGTAGAACAATTTTTTTTTTATAAAAAGCAAGTATAATTGATAGTTCTCCCAACTTTTAACAAACTACAGCTCCAGCATTTCAGAGCTCCAATTGCCCACATCATTAGCATAATATCCACCTCACTATGTCTAATAACCTTTAACAAAATTCAGATTTGGAAATGTGGCTAAGCTTTTCTTGAATCCCTTTATTTTTAATATTTTTTAAATTTATGCATTTTAATTTTATGTATTTCATGCATTTTTAATGTTGGCCTTCTCTGCATTTTGTGGTAAAAAATCTGACAGTTAAAATACATGTTAGATGAAGAACAATTTTTTTTTCTTCATTTTCAGCTTGATGCTGTTTTAACATTCTATTACCATCACATTGAAACTGGACAATATTGTAATCAGAAAGGGATGAGTCAGAGCACAAAGGTGACTGGTTCCTTTCCTCTTGATTAACAATTGATTTTGACAAAGTAAGACATGGGTTTTCCACCTTTACTTCTGGAATTTCTGCTATATATTTTTTTTATTATTTTTTAGGTAAAGAAATAACTAATAATGCTGTAGCTTTACAAAGGGGAAGTGCCTAGCAATTTCACATACCTGTGGGAGTCAAATGATATTTGACAGTACAAAATCTAAATCACTTTCTGAAATGTAGACAGTCTCCACAACTGTGAATTTATTTGACTGAATGTGAATGTTTACATGATAAGTATGTACATTTGAACTTGACATCTTCAGTTCTTTTTATGTTCAATTGAAAGAGAGGGATTAACTTTTAGAGAACAGTTGGTTACATTCTAGATTAGACATCCATATTTCATCAGATGACTCACATTCTTAAAATGTTAGTTTTCCAAAATTTTAGGGTTGCAGAGAAAGAGCACAAACAAAAGTACTGAACTTTCTTAAAACCAACCCTACTGTACCTGACAATGAAAGGTATCAGGTAGAAAATCTACACTGATAACACTGATAAATTTTGTGATGGAAAGAGAAAAGCGCAGTCGGAATCATATGGGCTGACACAATATTTTTCCAAAGTCATGCACAAAGAAGAATCAAAAAGGTGAGACTGGAGTAAAACACTCCTCAGATTCATCGTCTGGTGACTAAGTAACCTGTGCAACACCTAAGAAACAGGAAGAAGAGTGATTAAATAATACTGTCTTTCTGATGGAAAAGCCAGCTACCAAAGATATTTTCATTCTGAATGAAGTTAGTTTGACCTAGATGGATCACAGCTGCCAGTACTGACTCAAGTCACAGTGAGATGACATTTTATACAATCTGATAACTCTGAACAAAATATATTCCACTTCCTGCTGATGGAGATCCCCGACTTTTGCTTTTCTGGCGAAATGAACATGATAATAAAAGAAAATAAGTGGGAAGTCCATTGAAGACATAGGAGAGTACAAGAGTTTATAGGAGGGTAAAGATAGAACGAGGGGAAAATTGTGTGAGTACATGTACATGATGTACCTGAATGTACTACATTTTTTCTACAGGGAAATAGGTAAGTGTGCTCTGATACTTTCAGTAGAAATGTGGAGGAAAAAAAGTGGACACACTAGCAAAAGATACATAGGGACTACATGTCCTTTGGTCTTCCCAGAGAGTCCTCTCCTAAGGTGATTCTGTACCTCTTTTTTTTGTGACAAGTGACCTCCGGATGTCAGAAATTTATTCATTTCCTTCCTTCACAAAGAGATCCAATATTTCCAGATTACATCAGACACATGGGAAGACATACAGCCTGTATGGCCCCTGTGGTTAAAAGAGATCCACGAATCCCTTCCATCCCTCCATCCATCCTGAGCTGTCAGGTGTAAAGCCCTAAATTCTGGCATGGTCGTCAGCTTCCTGCTCAGTATTAATCTTCTCTAAAAAGTTCTCACAGAAGCATCTATTTTTTCTGGTAAGATAGGAAGAGATTCGCTTCTACATTGGTCTTTTCAGACTCTTTATGAGGTGTTCGTTCTGCTTTGATCATGGAAACACTTCTGGTGCATTACCTTGGCAGCATAAATCACAGTTTCAGCTCAGGGTAAAAGCACCTAATTTTTACATAGTCTCAAAAAAAAGGTCAAGACATGTAATTTATATGTATAAATCCAAATGCTCTTGCAATACTCTGAAACAAAAGTACAGCCTCTTCAGCCTTATCCTGTCTTAGTGAATGAAACAAAGTGAAAAGAAGCCTGAAACCTCATTGATCTGGCCTTCTTTCCTCCAGGCTTTGTAACATATTCCATCTTAAAAGGAATTTAGAAGGAACAACCCCCCAAAGGAACATAGAAGGCATAAATTCTATGCACTCAGATTTATGGAGCAAGTAATAATTGCTCACCCTCAGAGAGAATAATCCAAGTGATCCATAATTTGAAGTACAGATAAAATTATCAAATGAAGTATTTTTTTTTTTTAATATAGCTAGAATAAGTAAAACAAACTGAGCAATATAAACCAAATTATGATTTAGGTTTTAACAAAATAGATATAAATTAACAGGATTCAGGAAACTGAAATTACAGTATCTCATCAACAAAGAGAAAGAATTATGAACCTAATAATTTATTATCTTTTTTTTTTTTTTCAAAGGCTGACTGTGCGAGTCCAAACAAAAACAAAATTAGAATTTATATAAATGCTGGGACATTGAAGAAAATATAATATTTTCTCATTTCTTTGAAATTATCTTCATTTCTAGTATGATATTCAGAGGGAAAATTTATTCTGCTGAGTCTTTTCCAATATAAACTCCAGTATCAATGCATAATAAATATGAAACAGCATTCATTAGCTTTAAAACTGACAAAACTATACTCATTGCCATGTAAGATAAAAAGTGGAGGAGAAATGTCATGCATCAAAAGATTGATCTTATGAAAACCTTTTTCATACAAAATTGCCATATGTGAA
The DNA here is from genome assembly GCF_035770615.1 of Melospiza melodia melodia. Lineage (NCBI taxonomy): Eukaryota > Metazoa > Chordata > Aves > Passeriformes > Passerellidae > Melospiza > Melospiza melodia. The sequence continues at coordinate 99,092,109 of NC_086195.1, read as the reverse complement.
AAAGTGGAGAAACTTCATATGCATATTGTCACACTTTGTTAAGTACAGTTCATTCCTAAAGTGCTCCATATCAGTAAACAGAACAATTGTATCAGTAAGAGAAGAATGTAAATCTGAGGAAAAAATACATGTCCATATTGCAAACTTTGCTTTGATGTTATGAACATTATACATTGCTCTAGAAAATCAGTTCCATCTTTCTAGCACAAATAATAACAAAAAATAAAATAATGTGTGCCAGGATTCCTAAGAGGACAATACTGACATTAGAAAATCTATGGCAGACAGAGCAACCTAAGGCAACAGACCACTCTTTCATAACTCTAGATTATTTTATTCCTCTTAAATTAAGTGTATCTAGGTCAGTAGACTAGAAGAGCAGATTCTGTCTTATTCCACAAGGTCCTGAATAGTCACATTCTAAAAGAGAGCATTCAAAATTGGAAACTGTTGGTGAAAACATATGTGGTTAAATCATGGTTTGGCACCTGAAGCACCTGAGCCAGCTGACTTCCACACATGAAGAAATAACAGTGGAAGAATTGAATGGAAAGACAGAACTGCATCTTGCTTTGCTGTTTCAGATTTAAAACAAACAGCTTTGTGGGTGTCCAGCAACCCTGCTAGTGCTGCACTGAAAAGCTTCAGTGTGGGCTCTAATCTTTAGGCAAAAAGTCTGACTCAGTATTTCTTGTATATGTTTCAGCCCCTGTGGCCTCTGCAATGCATAGCAGTAGTCAAAGAGATATTGGTATTCTTTTCTAAATGTTGTGAAACTGAAAACTGTCTTTCTATTGATTGAAAAAGGGAAATTTAATCTCCTTAACTCCCTGCCATAAATTTTGCCCTTACTTTATTATTACATCAGTAGGTGAGTTTCATAGGGACAGGGGATGTCTAATATGTAAACTGAAGACATGATACAGCAGATATCTGTGTTTAAATATCACAACATTTCAAGCTAAAGTGCATTCAAATTTATTATATGTTTACTTATACTCTTTGTTGAAGAGACATACAAACTGTGCAATGTCAAGGAAAGTAAAGAATACCCTATATATATATGTTCTTTCAAAGCAGACACTGAAACACATTTTTTAGAGAAAAATTACTCTTCCTCAGTATCAGCACTTACTTTCAACATCCCAAAGTTTAAAAAAGGTTTAACATATTAATAGACAAAAAAGTATTGTCTCCTATAAAATATTTTAAAAGTTCAAATCAATATTTTAAATATTAAACTATCATTAATGCCTCAAAAAAATGAGTAGAAGTGCAAGTTCCATAAGCAACTTTAACTGCTATTCAGTTTTAATAGGTGATTTTTGTATTTAAGTAACTGTATAAATGTTCGAAAAAGTAGAAAAAAAAATGCTAAGAGTGGTTATTGTCATATAAATCAAGCAATAGTAAGAATCTGGAAAAAAAAGATTGTCCATCAGTATGAAATTATAGACAGGGATTCTAGGTCATCCAGTTTCAATTGTAGAGCAACTACGGAACATTATCATTCCTTTTAATCCAGCTAGAGTGACATTTGAAGGTAGTTTCAACTTTTGGCTTCGTCTCTCCTAAAAATTATGTGCCTGAACATCATTCAAAAGGTTGCAAATGCGCTTTTAAAATTTGTCTCTAATGCATGTCAAAGTTACATAGGTCAGACAACCACTAAGTTATATCTGCTGAGTACATTTGATTGCTAGAGAGCTCTACTAGTCAAGAAGAAATTACACTATAGTTAAAATCACAGAGTTCTTTAAATGTTAGGCAGTTAACATTGACATCAACAGGCAAAGCTTTTTCCAGAAAACTGGAATCCTAAGTAGAACTTCACCGGCAAGAAAACATCAAGACAATGAAAGAAATGAGAACAGTTGACCTCTTCCTGTTTCATTTACAAGAAAATAGCTGGCCTCAATTCTAGTTCAGATACATTTCTTGAATTTCATAGGATTTGGCCCCAACACCAAACTCCCACTTTTAAGTACTTAATATTTTGAATTCACAGCATTTTTCCAAACCTTTTGCGAAGACAAAATTTAGATAGTTTAGATAGTTTTCATGACCTCCTAAATTTAAGCAACAAAATTTCAACCCTTCCTATTTTAGAAACCACCATAGGGTTTCTGGATCTCTTCCAAATCTCCAGGCCAACTAGTCAGTCATCAGTCATCTTCAATACTGTGTCTCATACCTGTTAAAAAGAGATGAAAGAAGGTAAGCTGCTCTACATTGATTTTGAATTTTACCTCAAATTCACAGAAATAAGTAATTAACACAATTATTTCCAAACATTTCTGTGGATAATGAATTACAATATTGATAATCATTACCAAATAATTAATTGCAGTTAATTATGATAATTTATGTGAATTTATGTTCACAAGACCTTTGTTTACACTGGCCTTACTGCTACTTTGACTGGTGTTTGTTTCTTAGAACTGTTGAGGTCAGCTCAAGGGAAAAACTTCCAAGAAAAAGCTAGATGGTACAAGAAATAGTACTAGTGATTTACTAGGTAATATTTTCTCCTCTGATTCAACACTGAATCAGTGGCTCTGCTTTTAAGGGGCACTCTGCAGTTATAAGGATGATATTTCAGATGAAAAACTAGTTCTAAGAATTTGACTTCACTATTTCTGGCCAAACAAAGTACAATTGCATATATTTGTCTTGTCTTCCTTGCAAAGTCATCTCTTGCAGAGTTACATTTTATTGTATATTTCCTTATATATCTCATTTCAATAAAGCTGGTGAGGAAGGGGTTTGGAGATTTTTTGCTTTTCTGTTTATGGCTAAAACTATAGAGTACCCACTGGGCAAAGTTACTTTGTCCCTTGAAAGCGGTTTCTTGTTCTATATCCTTTTCATTGATTACATTTTTCTAATATAATTTTTACTGCCATATGAGTATTGTAAAACACTGGAACAATGTTCTTAGGGACACTGCAGTATCCCTTTCATTGCAGGCTTTACAGAACAACCTGGAGAGACTCGTATCAGAGACAGCAGCAGTGCACATGATCCTATTTCAATACAGAGTTGGATTGAATAGCCAATGGTTTCTGATGTCCCTTCAAGCCCTACCTTTGGCTTACTTTTACTCATCAGAGTTGATTGTAACTCATTAAGTACCTTAATCAAAGTTGCCTTCATCCATGAAAAGTGTCAATGAAAGTAGAAATAAAATCAAATAAAATAAAATAAAATAAAATAAAATAAAATAAAATTAAATTAAATTAAATTAAATTAAATTTAAAAAAATCAAAGTGACTGGCCATCAAAGGTTTGAAAGAGTAAAAGCCCAAAATGAAACAAAGTGGGATTGCAGAGGCTTTCAAGCAATTCCATATAGGCGTGCCACTGAGTTGATCTTTGACCCAGAAACACTGCTGACATACAGTACAATATAAACACATTGACTGTCTACATAGTCACATTTTCTTTTCTTTCTGAGCAATAATTGCACTTTCTCTCTGCAGTACTCTCTTAACATTTATCAAAACACCAGAGGCAATATGGAACAAAATACAGCAGCATCAGTCCTCAGGAATAAGGCTGATGCTGACAACAGTTCCCACATAAGCTATTTAAAGTACAATAGCGTTCAATACTAATATTTCATTTGCAAATAAACAGAGTCAAATAGGCCCTCAAAATATGAGTATCCCTTAAAAAATGAATTAAAACAATGTAGTACAACATGAATTGGTTACATATGCACAAAATATTCCCACTTTCTAATTTAGTTTTAAGGTTGATAAATATTTTGCCAAACTAAACAGTACCACTGACTTGACCTCTTATTTTAAATTGTGGGGGCTCATTAATTTGATAGTTTTTCTAAATATTTTTTTCTATATATTTTATTACTCTGGTGAAAATTATTTATGTATTTAAAAAAAATCTGAACAAGAAAATATCTGGGGCAGCATCAAAACTATACATCAACAAAAGTTATCCTAATAAATAACATGGCAAGTGACCAAATTCCCAAACAGTGTGGAAGAGTTCAGTGTGGAGAGTTTGGTTCAAGCATGGCTTAAAGAAAAAGGCTATGAAGGCATACAGTTGAGAGAAAAGTAAAAGGTAGTTGTGAAGCAGTTCCAAAAGCAGTTGCCAGGCTTGATTTCTATAAACAATTAGGCTCTCTCATGCATCACTTTATAAACAATAAGGTTCTCAGACAGTCTTCCCATAACAAGCAAAACATCCTCTCTGCGAAAAGATGGCACCCTGGGAACAGATATGGAAGTTTTGGGAACCTTTCATATCACAGTGGGAACGCTAGTTCTGTTATTAATAAACAATCATAGGTATTGTAAAACAAAAGGAGTGGTTAGAGTTTTCTCTGTTAACCTATCGTGAGCTTGGATTTTGCAATATGCATGAAGTTAATTAACACTATTATATAAAGTGGCTGATCGATCAATAAATTGGAGTTCGATGCATCAATTGGATGGTCGTCTCCCCTTCACTTCAATAGTTCAGTTTTGTGGAAATGAGCTCAAACAACCTGTGGAATTATTTTGTGGAGTTTCCCTAATATTTCAACAGGCAGCACGAGGGATTAAAAAAGAACCATGGAGGGGAGAAAAACTGATACGAATGTATGTATGCATGTAATATATTGTGGTGAGTTGACCCTGTCTGGATAACATGTTCTCCACCAAAGCTACTCTCCTCCTCAACTGAACAGGGGAGAAAATGACGAATGAAAGCTCATGGGTCAAGATAAGAGCAGGGAGATTTACCAACAACCATTGCAGGCAAAACAGTCTTGACCTAGGAAAAATAAGTGAATATATGACCAATCAAATCAGAGTAGAACAGTGAGAAATAAAATATCTCAAAATATCTTTCATACTCCCATAAACAGTGAAAGACTCTATGTTTCAGCTGGACTTGCCTTTATTTGGTCTTCAAAGGGATATTCTGCAGAAATACTTTATATTCAGAAAATGAAGAGGGAAAATAAACACCTAAATTTTTTGAGGAAATTAGTAAGGTAGCAACACAAACTGACTTTAATATCTCATAAAAATTAATTGATACAGTTTTATGCACCTGAAAGTAATATTGCATACATAGACTAAGTGATACTTTCTAAATTAGCCTTTGTTTTATGTTTTTTTGATTTTTTTAAGAGTAGAACATAAAAGACTGCTTAAGATTAGAAATGAGAGACAGATGAAGTTAACTGAATGCATTCCCTATCTTAACTTATTCACTGAGCTATAGGGATGTCAAGACTTCTAGGGACTGCCAGCAAATATGGGTAGGATTAATCTGCCTTGGTTTCTAGTCACCCACTGGGCATGCATGCTTGAGCTAATCACTCCAGGGTTTTTCACTGTCTGTGGAGAACGATCAGTATCTGCAGAGACCTGTCATCTCCCCCAGGCATTTAAAAGAGGACAATGAGTCATCCTTAGCTTGTTTCAATCTATTGTCTCAAAAAGGAAAGGTAGAGACCTGTCAGCTTTCTATACCTCTACCTAGGGCAGAAAAAATGATAGAACAAGTTGAGGGGTATGGAAAAAAAATCCTATCTTAATAATAAAGATGGTTGAGATTTGGTGTTTTCTAAAACAGCGTACATGGCCCCTTTCAGAAGGAAAGGGCTTGTTCATCATTTCATACCTGGTTACAGTTCTCCTTGGGCTATAATCTGTCAAATGGATTTGCAGACACTGTGACCCAAATAAAATATATCTGAAAATGTCACAATTTTATTTTTAGGCAGAAATTCAAGTAAAATTGCACTCAATATATCCTTCCCTTCAATTGCTTTAAGCTTTCATTATATGCCAAATCCTTCAGGTCTTATTTTGTCCATATCCAGATATTTTCTTTTGAAGTCAAAAATTTGGCAAAATATGGAGAGCCTGAAGAGATGGAATAAATACTCCTAGATATTTTTAAAAATGAAGATGCCAATAGGATTTGTGCTCTCTCATAATTTTAAAGGGACCATCAGTAGGAGATGTAAAAGACTTGGTTCTCCTAAAACATGAGGCTTTCTGCTGAAAGCCAAATGTCCTCTTTGTGAAAAACCCAGGAATGCAATCCTATTCCTATTTCCATGTCACAGTGGCCTTCTCATAAGTTATATTTGAATTCTTATGTTTCTGATTCAGGTTATTGCAGAGTGAGTTCTACAATTCCTCTGAATATCTTTACTACTAATGTGACCTTGAAAGAACTGTCATATGTATCACTGAATTTTACTTTCCATTTTATCCAAGTTAAAATTTTTTTATTATTCTGGCAACAATAGATGTTTATATTTCAGAGAAATGTCTACAACAGTAAGAGAGTTATAAGTTTTCATTTTATAAGTTTTAAGGAAAAATGGGAGAAAAAAACAAAGTTATTTAATTCACTTTATGATTTTCTCCAGAACCTCCAAGTCAAAAGAAAGATATTGAGTCACTTCAGTATCTGCCTCTGGAAAAAAGAAGCTTGTCTTGATGGTTTACATGGACCTGGAATACTGCCTGTTTGTCCTTGAGAAATGTTTGACTTTTATTGATCTTTCAGAAACATTAAATCTTATGGCGCTATAAGATTTCTATCATTACTTTGACTGCGTAATTTATTCCATCTAATCAGTAAACCACAAATGTTCCTCACTTTTACATCCTTTTTTTGATCATGCTATAACACCTCAGCATTACTTTAAAAATAAAATAAAAAAATCATTTTTATTTCAGCCCTTGTTTCTAAGCCCTCCCTCTCAAATGTTCTGCACACTGCTTTCTTTGCCATCTGCTTTGCTTCTTCCCGGTCTGAAAGAAGTTCATCCATATTTTAGCCACTTCTGATGGCTAAAGCTCAGTTGTTGACTGCTCCCCAAGTTGCTCACAAACCTTACTCCCCTATTTTATATTTTTCTGATTGTGACAAAATAAATTTCTCTGTTCTAGCAGTGGCAATACAAAGGCAGGGATCCCATAACATTCACAAGAATAATTTCACAGCCTTTGTTAACTTATGAATAAGTAATATAGCAGAGCTAGCTTAACTTTCACGTTAAAAAAAGAGTGCTGGTTTTTTGATGTTTGGGTTTTTTCTACATGGACTTCATTGGGTTGGCTGATGAAGAAATTTATAACCCAAATCTTCTCTGCCTTTTTAGTTAATAAAACTCTAATGAAAGATACTATTTTTTCTGGCTCACTCTGCCTTTGAAATTCATTAACATCTTTGAAAAGTGATTTTTCTTGTTTTTTTCACACAACTATTTTGATCATGTTCTAGAAAGTAAAGTAAGCAAAGAAAGTACCAAGTCCTTTAAATATGTCCACATATCTCAGATCATTTATTCAATTTACATGCCTGCATCCTATCTCTTTACCAATCTGGATTCTTTGGCAGCAGGAGAAAAAATATTATATTAAAATCTTATATATCATCCCTTTTACATAACAATATTTAAATAATGAAATTGAAATCCAGATCTTGAAAGCTCTAAAACATGAAATATAATGCAGCAGGCTGTTGTCATTGGCCAGAAAAAATTTGAGGGTCTCCTCATTGGCCAAAAACAGAAGTGGTTACAGGCAATGTTTATCATTTCACTAATATCCCACTAAATTACTCAGAAAATTGTTGGGTAGTAAATGTGCGACCAGTACATAAGGCACTGTAATTGCAATCTTAACCTATTTTGAGAAAAGGAGGTAGGAGATTTATGGAACCCTGTTAGATATTTCTAATTGTCTTCAAGGTTGTTATAAAATGTGGAAAATAATTGAAAGAAAGCTATCTAATCAGGTCATCATCTCATTTTTAGTGATGTGGTGCAAGAGACACAGTTCAGTAGTTGAAATCTGCCCCTTTAGAGAAGAATTTTAGAAAATAGTATCAGACACTGTTATTTCATGTAGTTAAGATAAATTTATTGTTTTCATTTAGACCACTACAAGTAGTATGAGGAGATTCTCTTTTTAAATTATAATGGCATTTGTAATTTTCTTTGTGTGAACTGTACCGTGTTGACATGGTATTTAAAAGCCACAAATATTTTGAATACTGCTAATTAAATCATCTGACAATCTGGATTAATTATTATATATTTGTTATGTATGCTCTGTAGAATGAATTAAATATAATAGCCAATAACACATCCCCTACTGCTTTATCTACACTGTTGTAATATGCACAGTGGTTCATCTACCTGTATGTCTACTGTATTATGACATAACATGTGCTTAGAACTAATTGAATGTTTAAACATTTAATTTATACATAGAATAAAATGAGGTAAAAGTGCTTTGTCTGCTATTGCCATTCAGCTGAAACAACTTTTTTTCTTTGTCATTATCTGTTAGCTTACAATGGCACAATAGTTCCATTTTTTGGCATGTTTTCCTTTTGAAAACTGTGTTTGAGTTATATATATGCATATTTTCAATAAAATGAAAGACAGTTCATGAACAATAGCATTGCATAGCAAAGCCACATGTTCTGTTGAATTCACAAGTAATCTCAATTCTGAGCATCTGCCAGGATTAGTCTTTGAAATCACATCATGTTGTCTCTTGTGCACTTACAGTATAATAACTTGACATAAAGTAAAACCTGAAACTCAGAAGTGTAAAAGCACCTACAGTTTAAACTGGTCCTTGGATAACTCACTGAGATTATACTGATGTCGTTTTCAAGATTTGATCTGATTTGATCCAAAGATAGATTTATTTCTCAGACTCTGATTTTCCTGAAACACATAGACAGTAAAAGGAAATTATTTTGGGGAAATAAAATTATTTCCTTAGTGTAAATACATGTACTTTCAATAAATTACATTCAGGTTTAAATAATGTTACTTCACTCTTGAAGGAAGCTGTTCAAGCATTAATTATTGATCTCAAGATGATCACAGATATTTTAATGTAGGGACTTTTAAAAAGAGTAGAGTAAGACACAGAAAATGAAGTCACCTCCAGGAAAACCACAAGGCCCTTTCAGCTGGGCAAACACATGGGAGAGGTAAATCTGTGAGAACCTGACTGAAATTAATAGAAAAGACTGAAAATCAAAAAAAATAATGAGACTGAGGGCTTATCACCATAATTTAAATGTATGCAAGATACATGTATATATCATATGTATGCTGGAGAGTCCACGTGAATAAGAATTATGCACAGATCTCATTGAGTCAGAACCAGTGCTTAGTAGATTAAATATGTGTTGGCACAACAAGGTAATTAGGAAGAGAAAAATTGCTATCTGGACTTTTACAAATATAAGAAATTCCACTATAAAGGTATGTAAGTAATAGATGACTGAAGAGAACTGCAAGGTGGTTGAATGGTCCATGATTGAAGGCTATGACAAGACAGAAGACTTGTGATAAAATCATTGAATTGTTTGGATTAGAGGAAGAAGTCTATGAAGATTATCTAAACCCTCCTGACATGGGCAGGGACATCTTTTACTAGATCAAGTTTTTCAAAGCCTCATCCAGCCTGACTTTGAACACTTTTAGGGATGGAGCACCCACAGCTTCTCTGGTCTCACTACTCTTCTCATGAAAAAAATCTTCCTTATGTCCAACCTAAATTTACCCTCTTCAGTTTATAACTGTTTCCCCTCATTCTATCATTAGAGACCCTGGTAAAAAATATTTCTCCATCTGTTTTATAAGCCCCTTTTATACACTGAAAGTCCTTAGGGTGTCTCCTGTAATCCAGGCTGAACAACCCCGTTCAGTCTCTCCAACAAAGACTGGCAGTTGCTCATCAAGACAATGGTATACATCAAAGTTTAAGAAAAATTGACAGAATTCCTTACCTGAGAGTTGATACAGTTTCTTAAACCCATGTTGGGAAGATGACCACTTTTACACAGGAACGTGTGAAGGAAACCAGTCCCAGCAGTCACTAGTGCCAGCTTGTGGCAGATAACACACTTTTTGTCTGGTATATCAGGGAAAGAACATTGTTCTCACACTAGGGAATCTGGCAATCTAGTGGTGAATTCTGGAGCAAAGTGACTTCCTTCTTCACTGAACTTTTAACTCCGAGGGTAGACAAGGGGATGAAGTCCAAACAAAGCCAGGCTGTGGTGGGTCACACTGCCAAAAACAGCCATTCTGTAGGTAGAAAGAAGGAAAGAAGAAATTATATCCTGCAAAATACTTTTTGTCAAATGTGCCCCGGATGAATAAATAAAGTTGTGTCCCAATGAATGAAATGTTTGGAAGAACAGTGAACCAGTAGAAACTACAGTCATCTCACTTCACTATCTTTCACTCAGCCTCATTTCAAAGGGATATTTTCTCCAAATATGAATAGTGTATTTTCACACTAATTTTCTTTCATCCTCTGTTGCATTTAGCACCTGTCCAGGATTTTAAAGCCCATATTATTTATAATTTATTCTGCTAGAAAATAACAGTCAATAAAACAGATACTTCGATTTTTTTGGCAGCTGACTGACCATTGCAACATTTCTCTACAATCAATAAAATGGGAAATGGAGCTCAGATTCACCAGCAATAACTGTGTTCAACAAATGCCAAAGAAGGAATGAGTTTGCAGAACAAATGGGGAGGGGAAGGAGAAGGGAAAGGGGATGGAAAAGAGGAAGGGGAACTGCAATAATTCATATAAACTTTCCATCCTGTGGATCAAATTCAAACAAAATAAGTGTGTGACTGGTATTACAGAATACTATTTTTTTTTTCTTTCTGCATTTATTTTCTCCTTATCCAAAGTCAAATAAAACTTTTCAAAACAATAAAGAAATTTAAGTTATATTTGCAATAGTGTGTTGACTAGATACTTGACCCCGAGTGGACAGTTTTATTAATCACAGTAGCAAGGAACAATATCACTGAGCTATTTAAAACTCTAATAAATTTCGCTTACATTTATATACATTTGATTGATAGAAACTTAAAAAATCATGGCAGGAGTTACTGATGAAATCTCAATCAGGTTTTATTATCACAGGCCCTTTTAGCTGCCATTCTTGCCTGCAAAGTAAGATAAATGCAGTGGATATGGGAAATGTTTGAAAGCTGTCAATCACAAACTCTGCCCTAAAGTATATATTAGAGGGGTTGGCTGAAGCCATGTATTCTGCTGAGATTCTGGTAGAATTGTTGCTGTTGCTCTCCTGTTCTTAACAAAGTTCCACCCTATTTGCACTGCTCCATGATGTAATTATAATTAGGAAAGACCTTGGGTCTTAAGATCCAGTGTGTATTTCCCTTCAATTCCAATGGGCTGGTTTGATTATGCAGTTTGGAAACCAAGCATCAGGTGCAAAGATTTTACCTTGAACTACATGTAAGCTTTGGAAACTGAGGCACAAAGACAGCACCACCCTGAACTGTGATCACTCAGAAAATGGGCAGAAAGGGTTAAACCCCTTCATCACCTGCTTACTCAGACTCACCTTCAGTAACTTCCGAATAATAATATCAAGGCAGCTTCTCTTCCTTCTCAAGGCAGGAAACACCTCTTTCCTATTTTTACACAACATATGGAAGGGCACCTATGCCTCAGAGATGCTATCTCAATATGAGTAATGAATGATAAAGAAAGGCAATGAAACTGGTGCAGCATGCTCAAGCATGAAGCAAACTAAGCATTATGTGTTATATCTGACATCATGTCCTTCCTCTAACTAAATTACTCCAAAAGATGTTTCCACATATGGCTCACAGAATATGCATAGAATAACCTAAAAGCCACTGAATACTGGGGCAAATAACAGTGTATAGTATATTTTACCCATTAGGATCAGTATTGAAGAGTTTTAAGCAACCTCTTTTCAGTAGGTGTAATTCCTGTTTTGAATAGATCAATTTGTGCAATGTTTTTTTTCCATCTACAGGTTAAATACAGATGTACCAAAAGACTCCAACATAAAAGATCTTTGACATGCTAACTTAACTGAAGTGAGGTTTCATTAAATACATGAAGAAAAAAAAAACAAAATAACAAACTAAAATATATTAAGCTGACTGAAACACACATACACAAAAAAAAAACTTAGCTTTTCTATTCAGACTCCATAAGTGACAGTTTTTTCTCCACTAAATCTTAGAGAAAGAAAGAATTCACAAGTGTTCAATTCATACCTTCATCTTGATGCTCTGAAGTCAATTCACATGGTTAATTACCCTTTTCTAGTTTTCATTTCTACTGGAAAGCTAACTGCAAGTATGGTTTGGAGTTGGTTTTGAATGATGGGAGACTTCTGAATTTTGTCCATGGAGTTGAAATTTTATAGAGGCTTTAGTTATGTCAAAGGATTTAAGTATTTCCACAGTGCAGAAGGAATACATGCTATTTATCTTTAGTGCCTTTTTATTTTATAATATGTAGGAGAATGTAACTCAATTCATATCCAAAGGTTGATAAAGTGAGAAAGGCTTGGAAGATATGTGGAAAACAAGTAACTATTATACCAAGATAAACAGCTAACTCATAATGAGCTGTGAAAATGAAAAAGCTTTGAGAAAGATTATTCCAAGGAACCAATCCATGATCCAATGATGATTTTAAAATGCCATTTTGGCCCCTTTTAACAGTTTTTTTCCATCAGATATAATGAACTCACAGCTTCACTCCCTCATACGCATTAAAAAAGAAACTAAAAACTTGGAATAGTTCCCCCAAAAAGTCATAAGAACAACATCCTTCTTGTTTCAATGTGAAAACAGTTAATTATGCATTCAGTATTTAAAAAGTCTTTTACATCATTTGATGTAACTTTCAGTGCAAGTAGATAAAAGATTTATGCAATATTGCATATAGAATCTTTCTTCAGCTAATTACATTCCTAATATCACTTGGGTGAGGAGCAGAGGAAAGAAAAGAAGGTGAGGAAAAGGAAAGTTTTCCCTACAGTAGACCTGACTTTACTGGGAAAAAGTTTTAAAGCTATTTTAAATCTGTATTTACAGAAGTAGGTGTCTCTAGAGTTTCCAAATCTTTATGTTGAAATGGGTTGTTAGGTCGTGCCTGAATATCATTATTCTGGAATAGCATTAGCATATTCTTTTCCCTGCTATCCCAGACTAAACAACTTTCTTATATCAAAATGATCCTTTTCAATGGAAACTGTGGATATTTTTACATACTTTTTTTAGCAGTTAGATTGTATCTTGGCGTAATCAGCCTTGATGTAAATCTAGCCTACCTCTCAAAGGACAATGTTATACTGAATAAAAAATTGCATAGACTCTGTTTTCCCATACACAGTTTAAAAATAATGGTAAAGAAAATTATACAGAACTGTGCTGTTCAGGTAGACTTCTAATGAATCCAGGTGATTGATATGATTTTTTATAAACAAACAGCCACACAGAAGCCGTAAAATGGAAAGGAGGATTCATAGAATGGCATTATGCTAATCCCAAGAAACTAATTCTAGTGATGTACTACAACAGCCGCTGTGTACGTTCCATTCACCCAAAACAAGAAAATATACTGCAGAGACCGCTCAAAAGTTTAGTGCTACCTTGCTGTGCTTTCCTGCAAATCAGTGTAATATGAGTTTCTAGTGCCAATATTAGGATTTTGTGGGGAGTTGTGAAGGTTTGCCAGGGCTGTGGTTTAACTCTAAACAGAAACTCAGCTCCATGCAGCTACTCATTCATTTCTCCATGGTGGGATGAGGGAAAGAACCAGAAGGGTAAAAGTTAGAAAACTTGTGGGTTGAGATAAAGACAGTTTAATAAGGAAAACAAAAGAAGCGCATGCAAGCAAAATAAAACAGGGAATTAATTCACCACTGCCCATGGGAAGACAGGTGTTCAATCATCTCCAGGAAAATAGGGCTCCATCATGTGTAGTTATGACTTGGGAATAAAAAGTGCCATCACTCCCCTTCCCACTTTCCTCTTCCTCCCCCAGCTTTATATGCTGAACATGATACCATGAATATCCCTTTGGTCAGTTGGAGTCTGTCTGTCTGTCTGTCTCTCCTGGCTGGGTCTCCTGTCAGCTTCTTGTGCACCCTAGTCTACATTTTGTTTTTTTGGAATAAGGAGCAGAAAAGGCATTGGCTCTGTCTAAGTACTGCTCAGCAATACCTAAAACATCCCTCTCTTTTCAGTACAAATCCAAACAGAATCCCATACCAGGTACTCTGAAGAAAATTAACTCTATCCCAGCCAAAACTAGTACATCCAGTTTGCAAAAGAGCTGGATAACCAGTTTTTTTCTTAATTCATAGGGGGTGTTACGACACATTTCTTTCTTCATCTAAAATTTCTAATCCTAGTGGAACTTTTTTACAGAAGCATAATACAAACCAATCCATGATTGCATTTTCTTTGTGAGCACAATGTCCTTCACTCTCCTTTATTTGTCTTTCTAAGAATATTACTTTTCTTCTCACTTCCTTTCCGTTCACCAGACATTACTGAAAACTCTTGCACTTTAGAAGATGGCTACATTCTAATTTCAACTTATCAAGAAAGGAATAGACACAGCCTTTGCAAAGAGCTTCAGAATATATGTAATTTTTGTAAATCTCCATTATGCATGCAATTTGATTAGAATGCACATGCTGGTCTTAAACATATCTATAATGCTGCAACAGTTATGTGGGTTTTAGTGTTATAGTGTAATAACATATGTTTTTAAATTGGTTAGACATTTTAACTATCACTCTCTGCTCTTCTCTAACAGCACTTGTTGTGGAGATGTGTGATTGACACAACCAGTAGTGACACCTGACAGCAGAGAATGTGGGCCTGGAGGAGTGGGGGAACAAACAACAGCTACTTGTCAAAATTACATGATCAAAGTAGCCAGAGATTTCAGCGACTTCTGTTAAAAGAAAATAAACAGAAAAGAAAAATATGCACAGACACACAGAGGTCTGCAGTTAGAATTTGCATATGTAAAATGCAACAGAGGGAAAAAAAATTGCTTTTAATGTCTTGTTTCTCTACAGTCCTATGTGGTAGAAAAAATTCCTTATGAGGTACATATCTATATAGTTTATGCAATTATCAAACTGAACATCTTAATTATTAATGAGCCTTTGTTATTCCCCATCTGTGAAACATCTGTCTCCTTTTATGTTATCAGTGACTAAGACAAAGAAACCAAGCAAATTCTTCAGATAAAATTATTTGGTCAATATCATATAAAACACCATTAAGGTGTTTTGGGTTTTATTAATAGCAACAAAACTCTATGTTTGTAAAATGGATTAAATAAACAAAACTATGACATAGTTTTTAAGGCTTGACAACCCATCAGATTAGAAAGTACAGAAACTATGAGGACTGCTTAATGGATATAATTACAGAAACAAGTATAGTCCAAGGGATTACTCCCAAGACATGGCCATGTAACAAATAATGCTAATTACATATTTAAAGGTTTTAATAATTAAAATGGACTTCTAGCATCAACTGACCTTGCATGCAACACAGTTCACAGAGATTCTCATTCTCTGTGCTACACTGGGTTTTCTTACATTCAACTGCAAGTCTTCAAGGATGAAGAGGATGCACCCAAAGGTACCACTATAATTAATTGCAGTATGAATTCAGTTTACAAGTAGTGGTCCTTGATCTGCTTTCACATTCTATGGAAATCTTTAATAAATTAAATCCTTTATTTAGGTGACTTTAAAAGGTGCATTGGATTACTTCCTAACCTCTCTTTAATAAAATGAATAAGATAGAGAGTCTATAACAAAGATGCTATTTATACAGGTTATTTATAAGAGCATGTAGGGACGGGACAGGGGAAAATGGGAAGCTGAAAGAGGGCAGGTTTAGATTTGAGATTAGGAAGACATTCTTTACTGTGGAGGTGGTGAGATACTGGAACAGGCTGACCAGAGAAGCTGTGGATGTCCCATCCCTGGAAGTGTTTAAGGCCATGCTGGATGGAGCTTTGAATAACTCTGGTCTAGTGAAAGGTGTCTCTGCCCATGGCTGAGAGGTTGGAACTAAATAATCTTTAAGGTCCCTTCAATCCCAAGCCTTCTATGATTTAGTGATTCTCAAATCTCTCAGTCAGAGATATTTTTCGTTTTCTGAAGTACCCTGAAACCTCCCCTGCAGAGTAGGAGGGCTTAACTTATGTCTACTATTTTCAATGCTTGTACATGAAGTGGCAGTCTGCATACCTTTATATCTCTGATAAAGAGGCTCTCTAAAGATCCTGTTCTCCTGATCATTTTAAGACTCGTTTTGCTATAAATGTTTCAAATAGAAATCTGCTTAAATTTATGTGAAGTTAGTAAAATCAGTCTTGAAACGCATATATCTTGGTTCAGACAGCATGGATGACCAAAAACTTGTAAAAAATTCTTGACTGGGCTTTTATCCATATAAACAGCAAAACTGTTATTGCCATGACTCTGCAGGCTTAGCAAATTGTAAGGACTTCAAGAGCATACTTTTCTGTCTCAGACATTGTCAAGGCCACAGAAGAAAATGCTCTTGCTAATTCCAGGCCTGGTGGAAGTGAGGATGAAAAACCTACTCCAAAATTCTCTTTGCATTTAAATAACACAAAAGCACTGAGCTACTCACACTTATCAAGGTTATTCAGAAACACACAACTTGAGGCGTCTGAGTTTTTCAGTGCCTTTTTTGGGTTATTTTGTGTCTAGATTTCACTTTTTTTCCTTTTGGTTTTGCATTTGGGTTTTTTGTTTGGTTGGTTGGTTTCAGTTTGGTTTTAGGTTTTGTTTTGTTTTTTGTTTCCTTCTTTGTTTTCTTCTTTTTTTTTTTTTTTCTTTACACCTTAAAGGATACATCCATCCACTTCCCAAAAGATTTTGAACAGTAACATTTTTAAGAACAGTAATAGCCCAAAACTATTCATGACCTTCCTTTAAACTCATATAATGCTTACAAGAAAGCAATTACGTGTCAAGCAAACTCTATTTCAAATTGCACAAAATATGGATAGTCAAAATGGCTTAATAATTTCTGGTTTCTAATTTCTTGTATTAAGCTTAACTGTATTGGCAAAATATTCATATCAAAACACTTATGCTAATGAAAAAATTAGTTCCAAGCCTTTAATTTTTATAGCATAATTGCTAAATGACAAAAAAACATGGAATTCACATATAAGTCAGTTAAAGCATGAAGGACTCAATGTTCTTAAATTAGAGGATGATAGCAATAATACCTTTCATTTTTATGGCATCTTTCATCTTGGAATATCAAGAGGTGAAATAAATATTACTGATTCCTTCAGAATATTACTGATTCTTTCATGCAGTAAACTTGCAGATAAGAAGTCACTATATTGACATTAATGGTAGCAAAAATGAAGGCAAATCCAATAAGTAAATGAGGTTCCCCCACTTTTTTTAGAGTAGTTCTTATATCAGAAGCTTGCAGAAAGTTCTCTAAAGTGTTATTGATGTGACTAGGACCATAGCCACACGTAACACTGAGAACAGACTTTAATTGCAGGTTTAATTCTCAACAGTCATACACAGAATGACTGCTTTATACGCAGGAAAGAAATAAGCTACAAATATAAGGCTAGTTAAACATTTGGTCCCAGGAAATTATTAAAGTTAGTTGACTACAAAATACATCTATGATCTATTGCAGATATTTAAATCTGAATAGATTCCATTTAAAAGGTGACATAACTTTACACTTGCACTGGGCTTGCCATGCATTATTCATATTTTTCATCCTTTTCTATTTGCAAGTACACTGTTAGCAACTTTCACATATTTACATGCAGCAGAACAATATCAAATTCACTTGCAACTCTTAAATGTCATCACTAATCCTTTTGGAAGGAACAAAAGGGTAATTTGTATAAAGGGTAATATCTCCCTCGATGCTGTTTTATGACACGTCATGACCTAACTGAAAACCATAATTATCTTTATGGAATAACTGTAATCTTTTGATTAATAGACTTTCATGAGTTGAAACTGGCAGAAGTTTGGACTCACATTTAGATCTCTCTTTCAGAAAAATAAATCACTGATAATTCTACTGAGTCCAAAGGACCAAAACTAGTTTAAATTCAGTATACTAGATATCAGAATAGAAATAATCTTTCTTGAAATTTCTAAACCATCTTCTTCCATTGTTTTTGAAAAGGAAGAAAAATATTGCAAGAAAAGAAGTCATCTATTATCACCTGACTGCAGAAACATCTTGAGTTTGCAAATTAAAGTATGTATCAACAGATGTAAAGAATGGGTTATCAACAGATGGAAAGAATGGGTTACATACTGTTTCTTTGATTAGTGAAGCTATACAGCAAGAGGGCTTCTGGTTTTGTTTTAGTTTGCTTTTTTTCTGGAAAATGTCATTAATAAATGCAGTCAGTGCATTCTGTACTTCACCTCTTGGCACACAACCGCACTAGCTGAAGTGAAAAAAAGTCTAAGGATTCTAGAAAACTTAAATTACTGTAATTCCACACTCTTCTCATTCTCCTAGAAATGGGAACCTAATTAAAGCTCTAATGGCAAGTTCCAGACACGGTAATAAAAGCAGTTTGAGTCATAGTGGAGATGTGTTGCCTTCAAACAAAAAATTTCAAATCCATTCTGCACAGCTTACCTCCTGGAAATCCCCTGCTGTATTCAGGGAAATATGCAAAGCCAGCTGTTAAGGAATGGTACAGGCATCTATTAATTACATTCTTTCTTTTCTGGCTGCACTTGAAATTCTTCTAGTAGGCCATGAAATTCTTATATGCACTTCTGTGTTCACAAAATACAAACAGCACAACTGAACAGCAATGAACATAGTTTCTTATACTTAGAATAAAACAATACTTTAAATAAAACACAAATATTAATATATTGCATCACTTTTTGCCAATTTGTCATTTCAGATTGAAGAAATTGTGTGTGGAATCAAGTCCTGGAGCATTAAAGGATGATCTTCTTGCAAAAGACATCCTTTTCTGTATTTCTTCTCAGCTAGGTGTTAATCCTTTTTCAGCATTTTATGGAGCTGAGTTAATGTCTAAAAGTTCAATGGCACATAAGCCTCCTTCCTAACTTGCTATAGTTGTGTCTTCTGATCTTAAAGTAGTGGTGCTTTATCTAGTTAAAACATATGCCAAGGCATTAGTAGTATGCAGCTACAACTGACCCATGCAACTACACACACACATACCCACACAAATTCCTTTCCCGAAAAAAATATTCAAAGTCTCTAGTGCTTTTATTTTGGCATGTGATACATGCAAGGGTGACGTCAAAGTACTCTTTTGTTTCAGTAGGCTGCATCTTGTTTTCAAGGAAATATCATGCTTTCTTTTCTGCTTTATAGTAAAGTCTAGATATTTTAGGTGATTGAGCTTCCTAACATGGAGGAGTCCGAAGAAAATTCACATTTTGCCTTTCTGTATTTAAAATTATAGGATAGATTATATCAGACTCAAATTTAAGTGAAGTGTCTTTAACACGTTTGTTAATATTGTTTTCGTTCCACTTTTATTGGTATTGCCTTTTCTTACTTTTTCTGACTTTACTGAGAGTGCTGAAAAATTACAAAACAGAGAGAAATAGTGAAAAGAGTAAAATATAGGCAATTCTCATAAAGTAACTTCCTCATTTTTATGTCTACTTTAGTCTGGTGACATCTATTTCCTAATTAGGTGTATAATTCTGAGAACTGAATGCAAGGGACAAATACTCATATTTTAAAGTCCAAATTTCATATTCCTTAATGCAGGCTTAAAACTTGCTTTCATGAACATCCTGCCAATAAGCTTATTCAATGACATATTTACAGACATCTAGCACAAAAGGGATGCAAACTCAGCTTAAGCATACTTCCATCTCTTATTTAAGCAAGTACATAAAGACAGTTTTTGAGGTATTAAGAAAGCAGTACAAGTCATTGACCTATATAATTCACAGAACAGTACCAGAGCAGACTTCTGTCAGTGGCAGATAGACTTGTTAAACAGTCCATCACATCCTCAGCGAGTATATCAGTCTCAGTGTACAGTAGGAGTCTCTGACAACAACAACCCTGTCATGCTAATTGCTAGACCAAATTTTATGTTAGCTTTATGTGGAGATAAATTATTCAGAGCAAATAACTTGGATCACCCTGAGCTGGCAGTTTAGAGCGCTTTAGGGAAGATATTTACTGAAATTAATTTAGAATATGAATGGTCAATCAGAAAAAATATGCACAATATAAGCTGTCTTAAAATATTCATTTTTATTTTTGGATAAAGCTTATGCATCAATTTTCATTTTATATTTGTGTGTAAGGAAGAAGTCATGCAGAATCTGCCTGTAATATAGTCCCTCAAGGAATATAATTTAAAAAGACAATGTTGATATTTCATTTAGGCAATTTTCTCCTTATCTTTTTACACCATGTAGGTAGCTTAACAGTTAGACTGCCTTAGGATATTTTTGATATTGCTGGGACTCTGATATGTCAATATATTAATATATAAAATCTAAATAATTAATTTATTCTAGAAAGCAGACACTAGTTTCTTCTAGACAAGTTTAAGTACTTGAATGAGAGAATATAATTAAATTATCGATAATACTGACCAAGCAGACCAACTGTAATCAATTGCAACCCAAATATTCTCATTTATAGAAAATGCTCTCTGTTATTTGTATTTGTAGTGATAAACTAAGTTTATCACTTAAGTTTTAAAAAAATATTAAAAGAGACCTTATAGAGTATAATTTTTATATAAAGCTCAGTTAGATTTTCTGTAGTTCACATTATTCATTGCATCACTTGGAGCAGTTACCTTTCACATTCTAAGCAAGGTTTCACCACACTGTATTCTGCCTCAGATGGAAGCTCCCACAGTTCACTTAAACAATCAAAATTCAAGCTCTCAGTCTGACTTGTAACATCTTCTCCTCAGAACATCTGATATTTGGAACAAAGGGATAAAGGCTTCTGGGAAGTAAGCACAGTGTGATCACTCTGCCATTAAGAACACAAAAGATGGACATTGTTAATCTGGATATCATATCTGAGGGCTTCCTGTTGGAAACACTCTACAAATCTTGCTTGTGCTCTCCTTTAGAACATTATCTTCCCTAGATGGATTCTTGATACTGAAGGATGTCACTTTAACTTCTATTTCCCTCACCATAAAGATTTAATTCATCTTTCTGTTGCACTCTTTTTAAGTTGCGCATTTTTTGGCTCCAGTTTTTGTCTCTGAGAGGGCCTTAGTAAGCGAACTGTAGAATTTTATATAATTTTACTGTAAGAAAGAAATATAACACAGTTTCCTTAAAAGATTTAAGGAACACTCTTTTTCTTTTTCCATCCACTTCTCCTTGATGTATCTGACTAATATTTCAATTGTATACCTTAATTATTATATTCTTGGTTTCAGCCTGCTTGGCTCAGAAACAACTTTCTAAATGTGTATTGTTATAAACATGAATATAATTTGGAAGAAACAGTTAATGTACAGGCATTAATTGCATTAATTATTTTTCTTTTTTTATTAAATTTATAGTTGACATTATTCTGCAACTGTCATCTGATGGCCACAAATATTGTAATCAGAATGGGATCCAGAAAAACCCTCCCTAATTCAGTAGGTACTTGGCAAACAGATCAAGACATAAAATGTGCTACATGCCCAGTTGTGCACCTGGTTATGACTAGAATTTCCAAAGATCTCTTCTGCTTATGACTACTTCACACAAAGTAGTTTGCAGTCTTGACAAGTGTTTGAACCAGTTTTTTGACCACAGCTAACTCATGCTATAAGAGCTAATTATGCTCAGAGAACAAGTCACACAAATTTTTCTTTAAAGTCTCTGGTGAGATAACACCTGGTAATATATAGAGGCAGTAACAGGTATGTAGTTAATTTTTGTGCTCAATTTTGCATAACAGATTAGTGATTAGAGTTTATGTTCAAGGTGGAAAAACCCTAGGTTTTGTGTCCTCCTAAGTCTCTAAATACTTCCCCCGGATTAAAATCTTATTTTTTCCTTTCCCAAGAGAAGAATTTAATCACCTGTCTGGAAAAGAAGGAATGTATGTTCTCCAC
Source organism: Melospiza melodia melodia (assembly GCF_035770615.1). Lineage (NCBI taxonomy): Eukaryota > Metazoa > Chordata > Aves > Passeriformes > Passerellidae > Melospiza > Melospiza melodia. The sequence goes on along the minus strand of NC_086195.1, from coordinate 99,070,117 downwards.
ATTTGTTAAATCTGTAAAATCCCACAGACAGATATGAAATCTTTCAGAATCATATGGAAGGCAGAAGAGAGATCACAGCGTAGTCACCATAAAACTGAACTTCTAATTTGGGAACAAGAAGGTCATTAAATCTGACTTCCGCTTGTGTCTTTTCCATTTCTTAATATACAAATAAAGTACAAAAAGCAAGTCATTCTCTTTGATGAATGGTCCCATCACCATGTTAAGAGTCTAGAAACTTCTTATCTCTCTCATCCCATAAATCTTAAATTCTTAGCTGTAGTGTCAAAGCTCTGTCAGAAGAGCTGAGGAGAAATCTCCCTCTGTTTCCACTGGTTAAGTCACTCTCCTGGGAAATACAGGTTTGAAATGCCTCAGGCTGAGGAAGCCACAGAAATGAGATCTGTTACATCTTGAATGTGTGCTCTAGGCTATCATATGAAAGGTGGACAACTTTAACACTTCCAGACACACTTAAAAGGAGACAGAGGGGGGAAAAAATCTAGTTTTCCAAAGAAACACTGTCAGCCTAAAAGGAGAAAAAATCACCCTATTAATTGCCATCTTAAATAATAAGTGAATTTTGGGGTGTGAAGCAAATGCCTGAGTTCCTTCTGCTGTTTTCTATCAGGTAATTTATGTGTTTCCCTGCTTACTGTGTTGGATAATGGAAATAATGTCTCCTAGTGATGAATTTTTTTCCCAAAAATGTACATGGAAGTTTAACAGTTGACGAGAAATTATAAATTTTATTTTGGGAGATACATAGTTGCATACCAATATGGCCCACTGTCATTTCCCTAGCCTGGTTCTGAGACTAGTTCTAATTTCCATGTGAATTTTCTCATGAGACTGAAGAATTCATAATGCAGCTCTAGGTCCACATCCAGAACTGATCCACAAGAATAGCTAACTAGTGCCTCTGTATAGAAATAATTAATTGGTTGCTATACAAACAGAAATTACATAAAATATAGTATCTACAAAAAAATATACAATACTTAGTCTTTAGAAATGCCCTATCTCTGGCATTCTCATTGTTTTCAATCAGATTTCTATTATTCTATGAAGAACCCTGAATTGGTGGCAAAATGCTGAATAATGGCTCAATAGGCTTAAAAATTATTTGGAAACAGTGCAGCAGTCTAATTATTTGCTCCAGTGTTTTCATAGACTCATAGAAACATGGAATATTAAGGCTTGGAAAGGACTTCAAAGATCATCTAATCTCAGCCCCTCTGCCATGGGCAGGGACATCTCCCACTAGAGCAGGGTGCTCAATATCCCATTCAACCTGCCCCTGAACCCTGGCAGAGTTGGGACACCCACAGCCTCCCTGGGCAATTTGTTCCAGTGACTCACTACTTTCACATGAAAGAACTCCTTCCTAATATCTAACCTAAATTTCCCCTCTTTTAGTTTGCATCCATTCTTCCTTTTCCTATCACTACAGTTCCTGATAAAGAATCCCCCTTTGTTGTCTTCCTTGTAGGCCCCCTGCAGATACTGAAGTGTTGACATGAGGTCTCCATGCAACCTTTTCAAGGCTGAATAGCTCCAGCTTCCTCAGCTTGTCTTCATAGAGGAAGTGATCCAACCCTCTTATAAACTTGTGGCCATCCTCTGAACTTGCTCCAAAAGCTACATGTCCTTCTCATGTTGGGAGCAGCAGAACTTGATGCAGCGTTCCAGGTAGTGTCTCACAAGAGCACAGTAGAGGGGGAGAGTCACCTCCTTCCACCTGCAGGCTGCTCTCCTTACGATGCAGCCCAGGATTCAGTTGTCTCTGTGGGCTGTGAGCGCACACTGCTGGCTCCTCTCCATGTTTTCAACCACTACCCCCAAGTCCTTTCCCACAGGGCTGCTCTCAACCAATTCTCCTCCCAGCCTGTAGGTGTGCCTTGGATTGCTGTGATCCAGGCGTAGAACTTTGCATTGTGCTTTGCTGAACTTCGGGAGGTTCACATGGGCCAACCTCTCAAGCATTTCATGGCATCCCTTCCCTCCAGCATGTCAACTGCACACACAGGTTGTTGTCAGCAAAGTTGCTGAGGGTGCACTCAAACCCACTGTCCGTGCCACCAACAGAGATGTTGAACAGTATCAGCCCAGGTACAAAACTGTTCTTTTTAGTACCTTGAATTTTTATTTTGACAGAGATATGTCATGTTTCAATGAAGAAATGCATCTGTGTAATTTGTAGAGGTTTGATAGAGGCAAACTGTTAATCTGTATAATTTCTATGAATTGCATGTTTATATATTGTGGGTGGGACTGGGGAAGAAAGAAACACCTCACTCTAGAGGCTGTGAAATGCCAAAAGATAGGCATTTTCTTTGTTAGATGTAAATTTCAAAAGAAAATTTAGAACTGCATGATACTAAATATTGTAACACTGCAAACAGTGAAACTCTGACGGACTCTGGAAAGTACAGAGGCAATTTGGTATGAGTACTATATTTGTTAAAGCACTACAGTAGTGATGACAATTTGATGGACAAAAATTGCAGTAAACACTTCTGAAAGTCAGTCTTTGCTCTTAACAGCTTATTGTTGAATTAATAATTATAAAAACCCCAACCAACCAAATAAACAAAAAAAAAAAAACAACAAACAACATAAAAAGAACGTTATTTCACTAAGAAAGTTTCAAATAACACTAACCAAACATTCTTTCTTATAGCAAAACCAGGATTGTTGAATAACCACCAATGCAAACAATTTTTTCTAAGTTTTAAGAAGAAATACATGCATAGCTGAATCTTATGAGTCATGGACTTGAATCATCAAGGACCTCTTTAAAGCTCTTTAAAAAAAAAGTTGTGCTTTTCTAAATTGTTTAGTATTATAAGCATTGAGAAATTCTGCTTTTTCATAATTCCATGAAATAGTTCAAGTGTGAGCAAATGTGTGAACATAAGCAAAATAAGATCAATCTTCATGAGCAGGACAGCAGTGACACAGCTGTACTAGAAATATGTATGTCAAATACTCATTTTGCACTTGGTCCTGAACACTTCCTTCATGTAAAAACAAATCTCAAAACAAAAATATTAGGCATAGCTTATGGAAAAAGGAAAGGAAATATGTATAGCAAAGAAATATGTACCCTAAAACCATAACCTGATTATTAAATTGCCTAGCTCTTGTCAAACAAGCCAACAATTTCTTTTAAATTTTACACATCCGTTTACAATGGCCACAGTTGATTAGAATACACTAATCACATAGATGGATTATGGTTATTTCCTTTATATAGGAAATAACCTTAATCTTTCTATGGGATTAGTATATTCTAGACAGTAACAGTTTTCACTTAAAGCAAATGTAAAGTTATAAGTGTGATATTATTAAAGGCAGCCTGGCCAAAATGTAAATGGTACAGCTTTAGTTTGTCTACACCTTCACTCCAGCATGAAACCTTAGAGTGTTATGTGACATAGCATACCCTATTGCATTTTGAAATGCCAAGAAAAAAATTGTCACAAGATGATTTTTCAAGATTAAATATAAAGCTTTGATAAAAGCAATTTCAGAACAACAAGGGTTGTTAATGTAAGTGCATCTTAGGTATTAGAAAAACTATTCTGTACGTAACAATCTCAGATAATTTCTTTTCACCCATTTTCATACACCTTTGTTCAAGCTCAGTACACACCAAATGCTGGAGTTAATTGCTTAGGAAACTGAGAACTGGGTAAAGACATTGCTCTATTATGAAAACTTAAAAAAAGAGAAAGAAAACAAAGTGTAGAATTCTGCATCACTTAACATTACTGTTATTACAAGTATGAAGGTACAGTAAAATAAGTAAATAATACAGTAAAATAAGAAAAAGGACATGCTTTTTTCAAGTTAGTGGGTTAACATCAATGAGTACAAGCAGAGGATGGAGTCTTTGTAGACATGGTCAACCAGTAAGGCAGAGAGAACACAAAACTACATGTCTGGCATGGTATATCCCCTGGTCAGAAGCCATCAAACAGTAATCATGGCAATCAAGAGCAGCAGGAGCTTAAATCACACCCTACCAGCAACATGCAGATGGTGATAACCCCTGTGGATTCTCGCACAGAGGTTTTCTGGCAAGTCATCAGAGGTACCCTTAAACAGAGCCCACTAATATCTCCCAGTCTTTCATTCAGCTTGAAACACCCAACTGAACAACAAAAATTTGGTAGAATTACAAGCTCTACCAAAAGTAAGACTAGACATCCTAAAAAACAGGCAGTATTATCATCCTCACATATGACCCAAATGATCACAGGCATTGATACATCCAAACTATTTTTTTTTATAATATGTTATGCCATGTTTTCCTAACAAAGTAACTATATATATATATATATATATATATATATATATATATATATATATATATATATATCCACATTGAAAACAATAAATTTCATTTCTTTTGATTCTGCCATTTCTGCTCAGTTCTGAATATGCATATGTGGAACAAGTGAAGTAAATTATCCAAAGCAAATAGGGGCTTGTAATTAGAATCAGTTTCTCTTTTTCAATAAGTCTGTTGATTCCAGAAGCATATATTATCTAATACTCCAAATGAGTAATATGAACCAGGCAGGGGTACATTCTGTCTTCAGACAGCTAGACTTTGCTTGACATCTGTATTTGATGTCTACATCTGAGCTTATTGCCCAGATTTCAATTATTGACAATAATGAGAAAGGTACAGTTAGAGGCAGTAAGACAATTAATTTTAAAATAGGCATATAAAATTACTCCTTTGAACTGACCCCTGGAGAATTTTGTTTCTCTTCACAAATGATAAAGAGACCTTGGTTCATCTGCACTAATGACACGACCTGTATAAAAGGTCTATAAAATAATTTGTGGTAAATCATGCTCTAAATTGGGAGTGTTTTATTTTCTCCCATTAGTAAAATAGCAAGTTGTCCTTCAATCTACAAAGAGACCTTGCTCTTCTCTTTCGCTTAGCTAGAAGTCTCCAAACATACCTTCCACTGCTTTTATTTTTGATAAAATACTACTCATTCAAAAGGCAACATGTAATTATAGACATTAACCCATTGGAGTGTGTCCAAAGGAGGGCCACAAAGACAATCAGAGGGATGGAACAGCTCTCCTATAGGAAAGGCTGGGAGAATTTGCATTGTTCGGCCTGGACAAGAGCAGGTTTTGGGCTGACCCAATTTAAACCTTCCAGTACTATAAGGGACCTACAAGAAGGATTGAGAAGGAACTTTTTTACATGGTCAGGTAGTGACAGGACAAGGGGGGATGGCTCCAGAGTGCAGAGGAGTAGGTTTACATCAGATATTAGGAAAAAAAATATTTCCTGTGAGAATGGTGAGGCACTGGCACAGACTGCCCAGAGAATGGAATGCCCCATCCTTGGAACTGTTCAAGGCCAAGTTTAATGGGGCTCTGAGCAACCTGATCTAGTGGAAAGTGTCCACTAGACAAAGGGATTATAATGATCTGTAAAGCCCCTTCCAACCCAAGCCATTCTATGATTTTATCAATCTTTCCCACCTTAATTTTTCAGGTCATATATTACTAGCTTATGCTTTTCTTTCTTAAGGGAGTTGTTCATTTTTTCATCACTTCCACACAATATTTATTTTGTTTCTTCAAGTTCATTCAGAATGAGATGAATTTACAGTGTTTGTTCATCCAAATGCAGAAATTTAACATAGTCAGCAGTTTGCTAGCTAATCATCCAGATCAGCTGATCTTAATTTAGTAAGATATTTTCTGAACTTTTATACTACTTTCTAGTTTCTAAACTATCTACTTGTCTTTGCCACAAAAAGCAGCCAATATACAAATTATTCTGAACTGTATGCTAATCTCTGCTTTAATGGAGACAGAAATAGCTTAGGATTTCATGACTATTTCCTCTTCAGTTCCTTCCCTGTACAAAATAGCACTGCTACAGGGAAGGTAAAAGATGCTTTCTATCTTCTCTCTAATGTATTTCTTTCAAGAAAAGAGGAACGACAGATATCTGTCACAAGGCATTAATTGGATGTTTGAAAATATCAGAGGCTCTTTTCAGCTTGCATTTAGGGGAATCCAAAGTTTTTGGGACTTTAAAAAGTAGAAATTAGGAATGTGTCAGCATTTCAAGAGTTTTTATTGCAATTTTGTTTCCTGGAAGAAACAAAAAGATTTAAAATAGTACTGCTTTGTCCACAAGCAGAGCATAAAACAAACCCAGCAGACTAATTCTTCATTAAAGATTTCATTGTGACCTCTGTAATTATTGGTGGTCAACAGAATACTAAAAAAAAAAAACAAATAAGAAATGTGAGATATGCCTCATCTCTTTTACACCATGAGTAAATTATCATCCAATACACTGACATAATTTACTTGAACTATGATAGTGCCAAACATAAGTGATCATGCTATTACAATTAAATTATACACACAATTCATGTAGTCTACTTTAAATGCATCAAAATTTCCTAACTGTTAGAACTTTAACCACGAATAAATAGAAAATTATCAACTAATCAACTACTGGAATTATCAACTACTGGAATGATGCAGTAATCTGTGCTTTTCCCAATGGTAGTCTACTCTTTTTGAATTGTATTGAGAAAGTATTGAGAAGTATTGCAAGAGACATGTAAGATTGACAAAAGTATCCATAGAATTTAAAGAACAGGAAATATAAACCTCAAAGTTACACTGATAGAATCGCACCTACCTTTTCAAAGTAGGAGTATACCATCTTCAAAATCATCATGCTGAATTACAAATTAAACTGCCTATATCATTGTACTATGCTGTGTAGCCACTCTTGAATAATCTACTATTCTTTACCATGCCAAACACAACATGACCTCAATGGTCACCTCTTTCAAAGCAGTTGTAATACTTGCTTTGTGATGTGCTCATTTCTGATCACTACAAGAATCATGGTACCATTTCATTTCAAAACTTGTAAGTATTTGGATGATTGTTTTCTTGAAGTTTTTCTTATTTGATACATAAAGACACATCATATATGCACCTTGAATAGTGTGACTTCTGGGGTTAGCAAATTCTTATATACATAAATATTTATACATATAACTTCTTCTCAAGTTACTAGGCAACAGCTATACCAGATTAATCTTGTTCTTTGAGATAAGTCACTGCACAACATGAAATGCTTCTTGATAAGCATCTTCCATTCAGTCCTTCCCATTGTAATGAGAGGCTTCCTTGTCCTTAAAAGATGGTTGGAGTTCTTCTGATTGAACTATGCTTGTTTCAGTATTCGATAACCAGTATCTGACAGCAATGTTTCTGATATGGGCTATAGCAATGGTAACAGCATGGATGTAATTATCACAAGCTATTAATGCAATTGTTCAGAACTGCAAAGGTTTAGCCACTTCCAAAAAAACTGTGACTGTGGTGTTGGCGTCACGACCTCAGAATCAGACCAGCTGGGAGTTGTGTGGCAAAATGAAATAGTGACAGGAACGACTGAGATAGCCAAAATGAACTTTAATAAACAGAGCCAAAAAAGAACTTTAACAAACGGAGACAAAATAATCAAAAGAACTTTAACAAATGGATCACCCCATACCCCACGTGGTATGGGGTGATCTCAAAAGACATTGAGGTCAGGCAAATACAACAGTACATAGGGAATGATCTGAGGGCAGGGGATCAATGAACAGGGAGAACCACAAACACAACCATATATGTAAAACACTACCAACCAGTCATCAATGAGAGCTCAAAGCACAACCTTATTTGTAACAACCTTATCTACATAACACCTCCCATGATCCAACTCTTCTTATCCTAACTTATCCTGGTGCTCTCCCTTTTAACATCTGGTTTCCAACAGCCTTAAATTGATGCTGTCTTCATAGGTAGTTCAGGCCAGTCCATTGTCCATTCCAACCAGCTGCACTCCCACAAGGAACAAAACAAAAATCAGTAGAGTTCACAATTATTCCCTCAATGACTAGCATTGGAATCAAATGTTCATATAAATTGTGGACACCTAGGAAACCTGTACTTCGATAGCAAGCGACTGAATTTTCCATGTTTGTCAAGAAAGAGGGCAAGAGTACTGAAAGGTTTGTAAAAGAATATTGTATTCGTTTAATTTAGAAATCTGAATAAGGGATACGGATTTTCATTCTATAACATTAAATAATCATTTTAACTTCTCAGAAGAGAGGATGTTGCAGGAAACCACTTCAGAAATCACATTGCATTAGTGAACTTGATTATTTAAAATTTAGAATACATTCTTCTTTCTGTTGCACCCTGGGATGAGCATCAATACTTTCTTTCATTATTGAGTTTACATAACTTTCAAAATACAGTAGATTAGGGCAAAATTATAGAAAATTAATCAAAACTGCTAACTTCTAGAATATAAAGAAGTTCTTTTTAAACAACAGGAAAGATATATAATTGCCTGATATAATATTTAGGTTATTTTCATTAAAGAAAACCCATATTTTTTTGTGGCTCATTTAGCAAAATAGCATAAACCCACACATATGTTTCAAGTGCATTAGTTACAAATAATGATTAATTCTACTGGTCTACATTAGAAGAGTTTCATAATGACAACATTAAAAGTAGAAGCCAAATGACATTACATTTCTAGATATTTCAATTATCTGTATGGATAATTCTTTGAAAAAAGTCTGAACAATGATGTAAGTAGTACTTTATGAGGCCCCCTAGTTTAAGGCCTGATAATGTCTTTTATTAATATACACAACTACTTACTATCAGCTCCACTGTGACTAGGAGAAATAGATAGTTTTGTCTGAAACATTGTAAGTAATGTTGCACATCAGCTATGTTGTAATTCACAGGAGATGAAAAATGTTGATAATATGCCTCTTAAATCACACTTCCGACAGCCTGGAAAAGTAAAATTCTTACTTTTCAAAAGACCTTTAAGATCACCAGATCCAACCATCAACCTAGAACCACCACCATGTTTCACCATTAAATCATGTCCTTAAGCTCTGTATCCACATATTTATAAACACTTCCAGGGATTGTGACTCCGCTACTCCCCTGAGCAGTCTGACCCAACGATTTTACAGCCCTTTCGGCAAAATTTTCCTGATCCCTAATCTAAACCTCCCCTAACACAGTTGGGGGCCGTTTCCTCTCATCTTGTCACTTGTTACCTGGGAGAAGTGACTGACATCCACCTCACTACAATCTCCTCCCAGGTAGTTTTGGAAGGTAATATTTCCTGAAACTTTTTCTCCAGTCTAAACAGCCCTAGCTCCCTGATCTGACTTGTACTCCAGGCCCTTAGGCAGCTATGTTGTCTTTCTCTGGACTCGCTCCAGCCCCTCAATGTCTTTCTTGTAGTTAGAGACCCAAAATTGAACACAGAACTTGAGGTGTGGCCTCATCACTGTCAAGTACAGAGGGACAATGCCTTCCCTGGTCCTGCTGGTCATATTATTGCCGATCCAGGTCAAGATGCCACTGGCCTTCTTGGCCACCTGGGCACTGCTGGCTTGTGTTCAGTCAACTATCAATCAACACCTCCAAAACAAATAAATTCATGAGGAGGTTGGTGTTATTCCTTGTACTATGATGTACATGATGCTTACAAAATGCATTTCTCATCAATTGTTTTCATTGTTGTATCTAGAATGAAATTATAAATGCAGTTTCTGACATTAAACATTTATTAAGAAAAATTTTAAAAGTAGTAAACTATTTTTAGAAACCCCAAACATTATTCCTAATTGGAATCCCCAACAATATTCCTGTCACTTCTTTTCTTTATGAAATTTGAAAAAGGGATAAGAGAAAAAAAAATTTCTTTGGGAAAAACTCCATCAGAAATAATAGTGACGGAAATTGATTAGAAAAGGTATTTTAAAATAATCTGAAGTTTTGTCTTTGCACGGTTCTTTAAATGAGTATCAGGTCAAACTAGTCTTCTGCGTTGGGTCTGAAATGCGGGCAAGTCCTTTCTTTCTTCTTCTAATGCCAAAGTAAGAACATCCAACCAAAGGGGTATAAGAAGTTGCAGAATATAGTGGCTTTACTTCTTTCATTATTTACTGTCGGCTTTGTAATTCGATCATTATCACTTACATTTAAATAATTTGTCCTTCACAATTAAATACTTTTTGTATTTATGTATACTAGGCATGGATTTATATTTTTGGTGGCTGCTTCCTCCGATAGAAGATTGCATAGATTATCAGTTCCAGCTTTAGTTTACATCCAAATTAATGTCACATCTGTAACAAAATGGTTTGCTCCCCAGTTGTCAAACACTGTAGGGCCAAGGTTAGCAAATTAGTTAGAATTAGCATATAGACCTTCTGGCAGGAAAAGAAAGCTTTCTACTTGGAGCTGGGCACTCAGCTGGATCTGTCAACTCTAAGCTGCCATGGCCTCATTATCTCATTTGTCTTAGTTAGTCTAAATTGGCAGTTATGTCTTCATGGCAAATGTTTGTTTTTACAAATGAGCAATGAAGCAGTAAGTAGAAGACATAAAATGAAGATGAAGAATGAGTCAAAAGCTTATAGATAAGAATTAAGGTCCAGCCTAACATGGTGACACTGTTGCGGGTGTTTAGTACAGGCCACCTGATCAGGAAGAGGAAGTTAATGAGGCTGCCTAAAGACTTCTGGAAGCAGCCTCATGCTCCCAGGCACTGGCTCTCATGGGCAACTTTACCTTGGTAACTGCTGGAAAGACAAACACAGCCAAGCACACACAGCCCAGGAGGTTTGTCCAGAGCACAGACCATAACTTTTAACACAGCTGGTGGAGAAGCCAATGGGGAAAGCTATGTGGTACTAGCAAAGACAGACTGGTTTGGGATATGAAGGCTGGGAGCAGCCTTGCCTGTCAGGACCATGAGAGGGTGGAGTTCAGGATCACGGATGGAGGAAGTAGGGGAATACATAGCACCACTTCAGGAGAGAAATTTTCGACCTCGTCAAGGAATCTTTGTAGTGGCATCCCATGAATTAGGACTCTAGAAGGTAAGCATGTCCAAGAGAGTTGGTTAATATTCAAGCATCACTTACTCCAAGTGTAGTTTGCAAGTATTAGTGCATTCCCATGAGTAAGAAATCAAGCAAAAGGGACAGGAGTCCTACATGGATGAGCAGGGAAATACTGGCAAAAACATAAAAGAGAAAGAGAAGGTTTATGGAATGTGGAAAAATGAAACAGACACTTAGGAGAAATACAGGAATGTTATCAGAGTGCAGGGATGCAACAAGGAAGGCTAAGGTCCACCTGAAATTAACTACAGCAAAGGATGGCAAGGACAACAAGAAGAGCTTCTTCCAGCATGTCAGTAGCAAAAGGAAGACTAGGGAAAACATGGGCCTGCTACAAAATAAGATGATAGAGGATACAGAGAAAGAAGAGTTACTGAATGGCTTCTTTGCTTTGTTCTTAACTGCTAAGGCCAGCCCTCAGGAATCTGAGATCCTAGAGGCAAGAGAGAAAGTTAGGAGAAAGGAAGTCTTTCCCTTTGTTGAGGAAGATCAGATTAGAGAATGAATAGGAAAACCTGACACCCACAAATCCAAGGGCTCTGGCGGGATGCCCCTACCAGTGCTGAGGGAGCTGGCTGATGTTATTGCTAAGCCAGTCTGCATCATTTTTGAAAGGTCACAGAGAACAAGTGAGGTGCCTGAGGATTGGAGAAAAGCCAATGTCATTCCAGCCCAATAAAAAAGGGCAAGAAGGAGGATTCAGGAATCTACAGGCCAGTCAGCCTCACCTCCTTCAGGCCCTTTCCATCCCTGGAAAGGTGATGGAATGGCTCAACGTGCATGTCATCATGATGTATGTGCAGGAAAAAAGTGTCATTAGGAGTAGCCAACATAGATTCACCAAGGAAAAGTCACGCATGACCAATCTGATAGTCTTCTATGACTGACTGGGTAAATAAGAGATGGATATTGTCTACCTGTACTTCAGCAAGGCTTTAGACATTGTCACCCATAATATCCTGATAGACAAACTCAGGAAGTGTGGGTTAGGTGAACAGTGAGGTGGATTGAGAACTGGTTGAATGGAAGAGTTCAGTGTGGCATGATGAGTGGCAGAGAGTCCAGTTGGTCCCAGGGGTCAGTCTTGTTCAACTTATCAATAACCTGGATCAAGGGACAGGGCATATCCTCAGCATGTTTAGACATGTTAGGCAGAGAGAAACTTAATGAAGTACAACAACAGCAAGTGCGAGATCCTGCCTCTGGGGAAGAATAATCCCCTGGACCAGTGTAAACTGGGGACCTATCTTCTGGAAAGTAGTTCTGTGGAGGGTCTGGAGATCCTAGTGAACTACAAGCAGTTTGTGAGCCAGCAGTGTTCCCTTGTAGCCAAGAAGGCCAACAGACTCCTGGCATGCATTAGGAAGAGAATTGCCAGCAGGTTGAGGCTGCCCTCTATTCATCCATGGTGACGCTGCATCTTTATTACTGTGTTCAGTTCTATCCCCAGCTCAGGAAAGACAAGAAACTACTGAAGAAGATCCAACAGAGGACTGCAAAGATGATTAGGGGACTGGAGCACCTGTCTTGTTAGGAAAGGCTGAAACAGCTTGGCTTGTTTAGCCTGGAGAAGACATGATTGAGAGGGGACCTTATCAATGCATACAAATGTCTTAAGGGTGGGTGTGTTAGCCAGACTCTTCTCAATGGTTCTTCCCAGTACCAAGACAAAAGTCAATGGGCACAAACTCAGTCACAGGAAATTACCTCTGAGTATGAAGGAAAAATCTTTACTGTGAGAGCAACAGAGCATTGGAGCAGGCTGCCCAGATGTGTTGGGGATTTTCCTTCTCTAAAGATATTTTGAAACAACCTGCACTAGATATTCTCCAAACATCCCTCCCAATCCCAGCCATTCTGGGATTGTAAGGCCCCCCCAGACAACCCACTGAAAGGAGCTTACAGAGGGTCCTCTGCTTTGGGAAAGGCACACAAAAGAAATAACTACTACATATTTCAAGAGGTCAAAATTACTTTACTGGCAAACTACAGAAAATCAAGGAACTTTGGCAAAAAGTTTAGTACAACATCCAATCAGCATAAAACACTCCTCAGAGCAATAACTTGGCCCTTTTAACTTAGCAAAAATTTAAACCTGTTTGATGTTGTTACTTTAACAACAGGCTATTAAGTTTAACACATCTGATATTAAGTTACTCAAAATGTTCCAAGAAGAGGGAATTAGAAGAAATACAGAAAAGGTACAGAAAAGCACACATATGCCTACTGAGTTCCAGCAGTGTTTACACAGAAACTTCAAGAAGAGGTAGAATCAAGACATATTCTTGCCTCATGCTCAGCCTAAATACCTCTGGGCCTTCCTGGGCCCTCACCCAGGAGGGATTTCCAGTCATTCGGCCAGCCAGGAGCAGGGTTAGGCCTGAGGTGTGCCAAGGATTCAGTGATTGCAGCTCTGCAGGACTGGGACACAGGGGATGTGGGGAGGTTCAATGAACAAGGCCTGACCTGCCCCCTCCCACACATGGAGGCATCCCAGAATGTCTTGAGACATCAATCCTTCCAAGCTCTGATGGTGATTGTGATTCTGTTATGTTTCCCCAAAATTTAATTGAAGAATGCTATAGCTTGACTGGCTTCTTTGATTTTAATTCCCAGGAAGTTTTAAAATCTATCCTTCTATTTTCTGACTCAGTAGATATACTATAAATTTATGGAAAGAGAGGTTATGAAACTAATGTTAAACAAATTTGTCTTCTTTCTCTTTCAAATTTTTTCCTTTTCTTTTTAATAACATCAACATGTCTTGCATTGAAATGTTTTAGAAAGCATAACTAGATCATCAAAAAAACATTGCCACAGTCATGATGATGTATGTACACCCCATTTAACAGCGCTGACCAGATTAGGCAGTCAGGAAGGTTATACATCTTATTAAATAACATCACATTGCACTCTGGGCCACAAAATGACAATGACAGAATTTTCCAGTTAATCAGCATAGAAAGGCATTGCACAAAAGAGAGCTATAAGAGTTATATAATATGCTTTTATGCTTAGTGATATCTGGCACTGCAATCTAACTTCCAGTCATGTTCTGAAAATGACATTTCTAAAGCACATTTTAAGTCCTAAAAAAATTTCCTGGCCTAAGAAAAGCCCTTCCTTCCAACCCCCCCACCCCCCTTTCCAAATTTTTGCACTCCTCTATTCAGAGTAATGGGGTCAAGTTATACACTTTGAAGGGTGTTTGGCCCATAGTTTCTAGACAGCTATGCAAGAACAAGTGAAAATTATTATACAAAATAGAAGATATTAACCACATTTTTTTGGAATATATAATATATTTTTATAATATATAAATATATAACATTGGAGTGTTTTTCCATTGGCACAAAGTTAAGTGTAAAGGAAATAAGTTACTTACCTTCTATAAAATACTTCTATGATTTTATTGTCTTTCACTTAAGAAATGCTCTACTGCCTAGGATCTGAATTGCAGACCTGTGAATCAGGTTTAGCTCTGGTTTTCATCCAATAACTGTATAATATAAAGCAAGAACTGTGCCTGCAGTGCATAGTTACCCTTTCCAATCAGAGTAGCCTAAGTATGCTGATGAATGAGACCATGGCTTTCACTCTCATCATAGACCTAGGAAATTCATCACTGCATAACTGGGAGATCTGTAGGCAGGGAGAATCTTATTCTAGTTCAGCCTCCTGGCCCATTTATAGTATAATTCTTTTGAAACTGAAAAGACCTTTCTGTGAGTGTTTATTACACATTTCTTACATACTGCATCTACAACTCCCTTTTATGAAAGGCTCAATCCCATTAAGATTTAGTAGGCACGATGCTGGGTCATCTATCCATTTATGCCTTTATGCTCCTATAATGCACATATAGTTTGTCAGGTTTATAAATAAAACTGAGTTCCAGGCTAACAGATAGATCCATTACTGTTTCCACAGCCATTTTGGACATATGCAGAGGGAGAAAAATCAGTGTCCCATCAATTTATAAGTTTGAAGGGAGGAAATATGATCATCTGGAATCCAGAGGAGAGGAGGGAAAAAATTATGGTTTACCTTGTGTAGTTGACCTCTAAAATGTTTTGGATTCTCTGAAAGCTACTTACAAATGAAATGTCCTGGGTAATTACCCTAATGTTTCTTTAATGGAAATAATTCCTAATGTTATTGAGATGTAACTTATTTCATGGATTCATTCGATTATTTAGAAACTCTAGTTTACTGTATTACACAGGGCAACTTCCTAGAATTGTATTCATACTGTATTACCAGATGATGTAATCCTATATTATGATTCTTCTAAAATAAATGAATCATTATTAAGAATTATATGAAATTTAAGACACTTGAACATTTTTGCTGCAAAGTTAAACTTGTAAACTTGAGCTAACATTAAGACAGACAATGAATTTTTATATCAATTTTTAAAGGACTATTAGTACATAATTAAAGCTTTTTGAATTTAATTTCTCTAATTTAATATGTGTTTATTTAAAATATATCTGAATAAGTGTGACATTTAAAAAAAATGTTTAATTAAAATAGTCTTGACTATGCTACTTTCAAACACCGACATTTTCAGCTAAACAAACTTTGAGCTGTTTCACAGGGAAAGATATCATCTGATGATTTGTTACAGGAAAAACTGATTAAAATGAGGCCAAAATAAGTGTTTAACATTAATTAACCTGTTTTATGAACTTATTATTTAATAACATGTTCATTATGATTTGCACTGCCTGGCTTCTGATCTCTGACCTAATTTTTTAGAAGCAGCACAGTTCTTGCAGGATACAGTTTTGGACACATTATATTACTTATTCAACACATTATGCAGAAATATATGAGAATGCACTAGGTTAAGGGCATTTGTAATTAATATTCCCAGTAGAAAACCTGTATTTTTCCAACTCCATCTTCATTAACCTAGAACCTTCTCAAGTGGAATCTATTGTTAATTTCAACTTCAAGACATTTGGGGGGAAAAAAAAAGAAAAAAAAGACTGAAAACATTAGAAAGACAGGAATAGGACACAACATTCAGAGCCACAGTTATGTAAAACAAGCAACTCTGTGATCAAGGAGCATCAGTTGGAAAAGAAGGCAATAGTCTCATAAGAGGGGAAAGCTCATGGAGAAACCAGAAATTAATAAAGTATTTATGGTGCACTGATTTTTTTTCAGCAGTATACAAGCCTTACAAATATAAGGAATCACAAAAACATGGAACAAAGTCAGAGGGCTCCTGAAATACAACCAAGTAAGCAGAGAATTAAAGAACTCCCAGGAAGACAGATCAATAGTGCAGCAGTGTGTGCTCACAGCCTTGAAGGCCAACTGCATCCTGGGCTGCATCAAAAGAAGTCTGTCTGTCAGGTCAAGGGAGGTGATTCTCATGAGGACAGAGTAGAGGTGATGGTATCAGCACAAGAATGATGTGGATCTGTTACAGGGAGTTCTGAGAAGGGCTACAAAGGTGATCAGAGGAATGGAGCAGCTCTCCTACAAAAAGAAGTAGAGAGACATGGGGTTGTTCAGCATGGAGAAGAGATGGTTTATGGTGACATAATTGACACCTTCCAGAACCTGAAGGGATATACATGAAAGATGGAGAGACATCATTTAAACCCCATGTAGTGACAGGACAAGAAGAGATAGCTTTAAACTGAGACTCGGTTTAGATTAGGTATCAGGATAAAGGGGGCAAAGCACTGTAACGTGTGGCCCAGAGAAGCTGTTGTTGCCCCGTCCCTGGAAGTGCTCAAGGCCGGGTTAGGTGGGGCTCTGAGCTACATCACCTAGTGGATGGCATCCCTGCCAATGGCAGAGGGTTCACATCTGGGTCAAACAGGGATGAAGCTGGGAAAGGCCTAAACTGCTTGAAGTTGAATCTGGTAAAGGGCAACAAGAAGGCTTTCTAAATGTCTACTACTAGCAAAAAGAAGACTAGGAAAAATGTGATACCATGATTGTGTGAAGAACATAGTGATAAAGCATAAAGAAAAAGATGATGTATTTATTATTGCTGTACCTCAGTCTTTTCTAGTAATATAAGGGTTCAGGATTCTCAGGTCCATGAGTCCTGTGGGAAAGTTTAAAGGTAAAAAGACCCTCAGGGGAAGAGGTTAGGGAACATTTTAAAACAAAATGAACATGCACAAGTCAATAGGATCTGATGGGCTGCACTCATGAGTGCCGAGGGAGCTGTTTTATGCCATTGCAAGGTCAGCCTTGATTATCTTTAAAAGGTTATGGAAAATGAAAGAGGATCCTAAGGGCGAGAGAAATGTAAATGCCCCATCTATCTTCAAGAAAGGTAAGAGTGAAATCTTGCCTAGAGTCTAGAGTACAACAGACCAGTCAGCCTCACACTGTTCTCTAAGAGGAGATGGAGAAAACAATCCTGGAAACAGTTTTCAGGCACATGATGGTTAAGAAAATGACTTGGAGGAGTCAGCATGGGTTCACATAGTCAAAATAATGTAACCAAATATGATAGATTTCTTATGATCAGATGAATGGTTTGATGGATATGAAGAGGGCACTGGTGCTTATCTCTATTTTATTTGAGCTCTTGACCCTTACTCATAATAGCCTAGCAGACAAGCTGGCAAAGTATGGGCTAGATGCACAAAGATTGAGGTGAATTGGAAACTGTCAGAGGTGCTGGGCCCAAAGGGTTGTGAATAGAGGTGCCAAGTCCAGCCTGAATGGACTCACTAATGGTCTACTCAGGGGTCAATGCTGAGTTAATATTGCTTAAGAACTTCATTAATAATAGGGAAGATGAGACAGAGTGAACCCATGGCAATTTTATGGACAATACAAAACTGGGAGGACTAGTAACACACCAGATGGCTTTGCTGTCATTCAGAAAGACCTGGACAAGCTGGTTGAAATGAATTTTATGAAGTTCAACAAAGGCAAAAAATTCTTTCTCCCTGGGAGGAATAGCTCCATACACCAGTACATGCTGGGGGGGAAAAAGATGAAAAACCTCCTGCCGAGGAAAGGATCTGGGTGTCCTGGAGGACACCAAGCTGACCATGAGTGAATTATGTGTCCTTGTAGGAAAAAAAGCTCCCTCTGAGAGCACTGCCAAAAATAAGTTCTTTGTGATGTGAACATCTATAAAGAAAAATCTGACATTGAAACAGAGTCATCACTTTATTTCACATAAAGGAAAGAAATAACCATCCAATGACAAATACTTGCAGTCAGTAGCAAATCCCTTAAACTGATATCATAAAGTTGGAATGACCTATATCCTACTTTCCAATATCTTAAGTTATTATATCTCCAGGTCTCTTTTTTCCCACTCTCAGCTCAAAACCTTATTTTCTTGATAGCAATAAAAATTGGAATTTGTACCCTTGGAAAATGTAGGTCTGAATCTTAAATAAATTCTGTTAATCAGAGCAGAAAAGCTAGCTGAAACAAAGGTTTGTATTGCAAATTTGAAACCCAGGTCCTGATACTTTTGTTGTCCTTCTACTATCATTTAGACAATGCCTACAATTTTAATGCTTTCATATTTCAGTCTTTTAAGAAAATCTCAGAATTTTGAGAGGTTTTGCTTCTTTAGCAGGCTTTGAAATATTTATATACCTATTTTCAATTTTTTTTCTCTATTTATTCATGAAGAATAATGTCACTGATTACAGTGATTGAAAAAGTAGTTTAAGGACTAATGCTATGTTGAGCTTTGCCAATGGTCACTGGTATGTGAGCAGTTAGTGCCTAAAAGCCCCCTAGAGCTGCATAATTATGAAAGTAGTGTGGAAAAGCTGAGGTCACTGTATTCACACCCTCTCTAGTTTTTTAGTAAAGTTTTGCATTTCCACACAAAAAGGTTGTTAAAAATAAAGCAGCAATGTGTGTGATTCAATAATGAGGACAATAACATGTTAGATTCAAACTCCAAAAGTCACCTTCTTGTTTTCTATATTTGATATTCCTGTTCTCATTTCAGTTTGTGTCAGAATCTAGAAAGACAGGCTTTAGGTATTAGATCAGCTGGGGTGGGGGAGGGGGTTTGGGTTTAGGTTGTTGGTTTTTTTTTCCTTTATAATGCTATGCAGATCTATTTGTGCTTGAAAGAAACAAATTCACTCACATGACTCTATCCCTTTTATTATTCATATTGTAACCTTATAATGGTGCAGGGATTGATGGAACTTCTCTTGGAGAGGAGGCATTTGTTCTCCAATATCAAACAAATGTAAGTACTTGTACAGAAGGTGTCATTTATGTTGTCTTCATCTTCTGGTGTATTTAATGTCAAGAGGGTACAACACTTCTAGATTATTAAGAGATCTGCAAGTCTTATACAATTATTTACTTATGATGGCTGAGATGGGACTTGAGTCTGAAACTAAAACCACGAGCATGAGAACAACAGAGCAGAAGATTTAAATTTCCACTTTTTTAGCATCCCCTCTAGTAGGAACTTCTCCAGTGCTCATTACTTCTTTATGCAAATTCTTGAGTAATGAATTGGGAAATCCTTCAATTCTTTGCTCTTAGCAGTGTCTCTTCTTAACTCTCTTACAAGAGGCCTAAGGAATACAAGTTTGAATTCTGCCTAAATTACTAGATTTTATTTTTAATCCTATAGATGTTCTCATCGGTGACAAATTGCTTTGTGAATCCTGTCAAGCTCCTGGCCTTGGTGATATAATGATCCTCATTACATAAAGTTCCTTTTCCTATGCAGTCAGATACAGTTCAGTTTAAGGAGATGTCACACCATGTACATGTGCATATATTTATTTGCATCTATTATTATTGCTACTATAATTTGGCAGTAAGGTTGCAAACAGAGTGGAACCTTTCCTTTAACCTTTCCATAAGAGTGAATTATTGCAGTGCCTTGACAATGGTGTACAAGAAAGATGTAGAGGGACTTTTTATAGGAACATTTAGTGACAGGACCAAGGGGAATGGCTTTAAATTGAAAGTGAGTAGGTTTGGGTAATGTATTAATAAGACATTCTTTACTGTGAAGATGGTGAGATGCTGGAACAGGTTGCCCAGAGAAATTGTGGCTGCCCACCCCTGAAGAGCTCAAGACCAGGCTGGATGGAGCTCTGGTCTAGTGAAAGTTGACCCTGACCTGGCAGAGGAAATGGAAACTAGACAACCTTAAAAGGTCCCTTCCAACCCAAACCATTCTATGATTCTACTTCAAAGAAAAACAGCTTTTCCACATTCTTGAATGAAAGGTTTAATTTTACACTCTCTGGACATATCTGTAGAAAGATCAGCATAAATAAAACAAACTACTCATACAGATTCTGCTTAAGGTGGCCCTGAAAAAAAAAACCCATAATCTAGAAGTCTGAAAGCTGCTATTCTTGCATCTTTGTAACAAGTTCTTCAGGGAAAGCGTTCATTTTATTTTTTTTTATTTCAACTGTAAATTTTCTGCTAGATTGAACTCAATGATCTTTGAAGTCCCTTCCAACCAAACTAATGTATGATTACTTTTCAGTTAGCTAAACATATTGAAAGCCCAAGACTCTTTGTGTTCATACAAACATTTCTACACTCTTCAGTCATTAACATCTACTGTTTTTTCTATACTTACATAAACAATGGACTAGAGGCTCCTTAATCTTTAAAATGGAGATAGATTATAAAAAGAAGTTTTATCTCTTCATGAGCTAAATATCTCATAGGGATCTCATGACAAGAAGTACCTCACTTCTTCTCTGAGTCCAGAGAAATCAATGGAAATTAACATAGAATTAATTACTAATTTTGGTAGGCCATGAAGGAATCATGTATGGAAAAAAAATTACCTGACTGACCTTTCAGTGCTGTAAGTTTTTGTATGATAGATAATTTTGTGGATCAGTTATAAAACGTTTTACAAAGCAACTGTCTGTGAAATGGCTTGTCATGACCTACAACTTAAGGAAGCACTAAACATTCTTCAGCCTTATGATTGCACAAGTTACAAATTGAGTGTTTCCTATAGTTTAAATTAGTTTTGAAACAAAACATGCATAAGAAATAAGAATTTGTAGTATATGTTACAGCTTCACTAAAAATGTTTAAAGGTATGCTTTGTAAGAACAAAATTCCTTCAAAAAAGCAATTGAGAAGATATTTCTGATTTCATACTGAATGAACTTTGATGTCCACTGTCTATTCAATATCATCACAGTGAATTTTTACATTAGTAAACTCAAACTTCAGCCACTTTGAAATTTTCTTAGTAGGAAAGGTCAGGTACTCAGAGATGTCTACATACATCTCTCCTTGAATTCCTGAAGCACTTCTTATATGAAAAGCCAGGCCTGAACATCTGGTTTAGTGGTGTTGGAGAAGCTTGCATTATACTTTCTAGTGCTAGGCAACAATTGTCCTCTGTCTACTGACCTCTTTACTGTCACTAAATTGTTTCTGTACTACTTCTTCCTGAATTGCATCTTTTTGCTCATAAACCTTTATGACTGCTGAGCTCTCTGAATATGTTCTCAGAATACATCATAAAGATGGGGTCAGCTTGCTTCTGCATTACTAAAAAATAAATCAATACAGAAGCTTAGTCTAACTACAAATTATACTCGTACTTTTGAGCTTTGTGTTTGTAGAGAGTTACTTAAGTTCTCCTTTTCCCAATGGGTTGGATGCATGAAGTCTTGAAGGGATATAACATCTCAAAAGCAATTAATCAGCAGTTTTAGGCCAGAATAACCTTCCACAGTCTTCTTTGAGGTTGGAAAATAACATCTTCTTCTACCAACTTTTAGCTACGTAATTGTCATTTAAGATCTATTAAATGTAATAACCTCTAATGTGTGCAAAGTGTTTTTTGCCGTGACAATAGAATTTTTCATCCGTCTGTACTACCCCCACTATATGTCTTTATGTAAGTGCTTTGTGGACAGTTATCCCATAGTCCTGCAGTATCAGGTCTCCAAGTGGGGTGAAATCTGTCTCATTTAGTCCCCCACATTTTGCATACATTTTTTATTATAGAAAATAACATCTTTCCTATAGAAAGATACTTTTCCACATAGAGAGATGAAATAGCAGCTATATCTGAGTACCACAGAGGAAAATATTGTATAATTATATTTAGACATCAAAATTTATACATCTGGGTGGGTTTTAGTTAATGGATACTAGAAAACTACAGATAAACAAAAATAACTGTCTATTTTCTGGTGAAATGAATTGCTTTCTAAACTGCTTTCACTAGTTATTGCTAGATCATCACTGACTGTAATGATGAGATAAACACATAAATGGATGTAAAATTGTGCCTGAGACAACTAAATTTAATTAACTGCAATCAACATCTACAATCTACAATTTAGAAGCTGAACTCAATAACCAAGCACAAGTAAAAGTTCCTTAAGAAAGCAATTCAACCCTTTCAATGTCTAGATGTATAGGGTAAGCTATCAGCTAAAAAACTTGTCAATTTTTGTCAAATAAAGTTCAGATTCTACATGGAAATAAAGAGCAAACCAAGATTCAAAGTTGCCTCTGCAGTCAGTGCTGAGGATTTTTGTTGATGGTGTTTCTAGTGATAAGGAATTAGAAAAAGTAAAAACTGGAGACTGAAAGTGTTGCTCTATTAGTGCTAAAGAAAAGTAATGTAAATCATAATGTAAAACTGCCCAAAACGAATGTAGTTCACTTAAAATCATCTTCTACTCTGCAAAGTTTAAAACATCCTATTTTGATCACAATTCTTTATCCTGAATGTTTTATGTTTAGAACATCTTACACAGGCCTTGTCCTAATTACCTAAAATAGTTCTCCCATAGTAATATGAGGATTTCAATTTTACACCTACTGGATTAAAAAGCCACAACCGCAGGCTGTCTATGGATGATTAGTTCCTCAAACTGAATTTTAAATCAATTTAAAACAGGCTTAGTCAGTTATTTTAGCTGGTTGTTTGGTTGTTTGTTAAGGATTTTCTTTTCTTTTAGTTTTGATTATTACTTGTTCCTCCTCCTAGTATTTCAAATTGAGATTTTTAGTAATTTTATATGTACTGTTCAGTTTGGCCTCTTCCAGAATGTAACTAGCATATATATGCCAAAAATCAGTCTGGAATTTAAAATTTTCTTTAATATTTTACATAATTGTTTTGTAAAATTATTGAAAGCATTATAATTTCCTGTTTTGATCAGAGGAAACTAAGGTACCACTACCTAAAACAGACATTGTCAATCACTAAACTAATGGCAGATATAGCATGACAACTCTTGTTTTTGGTTCAAAAATAAAGCCTTTTTTAATGAGTGACTAATGTTATGGGATTGAAATGTCTGTCCCATGTTTTCTTATAAACACTTTCTTCTTCATTGCCTCCTCTAAATCTATTCTTTCCAGTTCTGCTATTAAAATTAATTCCTCTTGTCAATTCTCTCTCTCTAGACACTCAAAGTGATGTGTCAATTTCCTGCTCACAGCCCTAGCAATGCCTGACACTCCATCCTGAACCTGATGTTTCAGAAGAATCCTGACTTTGTAAGTGCTGATCTCTACCTCTCAGCCTGAGCTTGTTTTTTCTGAAAATGAAAAGAAATAATCACATATAAGACCTATTCACCCATTGTCTTTCAGCATTCCGTTATTACATAAGATCCTTCACATCTACAGATGCTTTCTATCTCCACCTATTTTAAACTGCATCTCACACAGATGTAGATGCCTACAGTATAGCTATTTTCATGCATTTAAAAACATTGCCTTGTCATTTTTCTCTGTCGAAGAAGATCTGGTACCATAATCAACCTTCATTTGAGACACACAGAGAAATGGAAATCAACATAGACAAAGGCCCTCTCTGTCACAGGATCTGGCACAATTTGCCCTGAGAATTTACATATAACTCATCAGTGGAAATAAATGAAGGTCATTTTGGATGAGGCTTTGAGCAACCTGGTCTGGTGGATGGCATCCCTGACCATGGCAGAGGGGTTGGAACTAGATGATCTTTAAGATCTCTTCCAACAAAAACCATTTTATAATTCTGTGATTCTGTGAGCTACAGGAAACCCATGGCCTTCTGCAGCACTTGCTGACAGCCAGGCTTCTGGCCTCCACAGACTCTCCAGAAACAGTGGCCTCTGTTACTGAAAGGAACTGAACCCAGTCAATCTCCTCTTCCTCACTTCCATTTCTGTAAATGTCGCACAAACCATTTTCAGTGAATATGCTGTTGTGTATACCTTTCCTCTTTTTCCAATTAGCCCAACTCCAGATTTTTCTGTTCAGCCTCAAAATTAAAATTTCTCCTCTTCTTACAATCTTTGCTGAGAACTGACTTCTTTTTTGTCAATTTAGATGTCATCAATACATCCAATAAAGGAATATAAAAGTAGAAGTAAAGGCAGATATAAAAACTATGTACATACCCATAGCATATATCATATTTAAGACACATTTGTTATAGAAAAAATTCCATGATCCCATACTCTCAATTTTGTCCCTATTGTCACTACCCTTCAACTTGCTTTCGATTATGCCAAATCAAGAACATAAAATCATTGGGGATTTTGGAAGTTAAAGTCTTTACCCTTGGAACTGATCAACTATATATGGCACCAAAGTAAGAACAAAACCAAGCCAAATTTTAATGATTCTTTGCCTTGTAAAAACTGTGCAAACTCTTGAACCACCAGACCAACAGTCATGCACCACCTTAAGGATAGACACTCCAGTCATGGTACTAAGAACATTCTCTTTCTACTTTCTCTATTACGTGTGCCCATTCATTGAAAAGAATACTCATATTCATGCACAAACACTTCAGCAGCAGTGCAGATGATCACAATAGTGACACTTTTAACACTAGTCCCTTCTTTGGTATTCAGAATTTTTTGTCTTTTGAGGGTTCTCTTGGCAGACACTAAAGAGAGATGCTACAGAAACACATTTTTTAAAAAGGTTGCTTTTTGAAGCATTTTATTTCATTGTTAATTCAGTTAATTTCAACTAAAAATTTTAAAAGCATTGCTTTGTAGAAACCATAATTTTTGCCTCATAATACTGCAGTACCACTGTTATTTTCTTTTGTTGGAGCTTTTAATTTTTTTTTCCATTTAGAATTTATGTACAGCAGAGGCTTGTCAATAAGAGGAAAAGGAAACGTATATCAATGTTCCCTTACTGATTTCTGGACTTGCTGAAGTCAGTGGCAAAATCCTAAATGTCACTCATTAAATTAAGATGAAACCCATAAAATTAAGGTATTACTATATTTTTCTTTGTTTTAAGGAAATGTGTTAATGTTAGGTATATAGTTTCTTAGGAGAGGTATTCACAGGAATTTTCTAAAGCGAGCTGCCACAATCTTTCTCCCACATCCGATGGAACAGAGCTTTTCATTATTGTCTATACTCAGTAGTATTTCATTTCACAATTATTTTATCTTCTCAATTACATTAGCTTTTAATGTGATATTATTTAAAAAAGGGTGATAGAAATATGAAAAATTAGGTACATAGTATAGCTCTTAGCATTAATGTGGTTGCTTACATATAGAAATTTTTCAGTTTGAGATTTCCTAAAAAAACCTGTCTAGCCTCTATCTGCCACTTCAATGGATTATGAATCTCTCATGGGTACTCTGCTGTATCTGTTAGCTCCAAGGAGTAATCTCATGTGTTTGGCATGCTCGCAGGTGGAACCAACATGCCTGTGTCTGGACAAGTGAGTCACAGACAGGATTCTCTACCAGGTCAACTACGCTTCTAAATGGGGATCCAAGCTTTCACACAAAAATAGAAACCCCCCCCCAAAATACCAAAAACCCCACAGTGGGCTTGAGAGCATTGTCTGAATGCCTGTTGAACTCAGTCTTGGAGCTGTAACCGCTTTCCTGGGGAAAATGTTTCACTGGCCAGCCACCCTCTGGATAGAATATCTTTTTCTGATATCCAATCTAAAACTTCCCGACACAGCTTCATGCCATTCCTGTGAGGAAATTTCCTGCCATGTTCACCAGAAAGAAGACACGGGTGCCTGATCCTTTGCTTTCTCTTGTGAGGATGTTGTTTATAGGTACAAGGTCTCCCCTCAGCCTACTCTTCTCCAAGCTGAACAGACCAAATCATCTCAGTCTAGCTTCTCTTCTAGACCTTTTTACCATCTTTATAGTCCTCCTTTGGACACTCTCTGATAGCTTTGTATATTTTTATATTGTGGTGCCCAAAACTGCACACAGGACTCCAGGAGAGGCTGCTCCAGTGCAGGGCAGGGTGGGACAATCCCCTTCCTTGCCCTGCTGGTGATGCTGTGCCTGATGCACCCCATGGCATGGTTGGCCCTCCTGGCTTCAAAGTCACTGCTGACTCATGTTCAACATGCTCTCAACTGGGACCCCCAGCTCCCTTTCCTTGGTGCTGGTCTCCAGTGTCTCATTCCCCAGTCGGTACATACATCCATTTTCTTATCATTAATGCAACTCGATTCAGCTACTCAAACTCAGCAGCCCTAGGTACTGACACAGAGCATTTGAGTCATCCTCAGGGCATCCAAGGCAGACAAGTTTTTGGTAGACTCAACACACAGATTGCAAAAGCCAATACCCTTCCAGTATAGTAGATGGAGACAAGGTAAGATGCCCAAGGACATGTCCGTTTGCCCTAGAAAATATAAATGGACTAATGAATTGATCTCTACAATTACAATCCTGTCAATGGGAAACTAAACATCTATAATGGGATTCAGTTGACAAATATGGGTATTGGATATCATACAACGCATTCATCTGGTTCAGGCAGAGATCAGAAGGGACATAGAGAAAACCTAGAAAACCTTCAATCATTTGTATCATCATCTGTAATCTAAATAGGATGCTCAGCGGTGCTAAAATGACACTATATGCCTATAGTAGTCAACCAAATCTTTCAGCTTCCTACCCATGGGGAGTCACTCACACAGAGAGTTGAACTGTGTAAATAAAGATATCTAATACTGCTTTAAATTAACTGTGCTATAGCTTCTAGCAACTGACACAACTGAAGCTAGAGCAGGGCATCTCCTTTCACTTCCTTGCAGATGTGGATCCTCTTAGCTATGAGTCATTTTTTTGTGGAACCAAATCCTGCCCTTACACACAAAAACCTCTTTCTAACTGCAAAGGAGTCACATAATCCTACCATCACCTTTTTGAAAATCAGCTTGTTCTCTTTAGTCCCACACTTCAAAATAAGTTTACACTAAGCTGACCTGAGGCTACATAGGCATCCATCACTTTATTTTTGCTCCCTTCTCCATCAGTTAATATAGATGGATGCTGGATTTAAGAAGACTAAATCTCCACTCATGTAAATATAGTTTTTAAGCATTTGTAATTGATTTTCTACACAGTGAATACAAGATCTTTGCCTTACTCAAGAAAATTATATCATATGTTCCTGGAGACATCTCACCAACTCCAATGAATCACTAAACAGATATGTTGAGTTGAGTTTAATGACAGTCTGGAATGCCTATTTTTCAGTAATGACTACTAAAAACAGGTAAGATTAGTAATGCAAATGTAGATACTGCAACACAAATGTCTTAAGTTATCTTATATGCATTCCACTTTGGATTCCTGTTTTTCCTTTTTCCTCTCTACAGTGAATTATATTACATATTCACTAGCTTCTGACATTGTTACTGCTCATTTTCTTTTATAAAACTCAAAATTTATTGCTTTTCTTTCAAGTTACTTTTATTAAATTTTTATACTACTTTGCTTCCTAATCACACTCCTAATTTATTTTGTAAATTTTCAAGTTGTGCAGTGATATTTTAAAAAGCAATCCCAGAAACTTTCTAATTAAAATATCTTTGCATGGAAGAGTTTAATCTTTTAAAGAGCGGATATTATACTTGCTGCTGTCTCTTTGATCAGTCTTAAAATATGTGATGCTCATTCTGAGTTGATCAGTAATTTTTGACTCTTGCAAAGAATTCTTTTATTCATTTTAAAACTTTTGGGATTTGTATTACACCAAACTATTTGTGAGAGGTCTGTAAGCTTGCTGAAAATTATTCTACTCATAGAATTTGTACAGACTTGATTACTATATCTAACACAATTTTGAATTTTGGGAAAGAGAGAAGACTATTTTAAGCAACCCAGTTCCATGAGGGAACGATTTTTCAGTAGTTAGAGGACAGAAAAGAAGGTAAATGTTGGCTCTGTGGAAAGACTGACTCTGGCTTCTGTCCCAAAAGACTACATACCTCCTTTATTATGTGGTGAGTTGACCCTGGTTCTATTGTTCCACCTCCTCAATCTGACAGGGGAGAAAAATATGACAAAATGCTCAGTGGGCTGAGATAAGGACAAGGAGAATATTCAGCATTTACGACCACAAGCAAAACAGACTCCGCTTGGGGAAATTAATATGATTAATTACCAATCAAATTAGAGGAGTGCAATGAGAAGCAAAACCACATTTTAAAACACTCTAACCCACCTCTTCCTTCCTTCTAATTTTCTCTTCACCTCCCCCAGGCACTCTGAGGGACGGGAAATGGGTTCCAGTCAGTTCATCACATGTTGTCTCTGCTGCTCCTTCTTCTTCAGGGAGAGGACACCTTATGCTCTTCCTCACCACGGGCTCCAGTTTCCTGAGGGGTACACAGGTCTCTCCAGGAGCCTGCTCCAGAGCTGCCGTATGGAGTCGCAGCTTTCTTCAGACATCCAATGGCTCCAGCATGGGGTCTTTAACACTGGCTGTGGATCTCTGCTGCCCTGTGGACCTCCATGGGCTGCAGAGGCACAGCTGATTCACCGTGGTCTGCACCACAGGCTGCAGGGGATTCTCTGCCTGGTGCTGGAACACCTCCCGCTCCTTCACTGACCCTGGGGTCTGCAGGGTAGTTCCTCTCACATATCCTCACTCCTCTCTTGTAGCTGCTGTTTAGTAACACAGTAGTTTTTCTTCCTTCTTAGCTCTGTTTTCCCAGAGGCACTATCACAGTCGCTGATGGGCCTTGGACAGCAGGTCTGTCTTGGAATAATCTGGCATGGGTTCTATCAGACACAGGGAGAGGTTCTGGCATCACCTCACAGGAGCTACCCCTGCAGCCTGCTACCAAAACCTTGCCACATAAGCCAAATACAACTCCATATCCTAGTTACCTATTCAGCTGCTCATGTAACCTCTCTGTATGAGCTCCTGCGCAATCTGCTCTCCACTGAGAGGATGTCAACCTGTAATCAGTGTCTCTCTAGGTGCTTGCATTCGGGAAGGTCTGGGGCCAAAGCTACCCCAGAAGAGCACAGTTTGCAAAAAACTATAGCTGAAGGCTCTGAAGCTGTTATCACACTACCCTATTTGGCTGTAATTTTGACAAAGATACTGTAGTTAGGTCTGCCTTGGATCTACATGAATTTACTCAACAGAGTTCTCATCTAAATTAACAGACATATGTTTGCCTTAGAAAGGATTTAAAAAAGCAAATTTCTGATCCTTTCATACTAGTTATATATTGTGGTCAGTTTGTAGCAGCACTTGGTAACAGAAGCTGTTAAAATTTTTCCTGGGGCAAAGTGATACATAAGAAATTTTCATTTTTATAAGCAAACCTCCTTTCTTTTTCTTTTTCCCTATGCTTGTTAATGGAAGTGGATAAAAATGGGTCTACTTTTCTTTAGAAAATTTTAATGGAATTGTAAATTGTATTTCCTTTTTTAAGAAAATGGTAACCAGACAATATGATTTGTACCTCTCCATGCAATTTTCTACTGTTTGGTTTAGATAAATATTACAATTAGGTTATTTGAAAAGCCTTCACTTACTGATGATATTAGCAACTGCCACTATTACTGCACTTATACTCCACTGACCTTTTAGAATCTCAGCCCTAAAACTCATTGCTGTGTTCTGATCAAATAGCATGTCTGGGGCTCTGGGATGATTTATCAGTTAGAAATTATTTGAAGGGGATGCCTGATTGTAATATATTTCCCTGATGGATCTTCCATAAAACTTACAATGGGCATAGAACGAGGTCACAGGGATGTTATTCAACTTAAAGTTTCCATTCTAAGTTTGAAAATCTTTGCAATCTGGCTCCATTTACATCATACAGAAAGAGCAAAGCAATGACCCTAACAACAATAATGCAAATTTAACACTTGACCCTTATAGAGCATGTAAACTTTCTCAAAATAGTAAAGGAAATCTGTCTCAATTTACAAAATAATCAAACATAGTATATATGCATTATGAATACTCATGAAAAAAGAGGAAGAATGCTTTGTACCATATGGGTGGTTCTACAGATTTCAGTTAAAAGAAACATGAATGAATCCTTTAAAATCAGATAGTAGGAAAACTTTAAAAATGTTAGAGCAGTTACAACTTTTTGTCTGTATTCTTCCTCTCTTCTGAGATGGTGGTAGAGAAACGGAATGACCAACAGCACAGTAAAACAATGTGTCTGTCTAAAGTTAGTAGAAGGAAGCTGTAGCTCAGAGAGGAAGATTCAACCTGTATCAGCATAGCTAAGTGCAAATTCCATAGAATCATAGACTCTTCTGGTTGGGAAGGGCTCCACAAGGATTACCAAGTCACATCCTGAACCTGCACAGGACAACTGCAAGAATCAGAACCTTGCACCTGAGAGAACATACTGCTTTTTTCTCACTTTTAATTTTCTGCAATAAGTGAACATATGCTACTATTTCTGAAAAATACATATGTGCAACCTCTTTCATGTTTGTATGTATGGCAGGAGCTGTGAAAGCAACTGACACCTGTGAAACAAATATCCTGTTTCTTTGTAAATTGTTCCACTGTATCCAAAGGGATATATTGGTCCTGCACAGAACCTGCAGAACCTCTAACAAAATTAGAGTTCAAGAAAATGTGGATTCACTCAGTGTTCACTAACAGTCAGTCAGGACTCCTGACATGCAGAAGAGTTGTAAGGATCACACTGGAACGCAGGAAGTATGGCATATCCACCTCATCAGCTTTGGAAGGGAGTTTCTCCTTATAGTAATATGCCAAAGGTATTTGTGGTCTGTTTCAAAGGTTCTCCAAACTGATGAAACTGATGCATGACAGATCTAGTAATTAAAACAAGAAATCAAATACATTTGATTAATTTAAGAAAAGTGCCTGTGCCATGTTCCAAATCTGAGATCTGTCATTGAAATAATTCAACTGCACCAAGGAGATTTTGTCACAAGAGCGTGGAGCTGGCCACATACATTCAATAAGCAGAAGTATTACTATGTTAATTTTAATCTTTAGCATGTGCAGTTTTGAATTATCAAGCTGTATGTTTCTGTGCATACCTTCAGCTTAGAACAAAAATACAATTTAAATCTCTGACTGCCTTTAATAAAATTTAAAATACCCTAGTGACCTTTTTATCCATAGATGGGAAGATAACATACAGCACATTTGTAGTTATCACTAATCCCCCCAAAATGCAACTTTATGAAACATAAAATATTTTCTATTTCTATACATGAAGATGGCAAGCAGTCTTCAAAAATAATCAAAAGTAGAAATGTATGAAGTAGGTATAACATGCATAATCTGTGCATTTACTGAAATATGGCATTACTTCATATCAAATTTCACTAAATTGCACCCTACCTGAGGTGGTGTGAAGGGACTTTCCCAGTGTACAGCATCACCATGAGTAAGAAAACAGTGGTGAGATTTATTTCAGAGAACAATAAGCAGCTTACTTTGGGTTATAAGTAAGTTGGTGTCCTAGTTCCTTTAGAACAAAACTGGCTCTGTGATAAAACCAAGGGCCATATTCGAGACTCTGAGAACAACTGGTCAAGTGGAATCATTGTAGAAGTTAGAGTGAAGCAATACCATTTGCAATTTACTCTCACTTGTCCAGTATTTAAAGGGTTGCTCTCTGAATCACCTGATATATAATGAGAATCAAGCCCTTAATTAAACCTTCTTTATGCATTTAAGATAATAACAATGATTTATTGCAATGAAACAGTCTTGTTTCATTGCAATAAATGGCAAACATCCCCAAAGAAATGTATATTCCCTGAATTAGTGCTCACCCGGTGATTTGAGTACCACTTACTGTGTCAACAGCATCATTTGTTGCCAACATGTTGGCTTTTTTTCCTCTTTGAGTTTTGCAAGAACATTCTAATAGTGAGCAATTTTAATGTTGGTAATCTGCATAACTGACTGGAATGAAACAAGACAGGAGAAGTGTTAAAGCTGTGAGCCTTAAGAGCTCAACATTGCTTCTTTAAAACCCCAAAACCAAGGCTGAATTCACATTTAGATGCTTCGTTGGACACAGAATTAAACAGGACACTGAATTAAAATCTGCACTGCTTAAGAGTCTAATGTTAATTCACCAAAATAAATGGAAAAATTACTATTCCTTTCAAGACCATTTTTGGACCAGATCCAAGAAGCATAATTTCCCTCTTACAAATAAGTGTCTCTTCATGCAGCAGCCAGTTCCTGAGCTCCAGTGAAAGCTCTGAATGAATAAAATGTTGCCATATATATATATTACTGAGTCATGGTCAATTTGTTGTCTTCCAGCACACCCATGTTCAGATTTTGTATATCTGACCATATTTCAAATTACAATAGTATTGTTTTGGGTTTTAGGCAGGCACAGATTTTTCAGAAAATTCTTATCTGAATTAAATATTTGAAAAGTTCTTAATTTTAATTTCAGATGGAAATTAATAAATTACAGCTAGAGGTGAATGTCTCCTCTTTCAGGCTGTGAGCAGTTTTGATGGTACAAAGCTCATGAATTTCATCTATTTGAATGAGCAATGATATCACCAAGGGTGTAACCAGTCTGTCTTGCATCACGCATATCTGAATCTGTTGAGTTGTTAAAACAGGGACATTTGAGCACAGCAGTCTGACCTACTGAAAGTAATGATGAGGTAGGTGTCTAGTAAGCTAAGGTGAATTAAGAATCTGTCATGGACAAGGAGAGAGCAAATGGCAACCCCCACTGGTTAAAGATCCTGGGGTTTATTTAAGAAGCAAGAAGATTAGAGCTTTTCCTCCACTCTTACTCCTTCACTCCCTCACTTAGTCACTCCACTCCAGCCATATGTTCAATAGGCCCTGACATGTTTTACCTGCAGGGGCATCCCTACAGGTCCAGGAATGCTGGGCAGAAATTCATGTTGGTCCTTGCCATGCTGCTGCTCACAGTGAGCAGCCTTGAGCATTACCTCACACAGTCACAGCCCATCCCCTGGCATTTGTCCGTGCACAGTACTTGGATTTCCATGGTCTTCACCCATGCCCAAGATTTTTTCCTTCAATCATGATATTTACCCCCTTTGAGGGAATACTTCTTCCTAAATCTCAATAGTCAGTGTGCAGAGGCACAATACATGCTCATCTTCCTGATTTGCAGCTCTGTCTTATGCCACCTGTCAACTGGAAGGACATGCTGCTTTTGTTCATTTCAAGTTTCACAAGTATTTTCAGACACATATTCACCCAGTTATCTGCCACCTTAGCACTCACATTTTAAGCTGTTTCTTCACAAGAAATATGACTTTGTAAAAATCACTGTGGTTATCACCATTTGAGATCATAATATATTTTAAACAAATGTCAAAGAAATGCCAATATTCACAAATGATTCCTCTAATTACAGAATTTTTCTTTTTATGAATTTTTTCTCTGTCTCTGCAGTGCTGCCTCAGGCAAAATAGATATGATTTTCTAAAACCTGGATTTCACTATGCAAGTACTTTTTGAGTATTCATATTGTTTGCAATCACTTTTTTGCTTACGCCAGATGAAGTAGCTATATACTTGTAACAAGATAATTTATCAAAGTGAAAGGCATTAACTCATTTCAGTATTTAATAACTAAATAAAATTTACTAAGCAAAGCAGCAATTATAATTTAAAATGCATAAAAATTAAAAACAAAAATTAAATATAAGTAAGTTACTTAATTTCAAAGAAATTTTTATATCTGGCAGTCAAGACTGAGGTTATAACTTGGTCTGAAGTTCTTATCCTTTTCATAGGAGCCCTTCGGGGCACTATTCTAACAATAATCATGAAGAATTACCTATACTAAAAGGTATAACTAAGATCATGTGTTCAGATTCAGGGGTTATCTAGGAATGGTTTGTGATTAAAAAAATGTCACCTTAACACCTATAAATAAATTTAACTGCCATCATGACATATTTACTAGACATTACAAAATATTGCACAAAAAATTGAATTTTACAAGATTCTATGTTACTAGAAACTGTTCCATGGAACTGTTCCATGTTCTGGACAGAAAGCAACATAACTTTTTCTTTTAAGATGTTTCTAAAGTCTTTTATTTTGACACGTTCTAGCACCCCAAATACTGTGGAAGCCAAGACCTCTGAAAGCACAAGGCATTATATGGCTTATTGGTCTGAGGGTGAAAAATCCTGCCTGCAGAAAACACTGGTACTCCATGAAAGCAATGCTGAAAATGAGGTCTGGAGAAGGCTGACAGACGGATGGTTAATTTGTCTGATGAGGCTCAGTGCAGGTCAAATACACTTTTGTGTATTGAGTCATCATAATGTCTCTGAGACAGACAGTCATCTCTCTGGCTGGCTTTTAATGTTTTGGGGACAGCTAATGGAGAATTTGTATTGTTCAGCATAGAACTGGATGTGATTTCTCCATCTCGTGATCATGTACTGGAAATGACTAGGACAATTTTAGTTGCAAGGTCACTTAAAACATCCAGCCAAACATCAGGAAAGTTCAGGGAGATCGCTTTTTTCTATATTCTATACCTTGAATAACCTGAGAATTCAGTATGCTTGTTTCATTAGTCACAAATATATAGTCAGGTTAATACTTCTATGATCTAAATATTTAGCATTGGCAATGCAGAGATCTGGTAATTTTCAGTGAGGGGATGAAAGCACCTGTTAGATACTGGCAACGCCTCTTTACAGAAAACAATACAAGTTGTGCTGTTGCAGCATTTTTTGCAACTCAAATTTCACTTTTCAACAGGTAGTTTACTTGACCTAGATTAAAATTCAAATTAATTACCACTGTAAACCAAACTGATTTTGAGTTTTTAAACATGTGCCACAAATATTTCACATTTTCAAATGATGAGCATTTTTTTAGTGAATTATTATAATGAATTGTTGATTATTACTACCATAGGCCAGATAAAATTATTTTAGAACTGTTTATTGTTTATCAGTCAGAATTGCTAGTTCATGTAGCAGTACATTTTTATCTATCGTTCTATGACTTATATTAGCTCTTGGATATATATAATGGTAGCATGAATGTGTACAGCCCCTCTGGAAATTTTTTTTTCTTCTCAGAACACTTTATTAACCTACTGAGAAAGCAGATTCTACAGTGAGAGTTGATAATGAGAGAGAAATATTTCAAGACAGATCTTTGCGTTGGAGTTTTCATTTACTCAATTACATAAATGCATCATTTATCACTCATTCTTGCTATCAAGAGATACATTTTACATTGCAATTTTCATGATCTAATTGTTGACAAAATATTTTAAAATTACTTGTTTTCTTGTTGCTCTCTCTCTTCAAATTTGGTGGCTTTGGTAAGAATTAGGAGGTGAAAAACACTGGATGACAGAGTCAGCTTTGCCAAACACCTTCAGCTTTGAGGGACATCTTCACCATTGCAGACTGGAATAGAACTCAGCTCATAAGAACATAAGTGAATGGATCAGATCAAACAAAATAAGAAGCTTACATCTGAGACAAACCAAATCAATAAAGAGATTTGCTTGTGTCATATTTTCACGTTACTTATTTTTCACTGCCTCCTTGTTTCAGTATATGTTTGCTTGGGCCCTGTGGGAGGACATTTGCTTTTATGATTTCTTCCAGTTTCTGATTAATGGATATTGCATGGGGAACAAAAACACCAAGATAAAAAACCAAAACAAGGGATAAAGAAAGGCTTTCTTAGCTTAATTTCTGTGCAATAACATACAGATTATAAAGAACAATAGCAGCACAAACCATTAAGAAGGCCATCTTGAAAGCAGTGGTCAAAAGGCAGAATCATAAAATTAATATTACATTAAAAAAACATGGCAAATTTAGAATTGCGTTTTGGTGGAAGAAAAATTTAAAAATGAGAGAAAGAAAGAAAAATATTTCAAAGTTGCATGCAGCAAAGTGATAATCAGTGATTATTCGTGTTTAAATTAAGGACATAATTTAAATGTTTAGTTAGATTTGATTTTAAAAGCCTAGATTCTTCTAAGTTTGAGTTTTTAAATGACACGAATTGTTTTATATGAGAATTCTGAGAAAGGAACTGAAACTAAAGAATGGATCAGTTCATTATTAAATAAGTTTTAACCTCAAAAAGTGAACTAGAATAGTAAATAACAGATTGTTCACTTTCCACATAAAATTATTTCCACACTAGACCTTCATACAATGCATGATGTGAACTCGCAATATCACAATTTTTTATGGTGGTTGCCAAACCCAGAGCTCTAAAAGGACAAAATCAGAAAAAAATCAGAAAAAAAATCTGTATAAAAGAAAAAATTGGTTGGCAAAAAGCTCTTTAAAATCAATAAATCATCAGGGTAGACAATAGCCCATTTTGCCATTGATTAGTAATGTTTTTTATTCATTATTTTTCTCTAAATTTCTTATTTTTAATTGCTCAGTGGACAATAAATATGAAAAATTGCAACCTGCAGATTGCTTCCCATAACTACTTAAACTTTTCTGTATATGTCTAGTTATCACCATCACATGCTATTTTTTCTGCTTTTGATATATCTGACTGCAAAAGAGCAGTAGAGAATAACAAAAAGGAAATAACAAATACATATGTCCATGTGTGAATGTCTTTTTTCTCATATGAGCAGGTATCTACAGAAAAAAATTGTATTCCCCAAGCATCTGTACAAGAAAAATTTGTTTCTGTAATATTTCATGTGTGCAGAAAAAAAAGAAGCAGGTTGGAAACAGTAAACATCCATCTGGATTTAGACAAATATTTGTAAACACTGTATTAATACATTTCTTCATATTTCTTTACATACAGCTTTCCCTTTATGCTAAAATGCACACAAAAGTAAAATGTAGGAACCAGGGAGATTTCAAACCAATTTTATATTTTTATTTGCCTTATTCTATATATGAAATAGAGCTAATAAGGGAGTCTCAATTATTTTTGTTTTCATTCATTAATATTGTGTTTTTAAAACCTGTAGCAAATACATCATATCTCTCTGTGAATATTATTATTACATTCTCTGATTGTTATCTTATGTGATACGGAAAGTAATCAACTATCCAATTTTTGTTGAAAATCACAAAAAGACTGTCATACAAGATATAAGAAAGCAATTTCCTGAATTCATTGACCTTTCAATTGATATGATAACACAGCATAATCACTAGGCATTTAAATTAGCAATGTAACTCAGCGTAGACGGATAACTGTGAAATCTCCAGGGCTTGTTGCCTGAACAAGACCACAGCGCTGTAGCTAAAAGGGTAAATGTGCTTCATGTTTAGGGATGACCTTTAAGTCCCACAGCTGCCTATCATACTTCTTGTTAATCTGCCTTGTTGTTGGGTTCATCTGCTTATTTTATCCTTCTTTTTTTGTAGAAGTTTAGTTTTCAGTCAGGTTTGACACTTCTGCTACAGGTGCAACACAGGTCTGTATGCTTTATTTTGCTTCAATCTAGGCTCACAGACATCTGCCTGAGGAAAATATTTGAACACTAAAAAACAGATTTACTCTTAAAATCTTTGCCTTTTAAATGAAAAAATAAACAAGGGGAGTTTCATATTGCTTTTCCTTTGAGACATATATTTGATTATAGTTTGATTAAAATCATCTTGCTAAAATCAATCATGATTTTCTCTTCCTCAAGATTAAATATCCAGCCTAACTTTTCATAGACTGTACAGTCATCAGAGCAGAACTGGCACTCATAACTTTTTCTGTGTATTCTAGTACCTGATCAAAGATGAGGCAAAAGAATGTCTGCATAAAGATCTATCTCCATTTCTGTACTGAGGATGAAGAGCAGCAATTTCTCTCTCTCTGACAGCAGACAGAAGAACTCAAAGACAAGAAGGGAGGGGAATTCCAGGACAAGGTTTTAGAAGTCACTGTTGAGATAAAAATTCAAGGTCTACAAAATTTTGTTTATTCACAATGCCTCTTCTGTGTGCAATTATATAGCCTTTCTGGGGACATGAAAGTGTAGATGCATGATTTCCTTTGTTTGAACTTAAAAAATTAGAAGTTTTAAGCTTGTGAACCTTTGAAATTATATATACATGTGTACGGAGACTGGACCCACCTAAGTAGGATCACAGTTCAGCATAAGTTTTGTCCCATTAACACAGGGGAGATTATTTAATGCAAAACAAAATAAAAACAAAACAAAACAAAACAGCTGACTTCCTTAACCAGTACTTTAGTCTATGAAATCAAATTCCATGACCATTGACTGGAAAAACTCTGGAAGAAATCTAAGGAATGTTACTTGATGAAGCACTGAAAAATTTGATTCATTGGTGTTTGAAAAGGGTTTGGGATTACTTGCCTTAGAGGCCAAGTGCCATACCACTGAAAACCCTTGACACTGACAAGAAAGGTGTTAAGGACTGATTTCAAAAAGCAGTTTGAACAAACATTCTTATCCTATAAGTCACCTCTTCTGGACATTCACAGCTATATTTTTGCTCCAGTTGAATTTATGCCACTATTCCTTTATACCACAGAGTGAAGTCTGGTAATCTAATTCAAACCTATTCACTCAGTATTACTTACTGGCTAGCTGAAGACCCCAACAAATTTGTGCTGTAATAAAGTAACATCCCTAATGAGCTGATGACACCTGATACTTGGTAGCCTGAACAGAAGTACCAGAATGGTCCTCTTTGTAGAGAAGCACAAGTTAATTGATAAAATTCAAGTTAGTTGTTCTTTTAACTGAGGAAAGGACTACAGTTTACTGTACACAAATCACTCTGTTCTTTTAATCTGCTTTTTTTGCCTCTCTGACATATAAACTTTTCCAAAATAAGCAGTAATTTTCAGGGTTTATAACATTCATTATCCCCACTGCTTATCTTGTGTAGCAGGCTTGTGCTTTTTAAAAGGACATTTTTCTTCTTGTATTGCTGTTTACTTCTCACACAGTACTTTTACAGAGAAAATGTCACGTTGTAAAGTGTCCAGGTAACCTCCATGCAATGTTTTTTTAACCATAACTATTTTACAAAAAGGCTTTTTAACAGCAAACCCAGATCAAAGCACTGCAGAGTTTGGAGACAAAAGTTCCACAGTAAAGAAAAATCAATGATCTTTCAAATAAATCAAGATTAAATCAAATCAAGCCAGTTTAACAGAGGATTTTAAAGCCAAACAGTGACTTGGCTTACCTGATAACCAACCACAGGCACAACAGATCAGATGAAAATAAAGCCAGTAGTAAATGCTCCAATCTCATGCCATAAACAAATAAAAAGACATTGAGCTAGCTCCTGACACTGTTATTGGCAAGTATCTGTTCCACAGGATGTCTTTCACTAGGACAGAACTAAAATTACATGGCATTTTATATAAGATGGCGGAAATTGACTTTTATCATCAATCAGCTATATCATTTCAAGTAACTGTGAAGTACTGAAAGTCAATAAACATATTGGAGATATCAATTAATTATTAGAATGTCTAAATTGAAATTCAGTAAGCTGTTCCAAAATATGCAAGCCGTAATTACTTCCTTTTGCACAAACACATGCTAGATAGATTTTTAGAATACTATGTCTCATTAAACACTGTATTTATTTATCAGTCCTAGTGGGGTGAAAGGTTTATAGCACACAGTCAGCAGTAGAAGGAAAAATATTTGACTTGAACTTATACATTTGTTCTTATACTGTAAGTGATTTTGGCATTTATAAACTGGTTTTTGCTCTGGGCTCTCTAAATCTCAGCTAAAATGCCAAGCTAGTCATCAGCCATCCATTTCCCTTTCATCCAAGTGCTCTGCACAGTGTAGAACCTGACACATTAGAAATTGTGCTGATATTCTGCATACATGCACAGTCTCAGTTTATTGTTTCAGTTGCCAGTTAAGCCTGGCTAGTTTTCCATAAAATAGCACATCTGACTTATCAGTTCAGTCATAAAATATAAAGTGATAATCATAGTTGAAAAATGAAGTTTCTTTCTAAGCAACCTCCAATATTATTAGCAGGTAGCTAGCTCATAGCAACACAATATAAAGATCCAACTTTTTGATAGTAGTTCATAGTTTATGATCCATCTTGTACTAGTCTAATATTTTAAATAATCATGTTCAGGGTTTACCTCAGAAGAGGGAAAAGAAGAGCTAAGGCCACATTTCACTACTAAATATTAGTCAAATGTACCCAGTGAATTCACCAGACTTCCTAAAAACTGTCAAACAATTAAAAATATCTGAATGTCTTTAGTTACACAAAAATGTAGCACCACATGTGGGATACATCTCATTTAGCTTTATTAGCATAAAATGGAGGCATCAAACTTTGAGCTAGATAGACATCCACTGTATGCCCAGTACCTTCCTATAGCAAGGAAGAAAGATGTATTAGATACCTGACTTTAGCATATCAGACTGTGGGTAAGAAGAGTCCCACTCCTCATTGAGCAATGTTAAAAGGATAAATATTTTTATCTGCTACTGAAGTTAATATATTTAGGAAACATTTACATCTATCTCATTGGAAGGTAACACCTCGAGTCACATCTCAAAGTTTTGCTTTAGAGTCTCCTCTGTGTTTTATGGGTCTAGAAAACATGCAAGTTTTTTATATGGACATTTTCATTTTTCCCAGCTGGATGCTGATTTCTATAAAACAAATTATGAAGATCATTTTCAATGAATTTATTTTCATTCATCTGTATGGTAACTCCTTTTCAATTACTTTGTCTTGTTAGTGTCTTAACAAAAGGAGAACAGAGACACTTTAAAGGAGTATCACATAGGGTCTCACTTTCATATTTTTGCAGTTAGCTTAATATTTTGAATTCTCACAAATCCCTGTATGTTCGTATTGACTCTTACACCGCCTTTACAATTATTTGCTATGTGAGTAGTAGTAACTTCAGGAGGACAAAAATCCTAAACTTCTTGCAGAAAATGCAGGGTGTTTGTCTCAAAACTTTCACTCTCTGGTGGTTTTTTCAGTTCAATTTTCCAATGCAGATCATCTTCACAACAGCTGCACTAATAGTCAATACTCTGTGCCAGGTCCTATTTTCTGATCCATAGAACACATTAAATCACTTTTACTTGCTAGTTTGCCAATTAGCTTTTTCCACTGGATGAGCTTTCTTCATCAATTAAAATTATTGGTGATCATCTGAAGTAATTTCCCTAGTTCATTGCCACTATTTCTGTGCCACTATTAAAGCTAGTACATTATGCCTTTACCAGCTGCCTTTTACCTGTCTACTGATATGAAGAGACTGATGCTGAAATTGAAATTACATTGATGGATCTCAGACGTGCTCAGTAAGAGATTGGGATCCACTCGGAATTTACCTTTTTTGTTTCCTTTATTTAGATACACAGAATCATAGAATGGGTTGGGTTGGAAGGGACTTCAGAGATCATCTAGTTCCAAACCCCCTGCCATGGACAGGGACACCTTTCACTAGACCAGGTTTCTCAGAGCCCCAGCCAACCTGCTTTTGAACTCTTACAGGAATGTGAATGGAGTTTCATCCACAGCTTCTCTGGGAAACCTGTTCCTTTGCCTCACCACCTCACAGTACAGACTTTCTTCCTATCTAATCTAATGTTACTTTCTTCCAGTTTGAAACCATTCCCCCTTGTCTTGTGATTACATACACATGGAAATTAATATTTATAAAATAATACATATGTAAGTCAGGATTCTATCAATTTCTGTTTCAGCAAGACAAAGTTCATCCTGAAACTTAATAATAAGGTTTAGAAAAGACATCTACTTATGTAATGTAATTATTTATGATTGTGGAAACATTTTTAAAAAAATCATATAGACAGTTTTTTAGGAATTCGATCACAGCTTTAGAGTTAGAATGTAGCAGCTAAGCCACATGTGGTGGGTTGACCTTGGCTGGATGCTTGGTGTCCCTCAAGCTGCTTCCATTGCTCCCACTCCACAAATGGACAAGCAGAAAAATACAAGAGTCTCGTTGGTCAAGCTTAGGACAGAGAGGGATGACTCAGCAATTATCATGAGCAAAACAGACTCAAAGTGGGGAAATTAATTTAATTTATTACCAATCAAAAGTCAGAGTAGGACAATCAGAAATCAAAGCAAATCATACAACACCTTCTTTCCACCCTTCTCTTATTCGTGTGCCCAACTTAACTCAGGATTTTTCTACTTCCTTCCCACCACAGAGGCACAAGGGGACAGGGTCTGGGGGTTGTGGTCAGTTCACCACGTCTCTGCCATGTCTCTCCCATGAGAGACAGTTCTCTATGAATTTCTCTGGTGTGAGTCATTCTCATGGGCTGCAGTTTTCTGTGAACTTCTCTAGTGTGGGTCCCTTCCATGGGGTGTCGTCCTTCAGAAACAAACTGCTTCAGTGTGAATCTGCTGTAGGGATGAGTCCCACCAGCTAGAGAGCTGCTCCAATATGGGCTCATCTCTCTGCACAGATCCTGCCAGCAGCCTGCTCCATGGGGTCCTAGTCTCCCCTGGGTGTATCCACCCGCTCCAGGGTGGAGCCCTTCATGAGCTGGAGGGGCACAGTCTGCCTCTCCATGGTCTTCACCATGAGCTGGGCAAACTCTGCTCTGGTGCCTGAAGCAGCTGCTTCTTCACTGACCTTGGTGTCAGGACAGGTTTTCTCACGTTCTCTCACTCCTCATCTTTGACTGGAACTGTGAACAAGATTTTCTTCCCCTTCTTGTCTATGTTATCATGCTACTGCTATGGCTGGTTGGCTCAGTTTTGGCCAGCAGTTCTATTGGTCATAGAGGAAGCTTCTGGAGTATTCTAAAAGAAGTCACACCTGTAATTCCCACTGCTATCAAACCCATACCAAACTCATGTAATACACCACATTACTTCAGAGCAGAATAATTTTCTTCCATTTTTCTGAACAGAGAAATAAACAGACATATATATAAATAAATGCCCTTATTTTTTGTTGCAACTGAGCACCAAAGATGCAACATGATGTCACTGGAAGCCTTGAATGTGAGCTCTTAGATTGTTACACAGGCTAGACCTCATTAAAAAGGCTGTATAAACACTAAGTCACTCAAAAACGTAAGGCCTAAAAAGTTATGTGTCTGATGAGTAGTGAAATACATTCAAATATTGAATTACGTCTTTCCTTTCTACTTCTATTGAATGAGATCTGAAATTCACAGCAGTCAACCTGGTAATAGAATGGTAATAAAACATAAAAATGGATTTGTCAGACCTCTCTCACATCAACTTCCACAGCTCAGCAAAGGATACATTTTTATTCATCTCAGACAGGGATCTAAAATTTAAAATTCCTTCAGGAGCTTAGGGACTCAAGTGATGATTTTAGACATGTGCAAATGATCATTGTTCTTCTTACAGTTCAGGATATACTCATACCGCATTTTTATGCCATAGTTTTTTTCATATCCACATGCCATATTCTTAGCATTAATTTAGTAAAGTGGTTTGTGACTTCATATTCATTTTATGCTGAATTATTAGTTTTTCATAGAATCATGGAATGCTTTTGGTTGTAACGAAACTTTAAATGTCATCTAGTCCAATATGCAACATCTAGTCCCCTGCAATACTCTGGGACATCTTCAACTAGATCAAGTTTTTCAGAACTCTGCCCAACCTGACCTACAATGTTTCCACATTTTTAGTCTTTAATATCTTACATCCTATTTCTCCCTCCAATTCTCTCATCCTTAGGTTGAATATAATGTAAACAATATGAAGGAAAGGAATAAGGTCTCTGTTATTGGTCAGCTCAATTTTTCAGCACACAAATAGGATTAATCTTTTCCTGGATGATTAAAATTAGCTCAAGATTTTCAATAATTGCAAAGAGGAAATAGAAATGAGACCTGAAACATTTTCACACCATGACAAACTTTATTGCATATATTTGAGATAGTCTGAGAATACTTAGCTTTATTAGGTTGTCATATCATGTTGCACATTCCCAAAATGCAAGTATCAGCAGCTGCCTGTTTAATTTCCCTGTAAAAATTCTGTATTTGACTAGTTCATGATGTAGATCATTCAGTCTTCATATATTTTTAAAATGGAAGCTGGTTTAGAGATCACGTCTTAGAATATATTGTGGAGCTACTCTGGCAATGGAGAGTCTGGTCCTAATATCACAGATCAATTTAAAGACTACATATACTTTGATGACTCCCAATCTAAGGAAAATTTTGACTATTCTTAGCACTTTGCATCCATCTGTCCTAGATAAAATAAAAAACATAAATATGAGAAATACTTTTGACAAGAAAGAAATCAAGGCACAAAAAAGAGGAAACAAGCAATACTAATTAATGGGATAAATCCAAATGTCCAAGTTCTATCCAAGAAAAGAAACCTTATATGTGTTAAAAAAAAATAAGTCTTGCAATGTCTCTTAGCAGTGAATAAAAAGAAGCAGATATGCTGAACAATTTTAATGCCTGTTTTACAATGAAATTAATCATGTCCTAATCTCCATTCACTATATCAACCAGATTTTATTGACTTTGAAGAAAGACCCACATAAAAAGCTCGGATAGACACATCTAAACTCTATGCCTAGTGACACAAATCCCACCTGAACACTTGGAAATTGTTGTGCAAGACAATAAACACTTTTTAGCTTCATTCTTTTTTTCTAAAAAGAAATTTAATGAAAGT
The DNA here is from genome assembly GCF_035770615.1 of Melospiza melodia melodia. Taxonomy (NCBI): domain Eukaryota; kingdom Metazoa; phylum Chordata; class Aves; order Passeriformes; family Passerellidae; genus Melospiza; species Melospiza melodia. The sequence continues at coordinate 99,025,231 of NC_086195.1, read as the reverse complement.
AATTGTAAAACTTCTCTTATTTTCTTGAAAACTTTATATCTTTGTATCTTCTAGGTGCTTTTTGCTGTATTTCTGTTTGAAGGTGAGGAGTTGGGGGGTTTTTTACCAGGAAATTAATTACATTAATTACATTTTTACCAGGAAATTAAATTAACCTAAGAAAACCGAGACAGAGGAAAAGAGGATAGTATAGCAAGGCAATTTTTGATCTTTCAGTAGTGAGTTGACATATTTTTCTCTTAAGCCACTTATAAAATTATTTTATCTTGCCAGATAGCTATAACAACAAAATAATTTTATAATTGCTGTTGCTTGCTCCTCTTTCTATGTGCTTCATTCCTCTTATATATCTCCATATATGCAAATATCAGCCTATAATTTCTCTCTGCACCATGAAACTAATATCCTGTGATGGAATGCCATTTTAATTGAACTTACTTTGAAGCGGATGTTGAGCTGTCATTTCAAACAAAGTTTCAATAAATCTTGTCTAAATACTGTGTAGTTTCTTAAAGAATAGTCCTTGCAAGTTCAGAAACCTCTTCTTTAATACATTTTGCTAGGTTTAGACATCATGAGAGAACTCTTTGTTGAAAACACTTATTCAAATGCAAGTTGTCATGCTTTAGTGTGGTGTTTCCAAGGATATGAGAGTTATAAAGAGTCAATATCCATCTGGTACTGAGGTTGATGACTAAATAAAAAGCTTATATTTCAGAACCAATTATTGTACAAGTTATTTGCAACTAGGCCTCTGCAAAACACTAATTAAAAAAACACAAACAATCAAACAAATTCCCACAAACTGGACTCCCATTACGCGAGCTGACAGATGCATTACTTCTATACTGAAATTCCCATTTCTAACAGTTAGGCCCAAAAACTCCCCAGGAAGATTTTGCATCATGCTGGTCCATAATGGTCAAGATCCCCATGTCCTGGTAGAGTTCTCTAGAACCAATTGGGTAGCTTTATCATTAAAGTATATCTGACTGACAGCACCATCTATTCATGAGTCTTGGAAAGGTCAACAAGATGCATTTGGAACACATATTTGCAACTGAACTTCTGCTTGAAAGGTGAATTAAAATAATGGAACTGTAAATAAGGGGATGCAACAGAATATAAATGAGAAAGAAACTCTGAAAGACTTCTGACAAGGTTCTTTAGTAGGAGAGGAAAATTACTTGTATCTAAGGCAATTATTAAAAAAATTAATTTCTAAATTTTTCTAACTAAATCAAGCCTCTAAAACATTATGTTTATCCTTCCAATTTTTCTGGCATAGGAACCATGAAATGTCTCTCCTGTACAACTCCTATCATCACAAAATTTTTGATGTTCAGTGTTCTTGCCTAAAATAGAAAAAATTGTAAGTATAAGAGACTGTTTCTTTCCCAAACAATAAGAAAGACATTTTCAAAATACACAGACTTCATAACTGAAAGACTGCCATGCTGAAGTTGAAAGTTTCCACATTAAAGTACAACAATTTGCAAAGCAATTGAAGGAGAGGATGATCTGAAATACTGGTAGATTGCAGATATATCCAGGATAAAGGGCCATTTTTATCCTCTAGCAACTGGATGACTAGAAAATAAAATTAATAAATTTGTGGGGTTGTTTGTGCCTGTGACCAAAGAAACACTGTAGCAAGGAGTTGGAAGTAGACTCCCAAGAAAGATGGAGTAAATAGTAGAAAATAAAAAATAACCCAGAAATGTGCATTAGCATCACTATCCCATAGAGGCTACTGTTTTCTAGGCTCCAAAATGCAGTAATGCAAAAGGGCAACTGGCAGACTCACTGGCACAGAACCCTGAGTGTCAAGGCAAGGTGAACAGGACTTCCAATACCTCCTACGAAAACAGAATAGCAAGCTGTTTATCCTCAGTTCATCTGCAGTATGAATCAGCTCTGACACGACTTAAATCTGTGATCAAAGGGGGTGCGTGAACCAAAGTTATTAGTGGTGTAGCTGAACCAAGTACAAGTAAATCTAAATATATCCCCCAGGAGTTTACTGAAAAAAAAAAAAAAACAAAAAACTAAAAAAACAAAAAACCAAAAAAAAAAAAAAAAAAACAAAACAAAAAAAAAACAAACAAAAAAAAACCCAGAATATAAACTAATATTTTCCAGCTCTAAACATTCCAAAACCCCACAAATTCTTTATTACATGTGTAAAAGATTTGTCATGTGAACGTTAGAATGTTGATACTTTGATTGGTCGTTTTCACTGATTATTATTTAATTTTCACTGGTTATTATTGATTGAAAAAAAATGAATACTTGAGTTCCAGAAACAATACGTTATGCTATGTTGTGTTGCATTTACTGTATTTGTTTTATTGTATTATTTGACACAATTATGTCTTTGAATGTGTGGATCTTTTATATTATCTGCACTAACATATATGAAAGACTTTGCTCGTCTCTTGCAAACTATTCTTGAAATACCAAATATTTCTAGTATTTTAATGCTTCAACCACCAAAGCCTAACAAAGTTACATTTTTTTTTCTATATTCTTCTTAAATATCTGCAATTAAATTCAAGTCTACTGAAGTTAAACATGATTCAGGGGAGCACGGATTTAGATGACTTTAATGGAATCTGGATTTCATATACTGATATATTTCTCATTAGCACACTAAATATTGACACTACCCTACACTGACATAAAAAGCTAAAATTTTCTAGAATATAGCTGACTGCAGATCAGAAGTTTTCAGCTGTTTCTAAACTGCAGTGAATATATGTTATGGTTTTA